>NC_030810.1:40044143-40347173 GCF_001704415.2 Capra hircus
GTACTTTTATGCCTGTTCATGGTAGTCATCAATTTCACCTGAATATTATTCCATTGTGCTAAGCTCTGATGGGATACTTAAGTTGCTGTTGACTCAGTTATCTCAGTTATTAGTTAACTGAACTGATAATGATAATAATAATATTAGACATGAATAATTATAACAGTACTGATAATTGCATGTGGAGTGAGTTTAAGCACACAAAATTTCCAAATATCTGTGTATATATCACTTTTAACTCAATTTGTCTGTGTCATGTTCAAAGCAGTTAAGGTGCCAGACGTTGCCTTAGACACTAGGTAAAGATGAACAAAATAGTTTGTATCTTAGGAGCTTAGAGGATGCAGAGTAAACGAAGTAGGCTGTGTCAAGTGTCATGAAAAACCCAAAGACTCTTTTGAAGAAAGAGTGATTATGAATAGAGGTCTCTGTAGTTTGGTTGAAGAGTGATAGCTGAGGTCTTCAAGAGTGGAATTCCTACAGACAGATCTAGAAGAAGGACGCTTCAGATCAGAAAATAGCAAAGCATCATAAAGCATCGACTAACTTGAGAGGGGAAGATACTGCTGAAACAGCCAAGAAGGGATGTATGTATGTAATGTCCTGGGTGGTGGTGCGTTCCATAGAATATTGCGTGTAGACAGGAAGTATAGGGGCTTCCCTGGTGGCTCAGCAGTAAAGAATTCGCCTGCCAATGCAGGAGACACAGGTTCTATCCCTGGATCAGGAAGATCCCCTGAAGAAGGAATAGCAACCCACTCCAGTATTCTTACCTGGAAAATTCCATGGAAGAGGAGCCTGGTGGCCTATAGTCCATGGGTCGCAGAAGAGTCTGACATGACTTAACCACTAGATTTTATTGGAGATTTGGATTGGAAGGAAGACTTTTAAAGATTATTCTAAATTTTAAATTGAACATCTCAGAGGGGAAGAATCTGTTAACCAACAAATGAAAATAAGAGCAAAAGGTATTTAGAAGGAAGATTTATTTAGTATGAACATGCTGATTTTAAAAGTCACACGTAGATCATTCTTGGGAGAGATTTGGCAAGAAGTTGAATTTAGCATGTAGCATCACTTTATTTTCATCCCACAGATATTTTCACTCCCACAACTATGTTATATGCATGACATTTCAGAAGAGAGGACCAATTGCAAATGTATAGTTTTAATGTTGTGCTGATGCACAGTTGGATTTGATGTTTCTAGGCATAACAGCTGACCCATTTGTGGGCAAATCCTTTTTTTTCCAGCCATATTTTAAGGTGTTTCACATGAAACAATAGTAAAAAATGTCTATGTATGTCTTATTTTTTATTATTACTATTCACAGCACTGTGAGTTAGCCAGGAGTTCTTACTGTAATGGTTTTATTCTTTTATCCTTTGGGTAACACAACATCCAATAAAGTGACAAGCATGGTTCTTAATACAAGTTTAATTTTATCAAAGGTTCTGGTCTTATCCCAGGAAAGTGTGTTTGTATTTTTGCCCTCAAAGGACTGAATGATGAATCTGTCTTTCAAGTGTTCTCCTTGTCTTATCTCACATATTCATCTCCAGTCCACTTAAAAATTATTGTTACCTGCAGTCTGGTAAAATGTTACAGATACAGCCTGTATGGATATTGTTACCAGAAGGACTTGAGTCTAGTTAAGAATTCAACAAGGATTTTGCAGAATGCTTTACATTTCAGAAGGGTGATTCAGTTACAATATTTAACTTATGTAAAAGAGTTACATATGTTTAAACTTCAGTTAAATACTTTCTTCTATAAACATTATTTTACTAAAATTACATTCTTCCTGTGATCTTCAGGACAGCCTGGCGGGGTACAATCCCTCTCCTCCATTTTGCACATGAGGATGAAGGCTCAGAGAGGTTGTGTCAAGACTCAGGGCAGCTGAGTATAGAACCTAGGTTTCCTGATTCCAAACCGTTTTTCTTTTAATGGTAAACTATTCTGACCAGTAGTAAAATTGAAATGGCTTATCTGCCAACTGAAATGCTGAACTATGTATCCCTTCTTAGAATTTCATTTGAGGCTATTGTATGACCCTCTAAAGTTTCTAAATTGGCTGAATATGAAGCTTCCACTATCTGTTTAGTGTATTTCTCAGTCTTTTTTTCTTGTTTTTAAAATTTTTTTAATTGAAGGATAATTGCTTTACAGAATTTTGTTGTTTTCTTGCAAATATCAACATGAATCAGCCACAGGTATACATATGTTCCCTCTCATCTCCCTCCCTACCCCACACTTCTAGGTTGTTACAGAGCCTCTGTTTGAGTTCCCTGATACAGCAAATTTCAATTGTATTTCTCAGTCTTCAAACTATGTTCCTGCATTAGTTTGTGTTATTTCCTTGTGTGTGTAGATAAGTATCTGTATCTTTAGGACTATTGATGAGCACACTCATAGCAGAAAACACCTGTATTTGAGTCTGATAACAGTGCTGCTTTCTGAATTTTCCTATGTTAACCTTCACTGGAGGAAGGACAGGAGACCTGCCACACTGCTTAGAATACTGATTTTCATCAGTGGCCTTTTATGGATTTTAGGGAGAGTTGGTCTTGAAATTTTTCTCCTTCCTTTTTATCTGTCTGTCTGCCTGTCTATCTGATTTCTAAATGAAACTGCCTAGTGCATTTTGCCCAGCTCTAAGAAATATACCCTGTTATCACAGAGGCATTCCCTTGAAGTTTTCATCTGTTTTTGTTGTGCAAGAATACCGAAATGTATCAAAGAAGGTCACGATTTAAAAATCACTGTGTCTGTAATCTTTCTGGGCGACTCGACTGGTCTGGTATGATGTGGAGCCAGCTGTCTTCCAACTCACAGCTTTGTTAGCTTTTGAATACTGGGTCGGTCATGCCTTTTGAGGACGCATGAGCCATAAGTATTTCACATCTTACGTTTCATGTTTCTTCTGCAGAACAGAGATCTGGAGAAGCCTTGTCTCACTCCAGCACGAGTGTGCCTGGCAGATTTGAACCAGTTCATCTCCACAGTCATCTGCTAACCAAAGTTCTGAGTGCTTCTCTTTGATGTCTGTGTCATACCACTCACAGTTGTCTGCTATTTACTAAGTACCCAGCGTATGTGTGGGAAGAAAACATACGCATTTACAAGCTCTTGACTCTAGTCCTGGCAAGTCTCAGCCTCTTCGGTTTTCTGCATTTTGTCATTCAGCATTTAATACAGCTGTACTCTTCACAGGCAAACTCTGGGATAGGTTCTAGGGATAAACATGGGAAAGGATCTCTTTACAAAGGAGAAAGTATATAAACAACTGAAACATGTACGAAGTCCTCGTTAGAAGTCAAGTAGTAGGGTGGACGAGGGCTATGGAATGGCACAAAGGGAGCCTGTGGATTCCTCTGCCCAGCTGTCTGTTTTCTCTTTTATTTTTCCAGACACCTTTCTTTCTTCTTCTTCGTGCATTCCTGCCCAAACCTGGTAACAAGAAAGGTAAAGGATAAATGTTTAACGTGGTTGTGGATTCACTTCCAGTTCCCCTAGGTGTCATCTTTGCCATTTTCCAAGCTTGTGTGAGAAAGCAGTTTGAATGGAATTCTAGAAGCCAAACACAGATCACAGCAGGGCTTTCTGCCAGCGATCTGCTGTGGGGAGGTAGGGGTGTGGAATGGTGAAAAAGAAATGTGACTTAGATACTTAGATTCTTACACAGAGAGAGATGCTTGATTGCTCTAAGCCTTACCTTCCAAGGGCATTCGAAACCAGCCTCGTTTCCACTCTGTCTGGGTTGCTGAACCCTGAAGATTTAATCCTTATTACTGATAAGAACAGAAAGAATGTGACTTATCTCTTCAATCTCTGCAGAGATGGAAGGAAAAACCATTTCTCGGAACATGATTACACGTTATTTGACAGCTTTTCAGTTTGCCCATTAATTTAGGTGTTTGAATAAGTAAACTCCATTGGGGGGAGTTGAGTATCATTTACTTTATAAATGTGATAGTTCCTTTTTGAAGTGACCCCACTCTTACCCCTTCCTCCACCATTCAAACAGAGTTTAAATATTTGCCAGGGCAGATGTTTGATTTTTATCTTAGCTCTTTCTTTGTTTAACTTTATTCTCATGGGTGGTTAAGTGGAAGATAAGGGGGTTCTTGTTTAATTCTTTTCAACTGGTGTTGCTCAAATATTTGGAGAGCAGACACTTCCCAGAAAGAATGAGTGGGAACCTGGTTGAATGGAGGTGAAATGAAATGTCTCCCTGTCATATCTGAGTAAACCAGGCACTGTTGGGCTGTTACTCGGATGTTTTTTATGTCCAGACCTCTCTTTTTTGAGATTTTTTTTTAATAGGAACCATTTTTTAAAGTCCTTATTGAATTTGTAACAATCCTATTTCTGTTTTATGTTTTGATTTTTTTGGCCACGAGGCACGTGGGATCTTAGCTCCCGAAACCAGGTATCAATCCTGCACCCTCCCGTATTGAAAGGTGAAGTCTTAACCACCGATGTGCTTAGTCCCTCAGTAATCTCCAATTCTTTGCAACTCCATAGACTGTAGCCCGCCAGCCTCCTCTGACAATGGGGATTCTTTGGGCAAGAATGCTGGAGTGGGTTACCATGTCCTCCTTTAGAGGATCTTCCCAACCCAGGGATCAAACCTGGGTTCCCCGCATTGCAGGTGGATTCTTTACCGACTGAGCCACCAGGGAAACCTCTTAACCACTGGACCTTGTTTCAAAGTCTCCTGTAGCTGCTAGGTTTTGCCATCTTTGCTTCCCCCCTGCCCCGCCCCTCCCCACCCCCCACCCCGCCCCTCCCCACCCCCCACCCCGCCCCTCCCCACCCCCCACCCCCAAAATGTCCGCTGCTCTAAAAATGGAACTTGGTAATGTGGTGACACCCAGCAGCAAGGGTCCGCCGTGGGCTGGGAGATCCATCACAAGCCTCAGCACATTTGTTCCACACCAGCTTCTGAGCCCATACCAGATTTTGCTTCCTCAAGAAATGGTGTGTAATGGTGGTGGTCTTAAAAAAAAAGAAACACCCTCGTGCCTGTCTCTAGCAGTGATTAAAAACAAGAAAACAAGTAAAAAAAAATTCCCTACCCCATTAGCTGTCATCATATTGGCTTTATTTATGGACTCAACTATCAGCGTAAGCCTTGCTCTTCTGAGATATCCACAGGGATTTGCTTTTTAAATTATTACCTTTAAAACATGCCCGTGAACAATACCACATTTCAGCAGCACCCTTGGAACTCACACTGTGGGTGTGGTTTTTCTGTGCTACATGATAAATTGGTCAGACTTTGCCTGGAAATGTTGAGGAAAACCCAGGGTTTTAAGTGATTTGCCTGGCAAATCACCTTCCATAGGAAATTTAAACAAAGACCAAGAAAGAGATTCCGGAAGTAAACCCCAACTGGTGTATGTCTCTCTCTCTTTTGTATCTTTTCCTTTCTAAACTGGGACTCCACTGAAAAGTTGATTTACACTGTGAACCGAGGCTGAATGAAATCCAATTGGAACTCACTTGAACACTGTTTTGATGTAAGATTCAAAGCTTCTGCAAATTTATTTTATCTTCTACATTTGCTGATCTCCTGCTTGTAAATCCTGTTGAAGGAGAATAAAAATGACTGCAGCCTGATGGGAATTAAATGTCTGAAGTTCAAAGCAGTTTGCACATCAGAGCAAACGTCAATCAAATGAACATCTTGCAAGCCAGGCAGGGAGTGAATTTCTCCATGGGGAAGAGATCAAAGTGGGAGTCACAGTTCTGTTTTCTCCCTCGGGATGCAGTTTCGATCAGTTGTTCATGAAAGTAAATCCAGAAGGAAGTTTTTTCTTTTTTTTTTTATTAACTTGAGGGGGTAGGAAAGATGGAGTTATTTCTCTTGAAACTAAATTTCAGGCCCTAGTTTTATCTTATGAAAATAAATACAGAAAGCAGTCATAATCCAATATCTCCCCCTTTTAGAGAGTAAGTCTACAGGAGATTTATATAGGATTATTCTCTTATTGTTATGACTTTTTAAAAGGCCATATGCAAAGATAAGTTGAATTGCCTGTTTATTTTATATGAAAATCTATAATTTTATCAGCTCTTTACCTTATAAAAGCTAAAATTTTATAAATGTGACTGGCAGCTTGTGTATTTCTCAATGAAAAATGTTTTAGGTAACCCTTAAGAGAACTGGCATGTTTTCATAATGGTTTAGAAGCATGAACTTTGCATTTCTCACAGTCTCCCAATCAGGGTAAATAGTACATTTCTTCTTAGAAATCATTTTTTCTAAAAGGCACGTGTGCATTAAATGTAGTCTCACTTTAGGCAAGGCAGCTGTTCCACTGAGGCCTGGAGATAACTCAGGTAACTGGGATGGTGCTAAGCAAGTTTTACTGGGTTGGCCAAAAAGTTTGTTCAGAGGTTTCCATAAGAAGTTATGGGTGTTTGGAGTTCAAAAGAGAAGCTAACATTAGTGTGTGTGGCTGAGTAGAAAGGGAGAGATAATCACAGGGGTTTTGCTCATGAAATTACTTCTCCAGACTGACTCACCAGCTCGGAACACACCATGCTCCTGTATCTCCAAGCCCCCTGTTGACACCTGCTCCCATACCTGCTTGCACATCAGCAATGTCAGCAACCATAGAAACAGGATAAGGTTTGTTTCTGCATGCTTCATGTTAGTTCAGTTGGGGAGTGGATGCTCCTCATGTGTGAGGAGACTCAAGAAAATTGAGAGGTTGTACAACCATTGCCACTTAGAGAATTCCATGGAATATGCAGGAGAAAGGAGAGTGGTTGTCTTGTCCTTGAATCCTTTAAGTATCAGAATGTTAGCAGCTGATAGAAATAAATTAATTTAAAACCACCAGTATTCACTATGTTCGGATTACCCAGGGAGCAAGAATTGAATTTTGTTTCATCCTTTCCTAGTAAACTTAAGTCTGTGAGCTAACTAGAGGAGAGGTCATATTGCCCTCTGGCTGAGGTTCTCCTGCAAAGTGGTTATTTAATTCTCAAACAGCAGGGTGGATTTCTTCAGAAAAAGAATGTCTTCAGGTATTTGACGTGTTTTTGGGGATCAGGTTTGATCTCTGGAAGGCTGTGTGTTTATACGTTACCAGCTGGGGCTTCTCTGAGCCCTGTTTTATGGTTTTATGCGTTGCTCACATCTGTGGCCATTGTCTATTATGTTATTTAGCACTCACCTGAAATTCACTGTCCCATGGAGAATTTTTCAGAATTTGGTGATATTTCCTCTTTTTGGTCTCCTATTTTTATCTTACCTTTGGTGTATATAAGCCATTTGTTTAAGCTGTCAGATGACCAGAATGCCAGGTTCTTTCTCCCAGAGGAGAATGTTAACACTAGGAAAAAGAGAGAAGTTGCTATGAGCTGTGTCTCTTCTCTGTGTGGAGAGTGGACATGCTCACTCTTCTGTCCATCTGGAACTTATAGCCGCCTCTGCTGCCTTGAAACCTCTCAGATTTCAGAAACCTTTCAAATTCAGACTTGAATGGAAAGGGACCCTGAGGCTTTTCTGGAGTGCAGTAATAAAAAGTAACCCCAAAATGGAACATTCCAAAGGTATGCCAGTGGTGAACATTTTTAAAATCTATGTTATCTATAATTGATTGAGAATAGCTGTCTTTAATATTATATCTTCTCCATCTTCCTCATCTTTGTCCATAGAGTTCTTTCTCTGTAGCTATCCATTGTGAGCCTTATGCTTAGCAACTGTCATTTCCTATTAAGTAAAAAGCAAAGATTTCCCCTAAGCCCCACAAGCCTTTAGAGTAATCCTTTTCTTTGAGAGAGTTGAATTGTACTTCAGCTGTTTTAGATAATGCTAATGACAATTTATTGATTTTATTGAGATACAGTGTAATATATTCATTATAAAGGAGAGCTTGAATATATGTTCATATCTTGATCCTGTTACTTCCTAGCTGTGAAGCTTGGACTTCTTAATTAACATTTCTGTGCCTCTGTTTCTTGGTCTTTAAATGAAATAATAATAGTGTATCTCTCAGGTTTGTAATGATTAGATGAGTTAATCTGTGTAAAACACTTGGAATATTCTTGATACAATGTAACATGGGAGCTGTTAACTGTTACTGTTACTAATACACCTAATATTCATTGTTATTATTTATTACATGTTTATATGTACAAGGCTCTTCAGAGCTATTTTCTGGTTACAAAATAGATAAACCATCTTATAGATGAGAAAAATGTAGGCTGCAAACATGTAAGTTCTATGGGAGAGTTAGAGAGCAATAAGCATTTTAAACCCAACTCCAGTTCAGGCCTGTGTACATATGAGGGCATGCTCCTGACCCCGACACAGCATGCTTTTGCCAGGTGGCAGTTCCTTTTTCATCACAGATGTTCTCTGAATATGATTAAATGAAATAGGCAGAGCTTTTCAGTGATTTAGCTTTTTGTCCTTCCACAGCACTCAGCTACCAATAAGAAAACTTACAGAGAACTATACATTCCCAGCAATGTACTGGACCTGAGAGAGAACTACAAATCCTCAATAACCCACAATCCCATTGGCAGAATTAAGACTTCTCAGATATCTGAAAGGTTATAGAGAGAATTGGGCATTCGAGGGCTGGGTGGTAGCATTAAACAATAAGGCTTCCATAACAAAATATCTTGGCATTTTTTTCTTACTATACCTTTATTTAGTGTGTGGAGAAGGCAAAATAAATAAGATAATTTGCTCATTATTTATAATAAACCTTATGTTAGAATTTTTATTGATTAGTATTTTGTTGATATAAGTAGAATCTAAAAGCAACCAGTCTATCAGACATCAGCTCTATTGACATTATGCTAAGCTTGTTTATAGAACAATATTTAAAAATTAGGGAAAAGAGACATAAGAGGCAGAATGGCACTAGTCAGTTTAGAGGAGAAAAGGCTCCTCATAGACTGAGGCTGACAAGAGGACTTCCTGGGAGGAAAATCAGAAAATCGGCTTTGTAGCATGGGCACTATGAACACTGAAAAGCACCACAGCTGGGACCCAACAGGAAAAAACGTGTATTGGTTAGAACTACGATCTGAGTAGAACTATAGGTTGGGACACGGTGGGGAAAGAAAGTTGGGCCGGCTATTGATGACAAGCGCTATACTGTGAACCCTTTTTATGACTGACAAATGTTTACTGAGCACATACTCTTGTTAATGTGTCACTTCGCTTGCAGTTTTATTGTTATGAAAATATTTTCTTTAATGCTCTTAGAGATGATCTTTGCAGTACAGAAAGGAAAACAGCCCATAAAAATAGTTCCCTCGTCTCCCTGGTTCAGGAGTGAACTCTCATTTCACAGTGGCCAAAGAAATCTGCATGTGTTCTGCACCGGATTTTAGCCCTCTCCAGAGCTGGGGCTGACGGCACAGGTCCTGGCCGTAGAGACTCCATCCAGGGAAAGAGGGCTCTCTTCAGGCTTACCTTTCTTCTGGGAGAAGTTGTCAGTAGCTCTCTTGAGTCACCCATCACCTTTAACAAGTTCTTGCTGTGTCACTTATATAAAGCAATACGTGTGCCTCATCCTTGGACAGGGACGTAGATGAGGTCACGTCTTTCTTAGGTCCCTGATTTGCTGTGAGTTGCTTGGTGTCACTTTCCTCAACTGGGAGATCAGCAGGTGTGAAAAAGGTTTGTGATTAGTATAGCACAGTCCAGTTATGAGTTTTAGGCATACCTAAGAATTCCTCTGCTCTCTTCAGACTAAAAGATCCTCTGTCCTTGGTCTCTTTGAGGCATAGGGAGAAGTTCCTGGAAAGCCTTTGTACTGCCTTGTTTCTAAAGGAATCTACATGACAGGATTGGAGGGCTTCTTACCCCTCAGGAGCCTCCTGTCAAAGTCAGATTTCAGGGAGGACTTTACCCTAGACTCATTAAATCTGAATCTTCCAGGGTAGAGCTCAGGAATCTGCATCCCAACATGTTGCCAGGTGATTCTGATATGGCTTAGACTTTAGATAATTAGGAACCATTTATCTGAGGGATGGTCCTCAGTTATTAGACCTCTGGAGCCTTCTGCAGGAATCCAAACTAGGACTAAGCACGTATGAGGAATGTTCATAGACAATCAGTTAATATGAGTGCCTGCTTTTGATAAGAACAATGCTTAGTGTTTTTTATATATATATATATATATATATATACACACACACATACATACATACATACATACACACATATACATATATGTATACACACATAGTGGTGAATAAAACCGACAAGACATGCGATCTGCTCTCAAGGGGCTTTTGTCTGTTCATATGGCCTGGACCATAAAAAGCCACCCATTAAAAGCATTTACAAGTATTGTCCAATTAAAAAGACGTATACAAATGGATCCATAAATTTAAAATTATGCACTTGCCCTGAGAGAAGATGGAAACACTTGACATAGACTAGGAAAGCATTCACAATCCAGTTTTTCAGGGGAAGTGATAAGTGAACGAAGACTTGAAGGATGATTAGATAATCAGGAGAACCTTCTAGACTTGCGTTGTCCAACATGGTAGCCACTATTTGGTGACTGTTTACATTTAAATTAAGGTTAAGCAAAACTGAACATTTAGTTTCTCAGTTACAGCAGCCACATTTCAAATGCTCAGTAGTCACGTGTGGCTACCATACTGAACAGTGCAAAAATGACACATTTTCATCATCTCAGAAAATTCTGTAGGACTGCCCCAGTCTAGATCAGAGGTGGTGAAACAAGTGTGGTACACCACCTGTTTTTGGAAATTGAGTCTTCCTGGAATACTGCCATATTTATTCCTCTAAAAATTCTCTTTGACTGCTTTCACACCACAATGGCAGAAGCTGGTCATTGTGACAGAGACCTTGTAGGCCACAAAGCCTAAATATTATCTGTCTTTAATTTAAAAGTATGTGAGGGAATAGATTTAATATGACCATCTAGTGCATGGAGAGCAAGTGAGTTCCTTGTCTAATGCTACTCTTGCTTCACAGATGTTAAATGCTAAGACAAGAGAGGACAGTGAGATTATGTTGCTTTGCCAGCATACATTCTGGCAGCTGCTGATGTATTAATCTCTTCTTTTCTCTCCATCTGTGGCTTTCGAGGGAGCAATCTTCTTGTCTAGACAAACTGGAGCAGGTCCAAGGAAGAGTGACCACACTTGTAAAGCAACTGTGTCCTTGGAGGCACAGTTGACAGTGTTGATATAATTCTATACTGGATGAGAGACTGGACTAAAGAGTCTCTTAAAATCTCTTGAAAGGTCTCCTCTTTTGAGATGATATGTATCAAAACAAAATTGCTTTGGAACCCAGCACACCCTTTGAAAACTCAGCCCCATTGCTTATACAACCAGTTCAATTTAATAGTTCTTATTTAAAAGATCCATAAAATCCACATTCACGTGAACAATAAAGTAGATCTCGATTTTTAGAAGTGTTTCTTCAGCGTTGTAAGAGCTTCTCTACCTGTGTTAATGAAATTTCACTAATGATATTTATAATCAGAGATACACATTTAACACTAGTTTTTAAAAACCTAATTTCAGATTGAGTTTATTTACAGGTAACTCTCAGAACCTTCATGAATCGTCTCAGTATCTGAAATCCAAAATAGCTTATTTAGAAGTTCTAGAGTTTTCTCTTTTGTTACTTCTGGATAAAATTCACTGGAAAATAGTCTTGGTGACTATATGAGTCAGTAGATTTCTTTCTTTCTTTTTTTTTTTTTTCCAGATAAGAAACCTGGGGCTCAGACAGATTGTACAATTTATGCAAGTTCACACATGTAAAAGTGACAGAGCAAGGATTCAAACCTAGACCTTTCCTACTCCCCAACCATTCCTTCTCCTTCTCTACTGTCTGTCTTTATGCTTGGTCATTGGTTTTCAGACAGAATAATTTAAAGAATTTTTTCACGTGTCACATCAGAGCTTAAGTCTGAATGTTTGTCATTCTGGTCTAAATTTTGTCAAATCTATTTTCTGTATGATTTCATCACCAGTACCTGGTCATTCACTGCAGGGAAAGTTGTCTTGAAGGATTTTTTTTTTTTTTAATCTTCTTAGAATTTATTTTGATTTCTAAAACCTTTAGATGCAGATGTTGGGTTTTGCCCACACTACTCTGAAGTGATTTTTAAAAATATTTAAATTGTAATTTCACTATTCATGAGCTGACCTATTCTGTACACAGTATTTGAACTATTAACTTTTGTTTGCTTTGTGGATTGAATAATGGCCAGATAAATATTGCTGATTCTCTTCTGTTGTTTCAGATTTGATGGGAACTTTAACACCAATGTATCTAGAACAATTAGTTGTGATCGACTATCTACTACTGTTAATAGCCGGGCCTTCAATCCAGGACGAGACTTAAATTCAGGTTAGTAATCTCTTGACTTCATAAAGGTGAACTGTTTTCCACCACATTTTTGAATAAATGTATTGCTTTACATTTAGTTTGGAAGAAAAAAAGATATGTTCTTAAAGTTAGGTATTTCTTTCTGGCAAGCTGACACTTGAAAGAGGGAAAGGAAGAAGAAAATAAGGCAGACATGTATTGAGCGTTCACTGTATTCCGTTTGTGAACTATGCCATGTGATTTGCTAGATTCTTAATCTATTCTCTCATTCGTTAGCAGATTCACATTTAAAGGTTACCTTCAAGACCCGATTGTCTCTGCATTTAGGAAGTGTTGAATTTCATTTGTATTCCCTGTTTATAATTTTTAATTTGAGGAGGCAGTTTGAAGAATGATGAGGTTACTTTCCTACTACTGAACAGTGCCATGAGGCTGTACAGTCATCCCTCAGTATCTGCAGTTACTTGGTTCCAGGGACTCCCATTGTTACCAAAATCTGCAGACGCACGAGTCCCTTACATGTATGGTGAGGTATAAAGAATACAGTTGGCATTTTAGATCTGTGTGTTTCACATCCGTGGATATGGGCAACTAACTGTATGTTGAACTTTCTTATTGGTCTGGTCAGAACTTGGTCATATGCAACAGTAATTACTACTAGGGTTAGGACACGTGTGCACATAGTTACATACAGCTTCAAATTGGCACCATGTCTCTGCTTTCTTGCCCTAGAGTTCTGATCTATGTTTCTCACTCTGTCTTGTTGTATATAGCTGTTGGGTGATGGGCCTCAGAACCTGAAGGCTTCACCTTTTAAAAGCTGGAAGTGTTAAACAGCTAGGAATAAAGAATTACCATGTGACCAAACAATCCCACTGCTGGGCATATATCCTGAAGAAATCATAATTGCAAAAGACATATGTACCCCAATGTTCATTTTGGCACTGTTTGTAATACCTAGGCCATGGAAGCGACCTAGATGTCCATCAACAGATGAATGGCTGAAGAAGCTGTAGTACATATATCCATCAGAATATTACTCAGCCATAAAAAGGAATGCATTTGAGTCAGTTCTAATGAGGTGGATAAACCTACAGCCTTTTATATAGAGTGAAGTAATCAGAAAGGGAAAAACACATATCATATAGTAATGCATATATGTGGGATCTAGAAAGATGATACTGATGAACCTATTTCCAGGGCAGCAGTGGAGACCCAAACATTGAGAACAGACTTGTAGAAACAGCAGAGGAAGGAGAGGTTGGGCTGAATGGAGAGAGTAGCATGGAAACATATACATTACCATATGTAAAACAGTCAGTGGGAATTTGCTGTATGACTCAGGAAACTCAAATGCGGCTTTGTGACAACCTAGAGGAGTGGGATGGGTGGAGGGAGGTTCAAGAGGGAAGGACATATGTATACCTATGACTGCTTCATGTTGATGTATGGCAGAAACCAACATAATATTGTAAAGCAATTATCCTTCAGTTAAAAATAAATTAATTAAAAAATAAAAGCTAGAAATGCCTTTAGAAATTACCTACCAATCTCAGTCCTAGGATTTTACCAAGGAATAATCTGAGGCTCAGAATGGTCCTAAGACTTTCCTCATCACTGGAGAAATAAAAGATTTAATCCTTATACATGAAGAAGTATATTTCCCAGATTCCAGGTCTCCAGGAAACATGTATAAGGCAAGAGAAAAGCCAGAGACCCAGAACATTTACTTTTAGAGCCCTACCCAGTATTGGTTCAGAGGAAGAATTCTAGTCTTTGGGCATTGTATACACAAACCAGGTAATCTATTAGGTCTGGAAAGAAAGAACTGTAAGCTTTATGTTGCTTAGGGATTAAAAAACTATAGCTGTTAGCTAAATGATGCAACCTAAATCTGCCAGGCACTTCTTGTCTAGACCAATATATAATGAATTCAGTCATTTAAAAAAAATTGGTCAGAGGATCTGGAGACCTTCTGGAACAGGTGGGATTTACTACTAGAAAGAAAATTCAGTGAAAATACTTTTCATAAAAAAATAATTGAAGTGAGTAGAGAAGGGCATGGAATGGGCAGAGAGACATTCTAATGGGAGATTCCAAGGCTGGCTCAGGGCAGAGAGCTGGAACTTGCGTCTTTCATTTCCCAGATTCAGTATTTGCTCTCTTTCCCTTTCCCAGTTGTGCCCAGTACAGAATGTTTAAGAATAAGAGAAGAGTTGGGAAGGACTTCCAAGATATTTAACTTTATCAGCAAGAATGACAGAGTTGATGGGGAGGTGAGGAAGAACAGGTTGCTGTGGGAGGAAAGGAATCGACATCTCAGTTTTAGAAAAGTTAGTTATCCAAGGGAAAATGTCTCACAGACAGTGGTGTATACAAGTCTGGGGTCCAGAGAATGGACCAGACTGGACATTTATCACTTAGATTCATTGTGTATAGTGAGTCAAAGTCACTCAGTCATATCTGACTCTTTGCAACACCATGAATTGTAGCCCACCAGGCTCCTCTGTCCATGGATTTTACAGGCAAGAACACTGGAGTGTTTGCCATTCCCTTCTCTGGGGAATCTTCCTGACCCAGGGATTGAATCCAGTTCTCCTGCATTTCAGGCAGATTTGTTATCATCTGAGCCACCAGGGAAGCCCAAAGTGAAAGCCACACAGTAGTGTCCAACTCTTTGCGACCCCATGGACTATACAGTCCATGGAATTCTCCAGGCCAGAATACTACAGTGGGTAACCTTTCCCTTCTCCAGGGGATCTTCCCAACCCATGGATCAAACCCAGGTCTCCTGCGTTGCAGGCAGATTCTTTACCATCTGAGCCACAAAGGAAGCCCAAGAATACTGAAGTGGGTCGCCTATCCCTTCTCCAGTGGATCTTCCCAACCCAGGAATCAAACCAGGGTCTCCTGCATTGCAGGCAGATTCTTTACCAACTGAGCTATCAGGGAAGCCCAGACAAGTCTGGAGTCCAGAGAATGGGCCAGACTGGACATTTATCACTTAAATTCATTGTATATAGGTAATACTTAAATCATGAGACTCAGTAGGATCATACAGCAAGTGGCCATGGGGAAAAAATGATGACAAGAGGTCCAAAGACTGAGTCTTGGGACACTTTACAACTTAGAGTTCATTCTAAGAGGAAGCAGTAAAGGAATCTAAGATGGCAATCAGTCTGGTAGGAGAACCAAGAGAGACTGAAGCCAAACGACAAAAGTGTTTCAAGACAGAGGGAGAGATCAACTGTGCTAAATAGGCCCTCAGTAAGATGAAGGCTCTTGAGAAAATGAAATTTAGCAACATAAACACCAATTAACTGGTGAATCTGACAAAGGTTGTTTGATGGAATCGTACAGTAAAAGAAAGGCTGATATTCATCAGCTCAGGCTTTTAAGAATGGAGCAGGAGACGCTAAGCACATGAACTCCAAAGGTTTGCTGAATGGAAAGCTAGAGGGCCACATGGAGTCTAGATAATATTTTTAAATTATGGCAAGGTCATGTGCCAAAGGGAATGATTCGGTAGATAAAAGTGAGAAGTGAAAAGAGACAGTTGCTACAGCCTTATCCTTGATTAGGCAAGAGATGGTGGGATTCCAAGTAGAAGATGGAAACGCACAGAGCGTTCATTCTTAATGGGAAGGAGGAAGAAGGAGTAAGTGTGTGGAATGCCCATAATGACCAATGTGATATCAGCAACTTGGGGGCATGACCTGCAATAGTGATTGTGTTTTCTCAGAGAATTAGGAAGCAAGACCCTCAGCTGAGAGTGAGGCTAGGAGACAGGGAGAGCAGGTTGGAGGAGCCACTGAAGACCTGTTAGTTACACTAAGATTTCCTTCTGTGATAGAGGTTTTAGAGTAGAACTCAGCTGCACATGACTGGGGATCCTGACAAAATGCTCTTTTTCTACAGTCTTTATTTGTCAAGGGAAAGGTGGGGAGAAAGAGGATGGTCAGGGAAGAGGTAGGTTGCTAGAGATCAGGTCTTATATTTGGCTGTTTCCAAGATCACGTCCCAAGCATTGATATAACATCCTAACTGACAAGAGTTGTTCTCAGCGCAGTTGACGCAGCTAGATTTACAAGCCTTTTTTGGCAGTATTCAGGTATTTGAGAACGGACTTGCTTGTATTTGAAGTTTTGTGACATTCCACCGGGCAGAGGCTACAGCCAAAGTCCACATTCTTGAACAGGCATTTGTAATATGAGAGGAGTGGGAGATGGGGGAGGGTGACCTCACAGCTCCCCCTTCCCCTCCTCTCTGGCTCATGCCCCTTTTCAGAGCAGAATTAATGTGCTTTCTAGGCTATCACATGTCTGATATTTACATCTGTAAAATGTCCAGCCTTAGGCTCTTTCAGTCTGTATATAATCCATCAATGGGTTCCTAATTGATAACACAGTTTCAGATTGCCTCTCAGACTAGCTGGAAACAGACTCACATAAATTGTAAACCATTCTTAGCTTCATTTATCCAAAACTAGGTCATGTGTCCATCCATCCAACACACATGTGTATTCTTTGTCTTAAAACGACCCCACCAAAAAAAAAATAACGACCCCACCACATCTCTACTTTCTAAATTGACTCCTTGTCCCTGATTCCATACAAATAGCTGACGTTCAATAGTGCATATGTTACATGATGGTATGGGTCATGTTTTGCTCAGGGTCTTTCCTGCTTTTATCCCTAGTTTCTCACTTTCTTTCTCTGTCTCTCTTTTAAATTCCTGCTGAGCTATTTTCTTGTGCATAGCCTGATCCCTAAAGAGAGTTTATTTGAAGAGTCCAAGGAAAGTTGTCTCTTGCTCTCTCGAGTTATGCAATTGAGATGAGAGTGCAAGTGAGAGTTACTCTTTCTCACTGAAAGAAAGGGTGTCTGGACTTTCTTTATTGTGTTTGATTTAAAGAGCATTTGAAGTTGCAAACGTCGATCTTGGTCACGTTGGCATCTTCATTGAGAAACAGGATTCATGGGGTGAAAGAGGCGCTTATAAGTCATCTTACAGCAGTAAACGCTGCAGGAGGTACAGATGGGCACTGGAGGCTGTGGACCAAGCTGCTAATTTCAATAGCTTCATCACTTCATTCTTTGAATGACAAGGATTGGCTATGTGCTGTAGGTTTTTTGTTTTTCTTTAAAATGACTTGAAAATCATCTGTTAAAATGCTAATTCCAAAGCAATGTGAAGCTATGTTCTACCTGAAAAAAAAAAAAAAAAAGAATAAAATCAATCAAGCTAGGACTTTCTCGGATTTTGTGTGCCTAATTAAACCAGCTTTGTGATTGAGATAGTATCATAACAGATGTGGTAATTATTTAAAAAACTATTCAATCACTTAGAAACCTAGACTCTTGAGGTTATGATTCCATTTACATTCATGTTTGGTGGTGAGTGTACATATGTATATACATAAAACTAAGTACACAAACAAAGGGGACCTTTACTTTGATTCCTCTTCAAGTTCTGTTCTTCTACTGTGAGCTACTTTGGAGTCTCGTCTTCTAGGTTTCTTACAACAATCCTATTACACTGATTTCAGAAGATTTTACTAGCCACATAGATTCTCATGTGTATATATACTCTTTCCATTATACCTGTGATTGTAATGGATACAGCCTGGGTTTTCTTGTTGTTTTTTACTTAGCAAATATATTCTGAATATTCTTATGTGCCTATGAAAACAAATATACTTCTCTAAAGTCTCTATTGTTGCAGCAGTGTATAATTGTGTAACAATGTTAAATCAACCAATCCACTCCAGTTCAACATTGAGATTGTCCTAGTTTTTCACTATAGCATTGTTCCCTTGTGTGTATGTGTGTTAAGTCACTTCAGTCGCTTTGGACTCTTTGCGACCCTATGTACTATAGCCCACCAGGCTCCTCTGTCCATGGGATTCTCCAGGCAAGAATACTGGATTGGGTCGCCATGCCCTCTAGGGGATCTTCCCGACCCAAGGATTGAAGCCAGGTGTCCCACGTTGCAGGCAGATTCTTTACCACTGAGCCAGATTGCTCAGGGAAGTCCTCATTTTTCCTTTGGATCTCAAGTGACCCCCTCCACAGTTTCACATGACTGCTATCCAGCAGTTGGCATGAATGCTTCCTTTTTGGAAACTTTACCCTCCTTAGTTTCTATAAAATTGTTCTGTGCCACTTATCCCCAAACTCCTCTGCCCAGTCCTTATCATCCTTTTTCTTGGGCTCTTTTTTCCTAAGGTGGATGTCCCCGCATGTCCTCTCTTCACCACCTTCCTCCCACACTGTTATCTCCCTGAATGGTCTCCATTTATACAGCACTCCTGCTCCCACCACATGCTGCTGCTGCTGCTAAGTCACTTCAGTCGTGTCCGACTCTCTGCGACCCCATAGACAGCAGCCCACCAGGCTTCCCCGTCCCTGGAATTCTCCAGGCAAGAGCACTGGAGTGGGTTGCCATTTCCTTCTCCAATGCAGGAAAGTGAAAAGTGAAAATGAAGTCGCTCAGTTGTGTCTGACTCTTAGCAACCCCATGGACTGCCGCCCACCAGGCTCCTCCGTCCATGGGATTTTCCAGGCAAGAGTACTGGAGTGGGGCACCATTGCCATCTCCACCCACCACATGCTACTCAATTCTAAACCTCTCTCTAGCTGTGGCCTGTTTCAGAGTTATTTTATCGAGGAACCAACTTCAGGACACATATTTCTCTATGATAATCCAGTAGCTATCCCCAAAATTAAACCATCAAACACACAAGAACACTTTCGTCTAAACTTACTCCCCAGTCTGGAATATATTGTTGATACCCTCTCCTGGTTACACTGGGAATTCTTCCTCATCTTTTTCTACCTGAGACTTCAGGCTTTAACAGTTTTGACCAAATGAGAGCATAAGTGAATGAGTATTTACAAGACACCTGACTAGGGCATTTACCTGGGTGTCCCTCTTCCTGCTCATCACACCCACTTGTAATGCAGATCTCGTTATCCTTTTCAATAAAAGGAAACTTGGCTTAAATTCCATAGTTCAAAGATGTGTCTTGAATCCCCTTTGTTTTCTCCACTTCAGTACCATAGATTTAAATCTTCATTGCCTTTCTAGAAGACAAATTAATGTAGAAATCTCCTCCAAAGTTTCCCTTCTCTTATTCTTCCTCATTTTCATTATTTTCTGCACGTGGTAGATATTCTAAAGTACTCGCTCTATAATTCCATTTCTCAAAAATCTCTGATTGCTCCCCTCAACCTTTCAAACAGCGATGGAAGCCTTTCAATTTCATCTTCTGCTCTTCTTTCACTTCCTTGTGCCCTCTGAGCTGTATCCTCAAGGAATCCCTTTCATTTCTCCAAATCCCTAGTTTCTATCACTTCCCTATACTTCACTCTTATTAGGTAAGCATTCCTTGTCTTTTGCAGCAGATTGGGTTTGCTAGGAGGCAGGCTCTGAGATGGAGGTTGGCAATCTGTGGGCAAAGGGAAGGAGACAGGATTGAGCAGTAGGAGAAGATGGGCCAGAGTACAGCCTCAGTGGAGCCCTCAGCCACCCCCAGGGAAACTTAGAGTTTGGGGTGGCCCTTCAGAGTTGTGTCAGCCCAGTCACAACTCTTTATTACTTTACTCTAGGATCCATTCTTACTATAGAATTTTAATTTTTTATGTTGGACATCTGTTTGATGCTCTACTCCTTTTAATTTATTTTTTGTATGCCAAGTGTTCAATCCGGTCCCTTGCCCATAGAAGGTACATAGGAAAGTGAAAGTCATTCAGTCATGTCAGACTCTGAGACGCAATGGACTATATAGTCCAGGGAATTCTCCAGGCCAGAATGCTGGAGTGGGTAACGTTTCTCTTCTGCAGGAGATCTTCCCAACCCAGGGATCAAACTCGGGTCTCCCACATTGCAGGCAAATTCTTTACCACCTAAGCCACAAGGAAAGCCCAGAAGGTACATAGTAAATGCTTATTGAATGAATAGAACTAGGATTTTTTTTTTTGTACTTTTGTTGTCTCATCTTTATAATGGAATAACCAAGGCTTTCGAAAACAACCTTAGTGAAGAATAGTATGTAGATGTGATATGCCAAAAGTCAGAACTGGTTTTCTTAGCTTAGGAAATCAGCACGTATAAATGTGTCAGGTATGTGGAGACTATTGAAACAGACTACACAGGTGAATAGTATTATTTTCATGAAACTAAGTGTGGTGATTTCAAACATCCAATGCACCCAGGAAAATCAATCTGTTACTCTTTGGTACCTCATAAACTGTTTTATACTTTTGCCTTATTCTTACCATGGATACCAAGGGAAGATATTCGTCAGTGTTATATAAATGAGAAACAGGCCTAGAGAAGTTAACTGATCTACGTAAAGTCAAACAAAAAATTGTTGGTATTAACATGACTAAACGTCCGTGTCCTGACTCCTAGTCTGATGGCCTCCTTAAGACAGATGGTTTAAAATGAAGAGATGTCTCCTCAACACTGTATTCTACCGACTGACACATCAAACTCTTGACCAAACCTACAATCTTCTCTTCCCACCCAAACCACCTCCATGGGCCATGTTCCATATATCAGTTAGCAGCAGCTTCATTTTGCTCGTTACCAAAGATTGAGACCAGAACCAATCCTGACTCTCTTTCTCCCTCATAATAAGCTTCTCTCATATGAAAACTTTACAGTAGTTACTGTGGCAAGAAAGAATTCCTCCCCTCACAGAGCTCACAACCTTGTCTCATGTATGTTGAAGGCACTTGGGATGAGGAGAAAAATCAACAGACAGATATAATCCGATACTGTGCTGAATGCTCTTGAGCTGAGTACCAAACGCATTGCTCATTTCAAAATCTATAAAAAGTGCATCCAGCACAGGTCGCTGTGTAGAGGGAATAAGTAACGGAAAAGGAAGGTAGCACTAAGTCGGATTTTAATGGACCTTGTATGTCAGTGTGAGGAGTTTGGTTTGGTTTTTGTTTCTTAGCTTAAAGTCAAGCAGTTGAAGACTTTAAGCAGAGCAGGCAAGAGAGCTTTGTGGAGAACAGATGGAAGGGTGTTTAGCCTGAGAGAAGAGAACCTGGGGGGCAGCTAAGATCATCCAAAATTGGGAGGGACCATCGAGAGAGGAAACTGGCTAGATGAGGGATGAATGGGGGAGCAAGAAATGAAGAATCCATGGGGACCACTCTTCCAAGTTGATTGGTATAGAAAAGGTAAAAGGTCATTGATAACTCAGGAGCGGATCAGATATAGGGAAGGTTCTGCTGATAATACCTTTTTAATAAAAACAGTGATAGACTTTATTTTCGTGGGCTCTAAAACTGCTGCAGACAGTGCATGTAACCATGAAATTAACAAACTCTTTCTTCTTGGAAGAAAATCTATGATAAACCAAGACAGCATATTAAATAGCAGAAACAGAAACATCACTTTGCCAACAAAGGTCTATCTAGTCAAAGCTATGGTTTTTCCAGTAGTCGTGTACAAATGTAAGAGTTGGACTATAAAGAGAACTGTGGTGCTGGAGAAGACTCTTGCAAGTCCCTTGGATGGAAAGGAGATCAAACCAGTCAATCCTAAAGGAAATCAACTCCGAATATTCATTGGAAGGACTGATGGTTGCTGAAGCTCCCAATACTTTTGCCACCTCATGCAAAGAGCTGGCTCACTGGAAAAGACCCTGATGTGGGAAAAGAGGAGAAGGGGGCAACAGAGAATGAGGTGTTTGACTGGCATCACCGACTCAATGGACATGAGTTTGAGCAAACTCTGGGAGATAGTGAAGGCCGGAAAAGCGTGGCGTGCTGCAGTCCATGGGGCCACAAAGAGCTGGACACAACTGAGCAACTGAACAACAACAGATTTATTTGGCTCCACCCAGTCTTAGTTGTGGCATGTGGGATCTAGTCCCCTGACCAGGGATCAAATCTGGGGCCCCTGCATTGGAAGCATGGAGTCTTAGCCACTGAACCAGCAGGGAAATCCTGATAATACTTTTAAAGCAGCTTGAAAATATTTATATGTTGAAGACGGAGTCTAGGAAGCAACTGAATTTAAGGAAACAGATAAGACAATGGCGTTTACCATCCTGGTTGAGTGTCCCAAACCTGGCTGATCATCAGGGGCACCTTAAGTGCTTTGTCAGAAATACCTATTCGTTGTCCCCTCAACCCAGACCTAGTGAATTAGAATGTTGGCTTGGTAAAGCTTGGGAATCTGAGGCTTCAGGAGCTGATTGTAATGATCAGCCTGACTTCAGAACTCCATCTCCGTTAATTTTCTCTTACTCCTTCCATGAGTGTTTGGAGATGACCTTGGCCTTTGAGTCCACTGGGAATGGTCTACTGGAAACGAAGAAGGTAGACAGAGCAGTGTAGCCTGTGCTGATTTTGGATTGGCCCAGAAATTTGTTCTAGATTGTCTAAGCCCATGACCAGGCTGTCTCAACTGAATCAAGGACAGAAGGGACTGGTTATTTTACATTATGTAATTAACTTTGAGTGGAAATGATGAACTGTGAGCTTGGAGCAGAGTCAGAGACTTGTGGATGTCCTCTCCTTAGTATTAAACTGAAGTAAACACAGTGAGATAGCTGGGTCAGCTGCCATTAATCTAACTTTGGCAATGGGCTTTAGCTGACATGATCAGTGTGGTGGAGAATGAGAGGACTACATGGATCCTATTCCAGGCTCAAGGCTCAAGTCACTCCTCACTTTGAGTCAAAACATTCTTAGCTCTAAAATGGGAATAACAGTATCTCTTTCGTGAAACTCCATAAGTTTGGCTTTTGCTGGCTATTATATACTTGGAAAAATTAACCTCGATATGCCTTGGTTTCCTGAATAATAAGTAAAATCTACCTCATAGGGTTGTTGTAAGAATTAACTAAGATAACATAGCTAAAAGTGCCCATGCATACTAAATGTTGAGTCGCGTCCGACTCTGCGACCCCATGGACTGTAGCCTGCCAGGCTCCTCTGTCCATGGAATCTTCCAGACAAGAATACTGGAGTGGGTTGCCATTTCCTACTGCAGGGAACTTTCCCAACCCAGGGGTCGTACCTGCATCTCTCTGCATTGGCAGGTGAATTCTTTACCACTAGAACCACCTGGGAAGCCTCAAAAGTGGCTGGTATGTGGTCACTTGATATGGTTACCCCCTCTGGAATAGCATAAACAGTGTCTGGAGGGTCTGTGAAATATGGCCCCTCCTAAATATATGGTAAAATGATACTCAGGATGTAAGCAAGGAGTAGGAATTGGAAAGGTGCAATAGAGTATAATGCCAGAAATTTTGTTTGCAGTCCTTGGGATGTTAATTTATTTGATTCCCCTCCCAAAGGATTGCTATTGCATGAAGTATTACTGAGAAGTACTATGTAATTTCTGGTCTGTTGGGAAAGTATGTGTGTTTTTGTGTGTCTGCAACTCTGTGTATTTAGGACAGCTCCTGTGTTTTACATTTGGCAAGCTGTGGGAGGTAGACAGCTCTGTGCTTTGCTGAGCAGTATTGGGCTACACATCAGAAAGTCCAGAGTTCCTCCAAGTGGGAGCAAAAGCTCTCTATTACAGAGCATTTTCCTTTTGTCCATACCTCTGCTGAATAATCCTGTTAAGAAAACAAAAGTCACCGCCCAGCTACACACAGTTTGTAATCCATTTCTTTCTCATTGACATGGTGCACTAAGCGTTAAAGAAAACACACAGGTAAGGAGTCTGGGGGCGTGGTTGGTTTTGTTTTGACTGGTGAGGCCAATGATGTCAGAACCTATCAGATGTAGATGTTGAAATTGGAAGCAAAATATCTGGGGACTGTGGACTCTGGGGCCCATACGTTAGAATTATCCAGAGATAGTTCAGTACACTGTATGCAGGCGGATGTTGAGACCCAGTAGACGGGAAATAAAAGAGTACCTGCAAAGAGAAGAGGCAGTTTTTCAGGCATTTATCTGATGACAGTTTGTCAAAGGAAAAATAAGCCAATGAGTATGGCAACATTCTTTGTATTCACTTATAATTGGCATAGGACATGTAAGAAAGAGTCAGTTGCTGAAGCAGATGGAGCCTTTGCTCTTTGTCCTCTTACCGTTTTTCTCTGGGCTTCTAAAGGGTCTTTAGGAACACCTTTTTCACATCTATTACTTTGCTGATGCAGATTGTGAAATGTTATGGGGACAGAAGTGAAGAGCCTTTTGCAAGGTCTTCATTGCCCAACAGATGCTGGCCTCTAGTGCTTTGCCAAACCTGGGCTTGTGCCAGGCTCTGGGGATGGGAAGACTTGGCCCTTGCCCTTCTGGGACTGACAACTCCTCTCTGTAAGACATGTGGCACTAATAGTGACAAAAGCAAATACATTAAACTTATCATGCTTTGCTGTGGAGGGAAATACTGCATGCTCTGAGGGAAAATAATAATGCAGGGTAGTCAGCGAAGGTGTCTCTGAGAAGGTGGTTATTCCAGATGGGCATATGTGCAACAAAAGATAGCTCTCGATATCCAGTGGGTTGAAAGGGGAAAAGGTGAGGCTGGGGAGTAGGAAAGGACTGATGGGGTTTGGATTTAATAGTAGGCATAGTTAAGTGGAAACCCTTTGAAGAGTTTTAAGGAAGTCAATGGTGGGATTTGATTTCCATTTTAGAAAGATGCCTTTGGATGTTGGGTAAAAAGTTGAGACTTAAACCCATGGCTTCTTATTCCCAGTCCTTCTGATTTATCAAGGTCTCCCTTTTAGTTTCTAAGAGCCAGCCTGAATTAAGTAGAAAGTGGAAAATAGCACTGAGCCTGTGTCCAAATGGCTTTCTCATGCCCGTGAGACGGTGAAACAAAAAGACACTTCAGGCTCCCATCTCCAACCTGTTGAGCATCTACAAAATAATTAACAAGTCTCAGCTCTATAGTTTCTCTGTCAAATAAAAACTCCCTTATTATATAAAATATGCTATTTGTTGCTGGATGTCATGCACAGTCCTCAGTGCTACAGTTCCTGTTGACCCTCCCCTCTAAGCTGGAGCTCATGTCTGTGCCGTTTTCCAGGTAAAGCAGCCTGTGGGGTTGATGGAGAAGCCCACGACGTTAGACTCCCAGCGGGTGTCTGCGAGTTTTAGCAGCTCAGCACTTTGTTTTTTGTCAGAAGTTTAAATGCTTGCTTTAGACTTATATCTTCAATTTTGACATCATTCCTTTTCGGCAAGTGTCTCCTTAATTGTATTTACTTATACTGTATACTTATAAACTGATGCAGCTGATTATTCTGAGAACCGTCAACCTGTTTATACATTCATTCTGCCTCTCAAGAAGTAGTCAGTATGCTTTTTATCTGTAAATTGCTAATTCATTTAGCAGTTATCTATTGACATGTAGAAGAACTGTAGTGTCCTGGAAAGAGCAAAGACTTGGGAGGCAGACATCTAGGTTAAATCGTGACTTAGGGATTTGAGCAAGTTCGTTCTTCATGTTTAAAATAATATAATAGCATAATAGTCATTATAAAACATCAAACTATATATAAAGCTAGTTTGTATGATGCTAAATAAATTTTCACTATTATTAAATGAGTTTTATTGAAGTATAATTGACATCTAATAAACTTCATCTGTTTAGCATACACAGTTGATATGTTTTGATATATTTAGTCCCATAAAGTCATCCCGTATCATTCCATAAAAGATACTTGCTTTTTGGAAGAAAAACTATGACAAACCTAGACAGCATATTAAAAAGAAAAGACATTACTTTCCCAACAAATGTCCATATAGTCAAAGCTATGGTTTTTCCAGTAGTCACGTATGGATGTGAAAGTTAGACCATAAAGAAGACTGAGCGCTGAAGAATTGATGCTTTTAAATGGTGTTGGAGAAGACTCCTGAAAGTCTTCTCTCAGACTGCAAGGAGATCCAACCAGTCCATCCTAATGGAAATCAGTCCTGAATATTCATTGGAAGGACTGATGCTAAAATTGAAACTCGAATATTTTGGCCACCTGATGCAAAGAACAGACTGATTTGAAAAGACGCTGATGCTGGGAAAGATTGAAAGCAGGAGGAGAAGGGAATGACAGGGTGAGATGGTTGGATGATATCATTTACTCAATGGACATGAGTTTGAGCAAGCTCCGGGAGATGGTGAAGGACAGGGGAGTCTGGCATGCTGCAGTCCATGGGGTCACAGAGAGTTGGATACAACTGAGCGACTGAACAACAAAAATGAAATCATTAGACAAGCAAGCCTCTTCTCTCTCCATTTACCTAATTTTGTACCAGTTGTGTTGACAGTGGTGTCGGGAGAAGGGAGTGTTTATCATTTTTAAACATATTTAGAATTAACATTGGTCTGTGTTGATTTAGTCACAGTATTTATGCATAATTGGATTTGGCATTAGAAGAAAGTAAGATTGTAATTTATTAAACAAAAGTATCAAAATGTTTAAGAAACATTAATAGTGCTTCCACACGGATCTTCCTAGCCTGTATGCTGCAGACATCACATAGAGTGAATGCCTTGATGGGCAAAGAACTGGGAATCTGTGCTTCAGGGGTACAGAGATGGCTCAGATATAGATCTCACCCTCAAGGATCTTTGAATCTAAGGATGGAGCATCGGAAAGTTAACTGTAAGGACAATAATTCTAAGTAGAAGGTGGTGTTCTTTAATTGCTAAATTGTGTCCGACGTTTTTTGCAACCCATTGGACTGTAGCCTGCCAGGCTCCTTTTTCCATGGGATTTCCCCAGCAAGAATACTGGGGTGGTTTGCCATTTTCTTTCCTCCAGGCAATCTTCCCAACCCAGAGATCAAACCCAGGTCTCCTGCAGGAGGCTTGGCAGGAGGCTTCTTTATCACTAAGCCATCAGGGAAGCCCCTTCACTGGAAGGTGGGAAGAGGTAAAATGCAGAAGGATGTCAGAGAGTGCGATGACTTCTGTCTTGGATTCAAGCTGCAGTGAGGAAAAACCATTCATTGCCTTCTTCACATGTGTGTGTCTGGGCAGCTCAGACAGATACAGACCCTGCCCATTGATAACTTCAAGCCTTGCACTGTGCATCGTGGGCTGACAGGTTGGATGCCTGCCCAGCTTTCCTTCCTGGACGGCTTCCAGAATTTCTGAGGATCGAGTGAGTGTGCAGGACCCCAACTCGAGTTCTCTAGTGATCAGAATGCCTGACTGACTCCTGTGAATGGGGAAGCCCCCTCTGGAGTCCCAGCGTGGATAATAGGGCTGTCACCCACCTCTAGGTCAGGAGGGGCCTGCATGGGGTGCGCGCAATGATAGATTGATTGCTTCAGGGCCCCAGGTTCCTCATTACCATAATAACCATCATCTTGTGCTGCTAGTGCTAAGTAACAGATGAGATTTAATCAGATACCAAAGGAATTCTCAGCAGGCAGGTTTGAGGAATCTTGCCTGACACTTAGGCTCTAGTGCTGGAATGGAACGAGAATGATCTTCTGTGGTGAGACTAAATGTATCACTTACTGTGTGAATTCTGATTTATTTTTAAAACATTCTGGCACTCATTGGCTCTCCTTTTAATAGTCTCACTGTAGCCTGTTTATTGTTACAGATGTTACTTTTACATGAGGTCCCCAAGCTCTCCTTTACTTCCAAAGACAGCATTTACCATTTCACTGCCAGCTGTGGAGAAGAGAACTAATGTGAGGTCAAGGTTAAGGCTCAGACTCCCAGGAGATGAGACAGAGAAAAACCCTCATCCCTATTTATGCATACTCATATCAGCATTGGTCTCCAGAGAGATGGTGGCTGTCTGGGTCCAGTGATGACCTCAATAAGGTCTCTTGGCAGAGTGCAGAGAAGGGACAGGTGTCATGGTCAAATACTGGCTGACTCCCTTCTTGTCTATTCTGAGACCTTACGCAAGTCAGCAAACCTCTCTCAGCCCACCTCCTCATCTATAACTTGGGTTAATGGACTGTTTATTCCTAGGATATGTGTGAGGCTACAGTGCACTATAGCTCCTTGATGTGTGTTGGGCAGGGCAACTGCTAAGTATATTCAAAGGCTTCCACATAGTGCATTTTACATGAAGTAGTTGGAGGGCCACGGTCCAGATCCAGCTTGCCACTGATGTTTGCAAATACGCTTTTATAGAACACACCCGCCCATACAGTCTTTTACGGACGTCTGTGCTTGCTTTCACATCATAAGGTTGTGTTGGATGGTTGAAACAGGGACCATATGGTATGCAAAGCCTCAGCTGCTGATCTCCTGGCCCTTTACATAAGATTGCTGACCCCTGAGCCAGACTACAGGATTGCTGTGTGGCATTCAGAGCTTTATCTATACATGTTTTGCCAAATAGACCTCATGCTTTCTTTTTTTGCTCCATTTGCCTCTATCTAATTCTTCTGATTTATTGCTTGTTATAGAAGGGCTGGTTTCTGCTCATCCTGTATATCTTGCAGCATGTAAAGCAGTACCCTGCACACACTAGTATGTGATACATGAATGAGGTGGTGTGGAGCGGAGTGAAAGAGTGTAAGAGAAGAGAGAAAGAGTTCATGGAGGTGGGGGGAAGGATTGCACACAGTAAGGTGGCTGCCATTCCAGCTGCAGAACAGGGGCGGGGGATGCTCTGCACTTTATGAAGGGAGTCATTACCACGTGATGGGAAGAACATGGGAGCCAGGACACCCAGACTTGGATCCCAGGTCAGCCAGTTCCTGATGAGGCTTCAGACAAGTTGCTTAGGCTCCACAAGCCTATTTCTTCAACTCCAAAGTAGGGAATGATAAAACCCTCTTCATCCTGGAGTTGTTTTAAGGATCAAATGAGATATTGTGAGAGCGTCTCTATTGTAGTGTTGGCACATTGGAATCATTCCATAAGCTATTCCTGAATGATTACGGTTCTGGCTTTTTAGGTACCATCCATGCCATTTCCCTCATTGTGAAGCAAACAAGGTCAGCACACAGGTCTGGACTCTGGAGATTAGACTATTAGTATTACTGTCTTCCACAGTTAGAGAACATACCCCTAAGGCAGCAAATATGCACTGACCCAACAGGGACTAGCCCAGTGAGGGTGAGATTAATGCAAATGAGCCACTCAGGCTGGAAAAAGAATCCAGGACATTAAGTGTCACTATACAATATTAAGAATAATTGCTTCACTTGACTGAAGCATTCATGACATTTTCCATTCATGGGGTGTTTTTTTAAGGGACAGAAAGCAAATGTTTAGCAGAAAATTTATAGCCTTAAATCTAGTGGGATTTATTCATACTACAAACCATTTATGCAAAACAGATGCCTGAGGCACAGTGCCTGCGTGCACCTGTGGATTTGGTGGTTATATTTCTTTTCCCCACTCCTCCAGTTCTTGCAGACAACCTGAAATCCAACCCTGGAATTAAGTGGCAGTATTTCAGTTCGGAAGAAGGAATTTTCACTGTTTTCCCAGCACACAAGTTCCGGTGTAAGGGCAGCTATGAGCATCGCAGTAGGTACGTTGACTTGTTTGCCAAAGTTTTAATTACTGCTTAAGAGTAATCTGTATAAAATATAGACTCCCCATTCATCCACACAGCTCTGCCTCCAAACTGTGGTTTTAGAAACTTATCCTGAATTGATTTCACTATTTAACATAGGTGGGTGTGGAAATGCTCAGGAAGGCAAATGATGAAGCCCAGAGCATTTTCAGAAGTATCTGACAAGCCAAGTAAAACAAGGTATTTACTAAGGAATAAAAATATTGGAGCACTTAGACTGTTTTGCCCTTCAGACACCTTTGTTGAGAGACAAATGGTAATACTTTCTCTAAAGACCAGCGCTAGAAGACTTCACAGCGTATCTGAGTAGAGCTTGTGATTCACAATTTTCCTTTCTATGATAATGTGCTTGGCCATCCTTTTGACATTTACATGTCTGCTACTAGAAGTTTGAAGGTTGTCCAGAAAACACTGGATTGAGGATCGTTAACATGCTGTTTTTCTCAGGAAATAACTTGAGATGCTACCTCTTAGCCAGAAGGACTGTAATGGTGAAATAATTTGTATGACAAGACTCATCAATTTACAGAATCCCTTAGGCAAAGATCCTCTCCTTCCGAATCCTCACAGTTTCTCTTTTGCTGCCAGAACTTCCCGAACTAGTGCAAGACGCCTGGTTTACTTTTTTTTGAGCGTAAATTAACTGTCATCTTTATTTTCATTCTTTCCATCTTATTTTAAATTCGCTAAACTTACTGTAATAATCACTTCATGAGGCATGTAAGTCAAACCAGTGTGCTGCTGTATACCTTAAATGTACACAGTGCTGTGTGTCGATTACATCTCAATATTAGAAGAAAAAGTAAAGCATACCTAAAATTGTCCCCAGGGAAAATACTCCCTCTGTGCTTCTCCTAGAAGGACATTTGTATGGTTTCTTCCATTCCTTCCCTAGACAGCATGATGAAGACTTGAGCATCTTGGAGACTGTACCAGAGTCCATGACCTTGGATTCTAGGCCAGCTCATCTCTCAGGAGAGGCCAAAGACACTTTGAACCATCCAATTCTTATTTACTTCTAAGAAGATAGGTTAGATGGCATTCTGCTTTAGCACCTTGTCACAAATTAACATTCACTTTCACTCAGAAGGTTTCACAAATCTCTCCCCCTAAATAGGCATGAATCAGTCCTGAAGCCTCTGTTCCCTTAGCTAAGTAATCTGAGTTTCTCTCCTCGTAGATTGCTGTAGCCATCTCTTTACCTGTCCTCTGAGGCTTTTGCAGAGTGTGGAGTGGGTTTGCAGAGCATTCCAGAAAGGAACCAATCTCACTGTGAGGACCACCTCCCAGATTGTACATATAATGCTGCTATTTATGTCTCCCATTAAAGCAGTTTTTAACAATTTACTGTGACAGCATGCAGACATATCCTGCTTTTTGTTTATGTGAGTTGAATTGCAAAAGAGGAGGTATGTCATTTTTTTAAAAAAAGAATCTGCTCCCCTAGCTTGGAGGACCTAAAAGTTCAGTATTTGACATGGTTGTCAATGGTGGGATAGACGGATTTCCTTATTCTCTGCTGTCTTCTTCATTTCTGTAGCCACCAGTTTTGGATTCTCTTTATTCTATTTCTTTACTTGGCTGAATGGTATTCACTAGTGAAAATATAGTAGTACCTCGGTATTAATGTAGGACTTTTGGCTTGAGAACAATTAATTTAAACTTGGCCCGATTTTGAGTTTTTTGGTCCTTTGCCTGTATTTCTTAATTTGTACCCAGGCTTTTGTGACTCAACTGGCATCTAACATTTCACGGAAAAATCTAGTGTTTTAAGGGTGTCCATAAAGGAGAGAATTCTCTCGAGGCTGATTTGCTCTCTTAAGCTCCCTCTAATTTGTTCCAGCTTTAAAACTGTGAATAGAGACCTCATTAAACCTCTTCTCACAAACCTGCCTGCACTGCACACTCACAGAAGGCCGCTTTGATGGGAGGTTTTTCTCCTTTGGAGTTCCCCTATCCACCCCCAACCCGCTCTTCTTAATGTTGGCAAACAAAAACCTGGCAAGAAGAGTGGCTATCACAGGCTTGGACAAATCTGATGGCACGGTTTTAGATCTCTGATAAGGGGCCTTTTGGTGGCCGACCTGTGTAAATGGCTATAGTACAGAAAGGAAAGGGCCCTCCTAGCAGTGGCTTTTGTCTGGAGAGAGAGAAACCAAACCTGCTATTCAGAGCTGCTCAGCATGCTCACAAATGATAGGCCTCCTCAGTTTTAGCCAAGCCCCACTCAAAGTCTGCAGAGGACCCAGCACTGAAAAACAGTGGACTTTTTTCTCCCTGCTAGTATGTCTCTGCTGCCTGTTGGGCCACCAGGTCCATTTCCTGGGAGGGTGGACTTGCACACAGGCTGAAAAAGCCAGTCTTCCAAAGGCTTTGCTTCTTAAAATCTTCTCCCAATTGCTCTAATCTTTGGAAGACAGAAGTCACCAGTCCCTGTTGTGCAGACACCCATGATAGTCTCGAGATGTTGTTTTCAATGTACCAGGATAGTTTTCTCATTCCTTGCTGGTTTCTCCACCCTTGTGCCAGCCCCCCTGAAACACACAGAGGCCAGCACGCCTGCCCGTCTGTAGCACTCGCAGCTGTGTTAGGTCCAAGCCTTACTCCTAAACCAGGAGTGACCCCTGAGAGCTTCTTGCCCTTCTAGACCTATATACGTCTCTACTGTCCGGCCGCAGTCAAAGCACGTAGTAGTGATCCTGGACCACGGGGCCTCCGTCACAGACACGCAGCTTCAGATCGCCAAGGATGCTGCTCAAGTCATCCTCAGCGCCATTGATGAACACGACAAGGTATCGACCACCCCAGTGACTCTACCCTTTCCACTAGCATTGGCTCTTTCTTGAATACCCTTTTAAAAACACTTTATGTTTTATGGTATGTGTTTTTCAGTCCACCTCTAAAAATGACTTGGAGAAAACAGAGTGGTTTACTTTTTATTCTTGTATCGGAGGAAGTAGCTGCTGATACTAGTTCCAGACCTCTTTTTAAAACCACTCCCACCAAACTGGGCTTCCCTGATAGCTCAGTTGATAAAGAATCCACCTGCAATGCAGGAGACCCCGGTTCGATTTCTGGGTCGGGAAAATCCACTGGAGAAGGGATAGGCTACCCACTCCAGTATTCTTCAGCTTCCCTTGTGGCTCAGCTGCTAAAGAATCCACCTGCAATGCAGAAGACCTGGGTCTGATCCCTGGGTTGGGAAGATCCCCTGGAGAAGTGAAAGGCTACCCACATCTGGCCTGGAGAATTCCATGGACTGTATAGTCCATGGGGTCCCAGAGTTGGATACAACTGAGCAGCTTTCACTTTCACTTTCAATTCAGTTCCACCAAACTGAGTCTTGCCCTTCCTTAATCGCTTCTGTTAAGACCGCTAATTAGCAGTAACTTTCAGACTGCTATTTATACTAAGGAGGAGCAAGGTGAAGGCTTAGACACTGGTGGGTGGCCAGACTTTGTCTCAAGATTGACAGGAGGGGAGGGATAAAAGAAGGTGGCTAGAGGTTTATTAATCTTTAGGACCCCTTAGAGATAGCTGTGTTTCCAGCTAATGATAATCTATCGTCTGTAGACATTTGACTTTTCCATCTCCTAAGGTTTTGCTCACTAATCTAATTGTTTAAAACACACACCAAGGACTTACCTTGCAGTCCAGTGGTTAAAACTTTGCCTTCCAACGCAGAAGGTGCAGCTTCAATATCTGGTTGGGGAGCTAAGATTCCACATTCCTCAGGCCCCCCAAAAAAACATCAAACAGAAGCATTATAGTAAAAAATTATTGAATTACAATTTTAAAATAGTCCACATTAAAAAAAAATTTTAAACACACACACGTACCCTTTACCATTTCCCTCACCCCCACCTCCAGTTGGAAAATGACAATCGCTAGTACTGGTCAAGATTTTTCTCTGTGTCAAATATTGTTTTTAATGTTCTAGATGAACACCATACTCCTGACTTCATCTTGGAACAGAAACAAAACTCTAGGGTCTGAGTCTCTGTCCCTTACCACTCTTTAGCTATTCTTCTTCAAATGTGATAGATTGATGCCTCTGGGCTTTTATTTTCAAACTCTTCAAAACCGTCCTGTAGGACTTCTCACCTTGTGGGCTCTTCTGAAATGTAAAACACTTTTCGTTGGCAGAATAACAAGTTTCTGTTTGCCTGTGTGCGTGTGTGTTTTCCCCTCCAGATTTCCGTGTTGACAGTGGCAGACACCGTCAGGACCTGCTCCCTTGACCAGTGCTATAAAACGTTCCTGTCTCCAGCCACCAGTGAGACAAAAAGGAAGATGTCCACCTTCGTCAGCAGCGTCAAGTCCTTGGACAGCCCTACCCAGCACGCGGTGGGATTTCAAAAGGCATTTCAGCTGATTCGAAGCACCAACAATAGCACCAAATTCCAAGCAAGTAAGTGCCTTTGCTCTTACGGCATGGAACTCATAAACTAGGTAAATGATGGCAATAGAAAGAGATTGTTACCTGATCGCACAACTACATCCAGAGGGGTTTTTTCCTAAACTGACAGGAAAAAAATTTCTTGTGTGGTCATATTATCATCTAATACTAGGAACTTACTAGATTTTCTCATCTTTTCCAATCAAAGGTACTCTGCATGATTTCTTTACTCCCTGAGCCTCTTCTTCCTGCCCTTTTATTAGGAACACATCCTTGTTTATTTCCCCGGAGAATATCCACATCCTTTTTAATGCTAATTGTCCACCCCGCCTAGTCACTGACTTACAGTGACTGTCTGCTTGTGCGCATGTGTGCAGAAACAGGGCAGCCTGAATTCTTGCCTTGATCTTTCCTTCCTCTAACCAACTGTCATTTAGAGGAGCACAGCCCTTCAAATGTACAAAGGCACTCTAATTTAATTTTCATGTATTAAAGAAAATCTGGAATTAGGATGCAGGCTAAAGGAAAGGATATTTGAAATAAGACCCATGCTTTGAAATTACTGAAAGGAATCTATGTCATTTTCTCTTTTATATTTGATAATGTTTGTTGTTTTTTTGTTTGTTTGTTTTTTAATGAATGTACCCTTTTGAGATAAATGTAATGACTATATTTTCAAGCTCTTCTATGTGTCTGCATTAAAACTAAGACAGCATTAATAAATGCCCAGCATAGTGCTGGCACATGATGGGCCCCTGAAAGAAGCTACAGTAATTATAACAGGTAATGATGGTAGATGGTGTCTCATTTTTATGTTTCTCTATATTGTTATCTCACTGCTTCTATGGGACAGGAGTCCATCTGTTGCTTCTTTGTTTAGGATTATACAAGGCTGCAGTCTAGGTATCAGCCAGGTCTGTGGTTGCATCTGAGTTTCAGAGTCCTCTTCGAAGCTCAACATCTGCAGAACCCCTCTATCTTTGCCATATATGTAGCACAATCACAGGAATAATATCCCATCACCTTTGCTATATTCTGTTGGTCGGAAGCAAATTACTGGTCATACTTATACTTAAGAGGAGGGGATCATAAAACAGTGTGGGTCTTCAGGGTCATCTTAGAATTTTGCCTACCAACCTTGGCAAGCACCAGCTGTCCATAACCAATATTATAGCATGCCTGAGTGCAAAGTTGTCCCTTGTTCGATGAAGCCGAAGGATAAGGTTGACCTCTTGAGCAGTCAAGACAGATTGGCTAGTTGGCCAGTGCCGTTCATCTGTGGATGCCCTTTACCAGCTGTCATCTGCCTGTCAGCATTCCTCATCAGACGTGCTCTTTTTACTTGATTGTTCAGTTCTCAAACCATCTTTAGAGATGAAGTCCAATTTTGGTGATGACACTGTTTAAATAATAGAGAGCAATGTTAGACTGGCAGCAGCCAGGCAGTGAGGTATCAAGGGAGCTCGAGGTAAGGTCTGGGGAGCGCAGACAGCTAGAGAGAGTATCCTTGATCAAGAAGGCAGCTGCTCCTCTGTTCAGCCTTGCAGGAGTGCCTGTCCAGTGTTGCCAGATCTTCTGTTTTAAGAGAAGCCAGAAATCTGGATTTTTATGTGAAACCCCTTGATTTTCAAATGTTGTCATTTGTTCCAGCTTTAAAACTGTGAATAGAGACTTCATTAAACCTCTTCTTATAAACCTTCCTGCACTGTATGTTAGCAGAAAGCTGCTTTGGCAGGAAACATTTCTCCTTTGGGTTTTGGGGGATTTTCCTAATGTTGGCGAGCAAAAACATGGCAAGAAGAGTCACTGATTTGGACACATTTTGACGGCACTATTTTTTAAATGTGAAAAGGTTCTTTTTTGAGGCCAAGTAAGATGTTTTTAAAGTTTATCTCACAGGCTTCCATTTTACAGTGTCTGCTGGTAGTTCAAAGAAAGAAAAACCCAGATTAGGTTGCATAATAAAGCACGTCAGGAATTAGTATTACCTGGTTTATTAAGGAAAGGTTTGAGGTGCTTTCAAGCAATGTTACATAGTAGTTAAGCATACAGATTTTGAATTTCAACCAATGTGTGCTCAAATTCCTCCTCTGAAATTTTTTGAAACTTGTGTAAATTACTTGATTTCTCCAGGTCTGGTTTCCTCCATCTGCAAACTGAGGGTGATAATAAGATCCAGGATCTCATCATAAATATTAAGTACATATTAGCTGTGATTATAATGATATTCAGTTTCCTTTAAGACTTATTGCTCTGGCTAAAGGAACACAGATACTCTAGACATTCCAATTTGACCCCTAGCCCAGAGACAGTCAAGGACCATTAGTCACCTTGGCTATAGCATAGTGAGGGGTCTACATACTCCTCTTATGAATTTATACTGTATATCATAACTTGTATTCACTCCACAGACAAGTATTTATTATCTACTCTACTGTGTACCTGGCACGTTTTGAAGACCATTTGATAGGATTTTCTCAATGAGTAAGACCTACCTTAGAAGGTTATTGGAAGGATTAGTCTGTGCATGAAAACCAAGTGTCTGCCCCATGTTGATAGCCATATATGAACAAGAGCTGCATGGCCAAGTCGTGGTAGCTTTGTGCTAATTTGCTTTGTACTAATAAGAAAAACTAAAACTTTTATCCAGTGCTGGCTCTTTTTCAGTCCTATGGTGGATCTGTAACAGATACCATCAACACATTTGGGGTTTTTTCCTAGATTTGTTTTGGGGATAACCGGTTGAGGGGTCATTTTGTAGCAGAAGGAATATAATGGTTAGGAGTTGGGATCTAATGGCATGGGCAAAGTCCAAATTTGGGTTGTTCTTCCCACTTTGACATTTCAAGGAATGCTGGTGGCTTTCACAGGGACTTGTCACATGGAGAGGGTTACATTTTCTTCCAGGTACATGCTATATCTTTGCTCTGCCCCAATTGTCTGTAATGACTCATCCCTAACATTATTAATCACAAAGCTTAATGTTCCCATGAGTGATTAGAGTGGGGATCTCCTAGTAAGTAGAAAAATAAATCAGAGCAAATTTGGCAGATCTGATATTTAAAAATAGAAAAATAACTCAGTTTTGCCTAAGAATGGGGCAGGAACAGAGTCAGGAGCTGGGCAGAGACAGAGAGAATGCTTGCAGAACATGTATCTTATCGTTGGGATGGAAAGAAAATAACACTTGGCAGCTAAAGGAGCTGCAGGCTGCAGGCCTTCTGGCTTTCCAGTCACAGGCCTATGCCTAGACCAGCTGTCAGTGACAGTATGTTTTATCCAGAATCATAAAGCCAAGTAAGAAAACCCAAGGGTTCACTTTAGGTCAGTCTTAAAAGTGTCCAGGAATTTCTCACATGTGTTGGTTTGTCTCATACTTTAGATCATACTTTATTTTATGATATATCTGTATCCCACCTACTAGGGTCAAATAGTATTTTTTTCCCAGTCTGAAACTTAAGTGAGCTGTTTTGCATCCTAAAAAAAAAAAAAAAAATGTATAGGACTGTGTTTACAACATTGAAAAAAGACTGACATCGGTTAAGACCAGGATATTCCCTAGTGATTTTACATCAGGTTTCATACCCTAATTTTAAATATGTAATTTAAATTTGCAGTTAATATTTATTAAAGAATTGTTCAAGCATCAAAATTAGCTTTAAAGCTTGCTTATATAGTAAGTCTTCAGTTTTATTTCAGTTGCTTAGTCATGTTCAACTCTTTGCAACCCCATGGATTGCAGCATGTCAGGCTTCCCTGTCCATCACAGACTCCCGGAGCCTACTCAAACTCATGTCCGTTGCGTTGGTGATGATGCCATCCAACCATCTCTTCCTCTATCATCCCCTTCTCCTCCCACCTTTAATCTTTCCCAGCATCAGGGTCTTTTCCAATGAGTCGGTTCTTTGCATCAGGTGGCCAAAGTATTGGAGCTTTGCTTCAGCTTCAGTCCTTCCAATGAATATTCAGGACTGATTTCCTTTAATAAGTACTGGTTGGATCTCCTCATGGTCCAAGAGACTCTTAAGAATCTTCTTCAACACCACAGTTCAAAAGCATCAAGTTGTTGTTATTCAATTCTACATAATAAAGAGTCTAAAATGGAAATCTTCAAATGGAAGAAAATTCAGTCATTGTATTCTCATCATTGTTAGGATGATTTTTTAAATAATCTGTTCCTGGATAATAAATTACCCAACACCCAGTGGCTTAAGACAATAAACATTTATTATCTCGGTGTTTATAGGTAAGGAATCTGGGCACAGCATGGTTGGGTGCCTCTGCCCAAAGGTATCTTATGAGGTTGTGGTCAAATTGTTGGCCAGAGAGGCTGTCATAACAGAGTTCAACTTGGGAAAGATCTGCTTCTAAGTTCACTCACATGGTTGCTGGAGGATTCGATTCTGAGGGCCTCAGTTCCTTGCCTCTCATAGGCTAGCTCACAACATTCTCTCTGGCTTACCCAAGAGAGAGCACACAGGTGGAAGCCGTGGTCTTTCTGTAACCTAATCCATCTCTTGACACGCCATGACCTCTGCTGCATTCTGTCATTAAATCCAGTCTACCCTCAAAGAGAGACCACACGGCGATGTGAATATCAGGAAGTGGGATCATTGGGGGACCAACCTGGAGGCTGCCTCCCCCAGTAGCTGGAAAGCAATCTCAGATGAATGACAACTGTGTAAGAACCTAAAGAAACAAGCGTATAGCATATCAATCATCATTTCTCAATTAAAAGAACATCTGTGTAGGTTATCTTAAACATAGATGCTGAATCAGAGAATCTCAGGTTAAAAAGACAATATAAAATCCAGCTGGCTTACTGCCCTCCTTCCATTAAAGCTGTCATTCAGCCCTTGCATCTTTAGTGATAGGAAATGTACCACTTTAATTTTTGAGGAAATCCTCCTGAAAGAAGTTTTCACTGTGAGCTACAATGAGTTCTCAGTCATTAGCCCTAGCTGGAGAGTCATTTTACTCCAGAGTCTAGGTGCTCCTTCATGCCAATACAAGGATTTTCTTTTTTGTTTCATGTTAAAGCTTTTATTTCCTATTCACCATCATACTTTTGCTTTCATTCTAAAATTAACCAATTAGCCCTCATAGCAACCCTGTGAAGTAAATACGGTCATTATCCTCATTTTGTTTAACATAAGGAGATTTTGGCATAGAAAGGTTAGGTAATCTACCCAGACAGTACTTGAAATTAGCACAGCTGAGATGTGGACACAGGCAACTTGGCTCCTATGTCCACTTTTTTTATTTTTTTACTGCCTTTCTAAACTGATGAATTTTAAAACAGAAATGTTCGTTTGAAACTGCTTAGCATAGAGGCAGATAACCTTGCGAATCTCAGTAGTCTCTGGAAGAATAGTCATTTTAAAGCCTAGATCCCCCAAAATGTATATTCCTGGTAAAGATCCTGGGTCACTGAGGAGAGAGTAAATCAGGTTCTGAATGCTCGATTTCAGAAGGCAGGAGTGACATCCATTTGGGATGGCTGAATTACCACAACCGTGGACGCCTGGAGGAACTTGCCTTCTTTGATCTAGTAAACTCATTAGCAGCATCTCTTTACCTGACACTGGCTAAATGAGGCCTCGTGGACCAGTACAGGCGGGATGGAAGAGCAGCAGAAGCAGGGAGATGAAAGCTCAGCATCAGATGGGCAGGAGTAAGAAGAGTGGGCCCGGCAGGTCCTTGAGGCAGGAAAGTCCAATGGAAGAGAAACTTGAGTTGCTGCCTTTAGCCAGCCTCTGATGTAACATTCAGTTTGTATGTGTTTGTTTAGATACAGACATGGTCATCATTTACCTGTCCGCTGGCATTACATCAAAGGACTCTTCAGAAGAAGATAAAAAGGCAACTCTCCGTGTCATCAATGAAGAAAATAGCTTTCTAAACAACTCTGTAATGATTCTCACCTACGCCCTCATGAACGGTAGGTAGTGTTCCGAGATCCTTTTCTTTCAGATAAAATGTTCTCTCTAAGTGCATGCTGCTTTCAAAAAATATGAAAGAACCATCACAGGGTGCTTTGATGAGGGTATGAGGAGCAGATTCCTTCCCAAACCCAGCTTTCTCCCCCTTATACGGATACTCAGGGCATGTGTCTCTTCATCTCTTTGTCCAGCGAGCTCTTCATTTCTGAAACTTCTGCAGTTACACGGTCTTACACAGGCATCTTTGCAGCTCCATTTTTGGTGGGGGGAGGGGGGAGATTCTCCATATATACTTGGATTTTGATACTGTATGAAGCTTATTAACTTATCTCATTGATTTAAGATCAGGAAGCCCAAGTACTAACCTAGATTATTCTCTAAAACCAGGACAGTGAATATCACATTTACCTGCAGAATCACCAGCTGTGCCGCTTTCTCCCTATCCCCTTGCGTAGCTGTGTTGTGGCAATGAGAAGTGTCTACTTGACAGAGTTCTTGTGAAGGCTAACCCTGACGTTGAGTGAACACCCAGGATGGTGCCAGGCACTTGCTAGGTGCTCATTAATGCTGATAGTGTGGCTGTTAAATCAGTCTGTGAGAGAGTTTACTAAACTGGCAAATCTGATAGAGTACTCAATAGTTTCCCTTCAGCAATTTAACCATCCTCCAGTCTGACGACAGCCCAATTTTCTAGCTCCCTGCCGTGTCATGCCCCCACCACCACCACCTATGAATACACAGCTCCTCCTCTTCTTCTTTGGGCCCCTTGCCCTCAGTGTTCAAAGTGGCCCCATTCTCTTGTTCTTGAGAGAACACATCTTGATTTACAGTCCTTCTCACCTGTTGTCTCTCATCTCCCCTCTCCACTTCCAGATTTCTGTGCAGAACCAGCTGGCTTGAGGGGCACTGGTTCTTACATTTTAATGGGATAAGGATTACTTGTAGATTCATCTTTAAATGCAGACTCCCAGGCAGTGTCTACAGATTTGTGATCAGACCATCCTAGATAGTTCCAGGAATCTGTATTTAGGCCAGCATGATTGTTTTCCAGATATTTTGTGGACTGCTTGCACATGGAAAAACACAGGGGCTGATGTCTAGAGGTTTTCAGTTTCGATCTGCATTTGCTAGCCATGTGGCTTATGGCTAGTTACTTAATCTCCTGGGGGCCTCACTTCAATCTGTCAAATAAAAAGAATAAAATCTCCATAGGGTTGCTCTGATAATAAATATGCAAGATATGTTGTGCTTATGAAGCACATACCGTATGCAACATAGTATGCTGAGGTCCTAGAGCTGTTTTATACAACATCTCTTGTCTTCAAGAAGCCCTTGACCCAGTGAGGAAGATAGACAAGGCAAATGAATTAAAGGCAATAGAAGAGGTGTAAGGAAACATAAAAGGAAGCGACCATGCCTTTCCCATGTGTTTTGCAGGTCTGCTCAAGCCGATTCTGAGCAGTTTTCTGGCGTCACCCATCTCTTCACTGGTCCTAGATCTTCCCATGGGAGTACCATGTGCACTTGCTGTGCCCCTGATAATTCCACTTTTTGAAACTTATGGTTACTTCCCCTAACCACTCTCATCTTTTCTCTCTCTTCCCATAAGCTAGCCTGACACACCTCTCTGAAAAGTATCCCTGAACATTACTCAAGAGGGTTGACACATACCCTTAATTCTGTCAGTTCAAGTAGGGAAGCAGAATCACAGTGAAAATTGTGGTATATCAAATTAATTATCAGAATAAGAGCACGTACTATTGATGAGAATGTAAATTTGTACAGCCACTGTAGAAAACAGTATGGAAGTTTCTTTAAAAACTAAAAATAGAGCTACCATATGATCTAGTAATCCCACTCCTAAACTTCTATCTGAGAAAAGCAAAAGCTCAAATCGGGGAAAAAAAAAAAAACATGCACCCCAATGTTCATAGCATTACTATCAATAATAGCAAAGACATGGAACCAACCCAATTGCCCATCAACAGATGACTGGCTTAAGAAGTGGTAAATGTATGCAATGGAATGTTACTCAGCCATAAAAAAGAATGAACCATTGTCATTTATAGCAACATGGATGAACCTGGACAATTAAGTCTGAAGTAAGTCAGATAAAGAAAGACAAATATATCACTTATATGTGGAATCTTAAAAAAATAATAATAATACAAGTGAATCTATATATGAAACAGATTCACAGACATAGGAAACAAACTTACAGTTACCAAAGGGAAAAGGTGTCAGGGAGGGATAAATTAAGAGTATGGGATTAACAGATCCTAGGAGAAAGCAAAGGCAACCCACTCCAGTACTGTTGCCTGGAAAATCCCATGGACAGAGGAGCCTGGAAGGCTGCAGTCCATGGGGTTGCTAGGAGTCAGACACGACTGAGTGACTTCACTTTTACTTTTCACTTTCATGCACTGGAGAAGGAAATGGCAACCCACTCCAGTGTTCTTGCCAGGAGAATCCCGGGGACGGGGGAGCCTGGTGGGCTGCCGTCTCTGGGGCTGCACAGAATCGGACACGACTGAAGCTACTTCACAGCAGCAGTATATATAAAATAGATAAGCAACAAAGATTTACTGCATAATACAGGGAACCATATTCAATATCTTGTAATAACCTATATTGAAAAGTAATCTGAAAAAATATATATGTATATAACTGAATCACTTTGCTGTATACCTGAAACCAACACAATACCTCCATTTAAAATAAGAGAGTAAGAAGGTACGCAATTATGGGGGGAAACTGCAAGAGTGAAGATGCAACGAGGAACTGACAGCTCAAAGGTTATTAACCAGCTCTGATCTGGGTGAACAAGTTGAAGCTTGCAAGGATATCTGGAGACTAGGACCACTGCAGGCTGTGTAGGAAGTCTGGTGTCGAAGTCTGAGAAGTTGTTGTCCCTTTGTGGCTGCTCTCTCTGAATTCTCAGTGAAGCCTCTGGAGTGAGCCTGCCCTTGGTTGGGCTTCCCTTGGTGAGTAAGCCAGCAGTGGGGAAAGGGAACTGAGCACAAATCAGAAGAGTGGAATGAACTGGAACTTTCAGGTCCCTCTGTGTCTGTCTCTTAACATCTCTCACTTCACCTCTCAAGTTACAGCACTTCACTTTTGGCCACGTTTAACCTGGAAGCATAGAAGAAAGGGGATTCTGGGAAACGTAGTTTCCAGCACGACCACATTGTTGATAGAATAATCCATTCTGCCACCCTACTTACTCTGCTGCCACCCCTGCATAATGCTTCATAATGGAGTGACATAAAATAACCCAACTCTTGGTATCTTGTGCTATGCTCTTTGTCTAGCAGATATTCCTGTTTGTTAATTTTCTTGTACATTTTGAAAGAGCCATGCAGTACATGACAAAGAAAGGAAATGTTTTTATTGCCTCAAATTGTCTCCTTTTATCACTCACCCCTGTAAGCTTCTCAAGGGTATAAGATCAGGGATCAATCACATCTTATGTGTTGTCTTTTACTCTGAAGGATACCACTCACCTTCCATTTCAATTATGTGTCAAGCAAAGGCAACGATAATCTGATTCTGATTCTCCTTTAGCATTGTCTGAGTGGAGCAAAATCTAAATTATTTATATACAGTGTGCTAAGAAATAAATTATATCTATTAGATCCTGCCATGACTTTAGAAATGGACTTCCAAAGCTTGAAGTATATATATTTCCTATTTAAAAATGAGAGTCACTGAAGGTAGGTGAACCATGAACTCAGATTTTTTAATGACTAAACAGTTCAAGAACATGAGTCTTTTTAAAACTCATTGGTAGAATTTCAGTAGTGACTGAAATAACTTGAATTTGTTTACAATGGTACCCATATGGGATCAGTTACTAATCCTTTTGACTGTGTTCCAACAATAGCAAACCAAAACTTTAAAAAAGGTTTATTAAATTTATTTTTGTGCTATGGATTACAGATGTTGTAGAACAATACATCCCAGTATGCCTGAATCTTTTACAAAGATTTTAAAACTCTCCAAACATAAAAAATATATATTAAATAAATCAAATCCAGTATTATCCCTACAATATAAAGCATGAAAACATTTGTAATTAAACTGAGTTTCAAGAAATGGGGTTTGGAGACATCACTAAATACAATCCATAATTCTTTCATTTAGTTGCATGAGACTTTGGCAAGTGGTTAACAGGCAAAGAGGTAAGAAATGAAATGGCAAACCTCAATCCTTTAAAACTCTTACAACTTCATCTACTAATTTAAATTAAATGCAGACTTGTTAATATTACTTTTGCTTTCAAATATTAAATGCAGAAAACTAATTTACATTTTATAATTAAACTTTCAAGGAAGAAATCCTTGCTGAATGGGGCTCCTCTGTTTAGTCATGTGTTTTTCATCATTGCCTTTTGAAGAATTCCTTTGGCCTCGTTACTATTTGAGGAAAGATCATACCTTCAGCTTTGTTCCTCTGCAGGAACTGGTATCTGTGTCCTGAGTCCAGATTGTCTCTGCAAAGATCCCTTTGGCACTGCAAGACCTCATTGAGACCCTTATTAGATCTTAATGACAAGGCTATCCTATGGATATACACCAGTTAGTTTTACATTGTCTTCCCTTGGCTTTCTATTTCAGATGGGGTGACTGGCTTGAAAGAACTGGCTTTTCTAAGAGATCTGGCTGAACAGAACTCAGGGAAGTATGGCGTGCTGGACCGGATAGCCTTGCCTGTGATTAAGGGCAGCATGATGGTGCTGAACCAGCTGAGTAACCTGGAGACCACAGTTGGCAGGTTCTATACCAACCTTCCCAACCGGATGATTGATGAAGCTGTCTTTAGCCTCCCCTTCTCTGATGAGATGGGAGATGGTGAGTTTGGAGAAAACTTCCTACTGAAGGAAAGCAAAAAGAAGTGGACATGAGTCAAACAGTAACTTTTAAATGTTGTTCAGTATTTGCCATGTGAGCATTAGGGGGAGTGGGCATCCCTTTCTCTGGTCAAAGGATTGTGTAACCTCCCCGCCACCTGCCCAGTGAGTAGTATGTTCTAGAGCAGAAATCTGCAGCCTTATTTCTTCCTCATTGCTCTAGCCTCAGTCGACATAATGGGTCTTGGGATGGGAGGTGGGAGGGGGAGGTACAAGAGGAAGGGAACTTATGTATACTTACGGCTGATTCATGTTGATGTGTGGCAGAAACCAATACAACATTGTAAAGCAATTATCCTCCAATTAAAAATAAACAATTAAAAAAAAACCATAATGGGTACATCTAGAAGCTTTGTGAGGATTCCTCTCAATCTAAAAGTGAATTTGGTACTAAAGAGTAACTTTGCATAGCAAGTGGTAATTAAGGCAGAAGTGCTCGGGATTCAGCATCAAAGGCAAGGCAACACAGTGTAGTCAAATAGATACAGGCTTGATACGGAGAGGATTTCAAATCCTACTCTATCACTTGTTATTTTTGGTAATGTATTTAATCTTGTTACCTCACATTTGGTTATCTGCAAAAACATGACATGTTTCATGTAGTAAATCTTTGGGTTATTAAGTTTGTAAGATTTCAGTTCAGTTCAGTCGCTCAGTCGCCCATGAACCACAGCACGCCAGGCCTCCCTGTCCATCACCAACTCCCGGAGTCTACCCAAACCCATGTCCATCGAGTCGGTGATGCCATCCAGCCATCTCATCTTCTGTCGTCCCCTTCACCTCCTGCCCTCAATCTTTCCCAGCATCAGGGTCTTTTCCAATGAGTCAGCTCTTTGCATGAGGTGGCCAAAGTATTGGAGTTTCAGCTTCAACATCAGTCCCTCCAATGAACACCCAGGACTGATCTCCTTTAGGATGGACTGGTTGGCTCTCCTTGCAGTCCAAGGGACTCAAGAGTCTTCTCCAACACCACAGTTCAAAAGCATCAATTCTTCAGTGGTCAGCTTTCTTTATAGTCCAATTTTCATATCCATACATGACCACCGCAAAAACCACAGTTTCAGTTCATTTCAGTTCAGTCACTCGGTCGTGTCCGACTCTTTGTGACCCCATGAATCGCAGCACACCAGGCTTCCATGTCCATCATCAGCTCCTGGAGTTCACTCAGATTCACGTCCACCAAGTCAGTGATGCCATCCAGCCCTCTCATCTTCTGTCGTCCCCTTCTTCTCCTGCCCCCAATCCCTCCCAGCATCAGAGTCTTTTCCAATGAGTCAACTCTTTGCATGAGGTGGCCAAAGTACTGGAGTTTTAGCTTTAGCATCATTCCTTCCAAAGAAATCCCATGGCTGATCTCCTTTAGAATGGACTGGTTGGATCTCTTTGCAGTCCAAGGGACTCTCAAGAGTCTTCTCCAACACCACAGTTCAAAAGCATCAATTCTTCAGTGCTCAGCCTTCTTCACAGTCCAACTCTCACATCCATACATGACTACAGGAAAAACCATAGCCTTGACTAGATGGACCTTTGTTGGCAAAGTAATGTCTCTGCTTTTGAATATGCTATCTAGATTGGTCATAACTTTTCTTCCAAGGAGTAAGCGTCTTTTAATTTCATGGCTGCAGTCACCATCTGCAGTGATTTTGGAGCCCCCCAAAATAAAGTCTGACACTGTTTCCACTGTTTCCCCATCTATTTCCCATGAAGTGATGGGACCAGATGCCATGATATTCGTTTTCTGAATGTTGAGCTTTAAGCCAACTTTTTCACTCTCTTTCACTTTCATCAAGAGGCTTTTTAGTTCCTCTTCACTTTCTGCCATAAGGGTGGTGTCATCTGCATATCTGAGGTTATTGATATTTCTCACAGCAATCTTGATTCCAGCTTGTGTTTCTTCCAGTCCAGCGTTTCTCATGATGTACTCTGCATATAAGTTAAATAAGCAGGGTGACAATATATAGCCTTGATGTACTCCTTTTCCTATTTGGAACCAATCTGTTGTTCCATGTCCAGTTCTAACTGTTGCTTACAGATTTCACGAGAGGCAGGTCAGGTGGTCTGGCATTCCCATCTCTTTCAGAATTTTCCACAGTTTATTGTGATCCACACAGTCAAAGGCTTTGGCATAGTCAATAAAGCAGAAATAGATGTTTTTCTGGAACTCTCTTGCTTTTTCCATGATCCAGTGGATGTTGGCAATTTGATCTCTGGTTCCTCTGCCTTTTCTAAAACCAGCTTGAACATCTGGAAGTTCATGGTTCACGTATTGCTGAAGCCTGGCTTGGAGAATTTTGAGCATTACTTTACTAGTGTGTGAGACGAGTGCAATTGTGCGGTAATTTGAGTATTCTTTGCCATTGCCTTTCTTTGGGATTGGAATGAAAACGGACCTTTTGCAGTCCTGTGGCCACTGCTGAGTTTTCCAAATTTGCTGGCATATTGAGTGCAGCACATTCACAGCATCATCTTTCAGTATTTGAAACAGCTCAATGGGAATCCCATCACCTCCACTAGCTTTGTTCGTAGTGATGCTTTCTAAGGCCCACTTGACTTCACATTCCAGGATGTCTGGCTCTAGATGAGTGATCACACCATCGTGATTATCCAGGTCATGGAGATCTTTTTTGTACAGTTCTCCTGTGTATTCCTGCCACCTCTTCTTAATATCTTCTGCTTCTGTTAGGTCCATACCATTTCTGTCCTTTATCGAGCCCATCTTTGCATGAGATGTTCCCTTGGTGTCTCTAATTTTCTTGAAGAGATCTCTATTGTTTCCCATTCTGTTGTTTTCCTCTATTTCTTTACATTGATTGCTGAAGAAGGCTTTCTTATCTCTTATCTATTAGTGTCCAAAATACCTTTCAGTAATAATTAAGTGGTCTAGATTTATTATTTTGTTTTTTTATTACTACTATTATTGTCATTGATATCCTGATTTCACAAGTTACCCATAATACAATGTCAGGTAAAGTGTCAGGTAATCTTCATATGATTAAGTTTTTAGTCTTTAAAGCAGGAAAAATAACATTTCCATCAAAGTAATTGTGAAGATTAAATGCACTAGTATATTTAAAGCATCTAGAGGAAAGCCAGGCCAACACTATGTGCTCAGTAAAAACATAATTTTTTCTTTTCCTCCTCAATTTCTTGCTTATCCTTTTCCCCTACATCCTTCCCTCTCATCTTCTCTTGATAAGGAAGCTTAAGAGCCAGCTAATTACTAGGCAAACAGCATCACCATATGAGATCTTGTTTTTAAGTTCCATTTACTAGGAATTTTCACAATATTCAGGGAAAACTCATATAAAAAGTAATAAATGTTATACAGGCTATGATTTATAGAAGTTCAGTAGATATGTTCTTTCTATCGGGAAGAAGCATGGTAGCTACTGCCATACCTCAATTTCTGTTTCCTTCCTAGTTCTGGCCGGGCCAACAGACGTGTATAGAATAGAAACTCATGCCTTTACATAAGGTTAGTTCCTTTTATAGGGAGATGTCAGGTCTTAAATGTGAGTGGCAACTTCTGCATTTTACCAGTGTGGCTGAGTGCCAGTCAGGCATTTTGTCAGGCAGGGATGGACAAGACACATACCTCACCCTCAAGAAGTATTTTAATCAGATAAGAGAAAAATAGATCAATGGAACATGACAATTCTATGTGAAAGGAATTGAGATAGGTGTCCAGACTGAGTCCTGATCAAGCAGAGCGGATTGTGTAGTCAAGTTCCGTTACCACTAGTGGTATCAGGTAGAGTGGGACACTTCCCAAAATTTTCCATCCAGAAGCTACCATTTGTGCTTTAAATTAAATTATATGCAAAGCTGATGCTTTCCAAAGTTTTGTCCTTCGGCCTGTTTTACGACTCCCATGCAGTGGGTTTCAATCACTATCTACTGATCTGCTGCATTACCCTACTAGAGTGTAACATATTCACATTTGTACTTTCACTCCCTGGAATTACTGGGTGACACCTCTCTAACTCCATGACAAGGGGACCCTCAGTCTAAAGAAACTCATGTTTAGATGGCTCTAATTCAAAATCTCCACAGGTTCAAGTATCAGTTACTAGACATATTTCTTTTAAAATGCAAGTCTATGTACTTTAAAGTAGGGAAGCTCAGCATACTTTATTTGCCACAATGGGATGAAGAGTCTTCTGTCCAAACTGATAATTAAAAAGTAAGACTGCCTTTCTTTTATCAAGCTTGCTGTCAGTATGTCCAGAGGAGAACAGAAATTTGAAGTGAGCATGTGGTCCCCGAATATTTCTGTTGCACTTTACTGCTCTGTGAAAAAGACTCTCTTATTAGACTAAAGCCCAGGGGAATGTGGCATGCAGACTGTGACCTCAGTCTCCTGGCCCTCATAGTGATGCTCCCATCACTTATAGGGATACCTGAGCAAAAATCTCCAAAATGTATTTTTTTTTTTCAAAATGTATTTTTAAAAGCTTCTTAGATAACTATTATTTTAAAATGTTTTAAAACCAATAGATAGCATTCTGAAAATTGACTACTTAAAGAATGCTTTTGAATTTATAATAAATACCCATTGCACAGGTTTTCTTTTTTCTTGTCTTACTGAGGTATAATTAACGTACAACAGAGCATTAGTTTTAGGTGTACAAAATGATGATTTGATATTTGTATCTATTGCAAAATACTGCAATAAGTTTACTGTATACCAACCACTTCATGTAGTTATAATTTGCTTCTTGTGTTAAGAACTTTTAAGATCTACCCAAAGCAACTTTCAAATGTGCAACTCTAGTAGCTATAACTATAGTCCCTATGCTCTGCACATTATATACCCAAAACTTACTTGTCTTACAGAAGTGTTGTATCCACTTCTTCCTTCCAAGTGGTACCTTTAATTGGCCTTTGCAATCACAACTCAATAATATTTTGAGTGGACATCAGACACTGTTCTCTCTGTAGAAGTCTTCAAGGTGATTTAAATCCCTTTCCTAAGTGTTGATGAAAGAATGGCTTTCTGCCATGCTCGTAGGCATGAACATGTCATCAAGAAAGACAGTCTTACTTTTCAGTTATCAATTTGGACAGAAGACTCTTTATCCCATTGTGGCAAATAAAGTATGCTAAGACATAAGAGCAAGATGGAGAGAACCATCTTTTGGTTCTAAATTTTATTTAGAACCATGTGTTGTTGTTCACTCACTAAGTTGTGTCCAACTCTTTGCAACCTCATTAGAACCATGGGATTGTAGAATTGTCAGGGTCCTAGAGATCACTTTGTCTCAGCTCCCCATATAACGCACAAGGAGACACATTCAGAGAGGTGGCACGTCTTAGCCAACTCAGTAGCAAAAATGAGAAGAGAGCCCAGTTGTTCTGCTGCTCCGGGCAATGCATTGACCACTGTTCATGCCTTCTACTCCTGTAGGTCTTCCTCCGCTTGGCTTTTCTCTTTCCCTATTTATCCTACTGTATGCCCTGTGAGCTAAGAATGGTTTTTATGTTTTTAAAGATTTGTTAGAAAAAAAAGAAAAAATATGCACCAGAGGTTAAATAGCTCACAAAGCCTAAAATATCTACTATCTGACCATTTATGTAAATGTTTGCAAGCTTTTGGCCCAAGGGACTAGAAATACATTCCCTTAGAACTTTAATGTCTCCTCTAACTGCTCAGAGTTCTAAGTGGCCAGATCATAAGATTCTGTACCTTTCTATGTTTTATTTTTCTCATTATCTTTCTGGGTTTTTTTATAGGATTCATTAATAAAATAGAATACCTAATAAGCTTTCCTTTATCTATAATCTCTTTCATTTAACATCCCCTAGAAATGAGTAAGGTGAGCTTGCTTGGTGGCTCAGCAGTAAAGAATCCACCTGCAGTGCAGGAGACATGGGAGGCGGGTTCAATCCCTGGGTTGGGAAGGTCCCCTGGAGAAGGAAATGGCAATCCACTCCAGTATTCTTGCCCAGAAGCTTCCATGGACAGAGGAGCCTGGCAGGCTACAGTTCATGGGGTCACCAAAGAGTCAGACATGACTGAGTGACTGAGCCCAGCACAGCACAGAAATTGGTAAGGTAATTAGTGCTGTGTCCTTTAAATGGACATGAAGATCAAGGCTCAAAGTTATGTCCAGTATCATACGTATGATACATAAAGGGCACAGTTGGGCTAGAGCCCAGAATGTTAGATTCTTTGTCCAGTGGTCTTGCAAAATCAGTTGAATCATCCCCACTTCGGAAGTGGAATGATATGTACGTTGCTGATGTTTTGTATGGATCTGGAGCGTCATATCCTTTTAGGTGAAAAAATAGTGGAAAAGGTACAGATTACCTCCATTTAAGTTAATGAAGATGTCTGAATTCCTAAAGAGTCTATTTCCCTCACTTACAACTACTTTATGCTGTCAGCAAAGGCAGTGCTTGGCTACTGTGGCACACAAGAAACTTCTTCAGAGCAAACTAAGATGCTATTTGCAGCCTTTGCAGTGCCTAGAGCACAGCACCAGCCTTTCTTCAGTGCCTTCTCTGACATATTTGGATTTTTTATTTTGTTTTTAACCCATAGGTTTGATAATGACTGTAAGTAAACCCTGTTATTTTGGAAACCTCCTTCTGGGAATTGTAGGTGTGGACGTGAACCTGGCTTACATCCTTGAAGACGTGACGTATTACCAAGACTCCTTGGCTTCCTATACTTTCCTCATAGATGACAAAGGTAATCTACTAAAACTTACATAGGAAAGAACGGTTTCTTTAACATCCAGAAGAAAAGTCATCTGCAGAGATTCTGATACTCACAAAGTAGGAAAATGATGATATTTGTAGAAAAAGTGTGACTAGGACTACGTATTTGTCATAGAACACCACGATGATGGCAGAATGAATCTGAAGATTGTGCGTTTGTTTCTATCTTGTGTTGAGGGGTAGGTAATAGCTACGTATGACCGTCAGGAAATTAAACTTGAGGATTGAATGAAACATAGAAGTTGATCCTTTGGATCTTTTTTTGGTCTATTTTGTTTTCTTAATATTTACTGACATTAAGGTTTATGTGATAGATTTTATAAAATGAAAACCAAATGGTCAGTACCTCCCAAATATTCTTGATTAGGGAGATGTTCAATAATTTAAGACATCTTGCTACACTTCCAAAGTTTTATGCAAGAAAACGTAAAACAAGTTCAGGTTTTATTGGACTCCTGAGTTACAGACTGAGAAGCTGAGTGTTGAACAGCCCTTTCAGAATATCCCACGTTTCAAATCTATGATGAGCACGTTTATTAGAATCACTTCTTCCTACAACATGTTTCCCATAGTGTGTGTGTTATTTTTTTTCTTGTTTCAGGGTATACCCTTATGCATCCATCTCTTACCAGGCCATATTTACTCTCAGAACCCCCCCTTCACACTGACATCATTCATTATGAAAATATCCCCAAATTTGAGCTGGTTCGGCAAAATATCCTAAGGTAAGGAAAAGGTGAGGGTCATAATATCTCGTTTTTTCCTCTGAGAATAGGATCTATTGAGGTCAAATATGAGTGTTTATAATAAATAAAGCAAGTATGTAAATTATTTTAATGTTATCAAGAGTATGGTTTTTGATATAAGGATAGTAGCCAAAATTTTGTTTACTTTGTAAAGTAGGTAAGATCTCTTAGAACTATTATTTGGGGTGAATGTCTAATAAATCAAATTCTTATGTTCACATTGCCTTTAGTTGCAAAATCAGATATATCTCATCTCATTTTTAAAGATACTCCAGTTATACCAAGTTGGAAATTGTTGGCAAAATAAGAGGTTAAGTTGAGGACCCGCTCTAAAGCATGCCAAAAAATAGCTTGGCAAAGCACTGTCCATTCCAAGTTGACAGCACAATCATATACAACATTTTCTCTTGAAATAAGGAACAGATTGGATTTTTTCCAACCATGATACATTATTTTGGCAGATGGTAACCTACAGAGAAACGGGTCTTTGTGCTCATTGGTTGTAAATTAATGACTGACTGATTTGAGACAAGTTAGTCTCTGGAAAGAATTAGAATCAGGGAGCAGGGGTAGAGAGGAAGGAATGTTTTCAGTACGGAGCTGACATAATGCTTTTACAAAATTGAAAATCTCATATTATCTCTTTCAAAAGTGATGAGCTTCATTGCTTTTCAAAATCAGGAGGTGGTCAATGACTCACAGCATCTTCCCTGCCTTTAATTAAGTGCTTCATTTTATCTTTTGCCTGAAGTATTTCATTCTGTTTGCCAATGCAGCCTCCCTCTGGGCAGCCAGATTATCGCAGTCCCTGTGAACTCATCTCTGTCCTGGCACATAAACAAGCTGAGGGAAACTGGAAAGGAGGCCTACAATGTTAGCTATGCCTGGAAGATGGTGAGTGCGAGGAAGCCTCCTTTGCTTCAAGGAGGTGCAGAATGCAACATTCCTCCTCATGCAGAAATTCTAGGGAACTTCAGTCTGGTAATGTTACTAATCTGTTTTAAAGTGATTGGAAAAAGAAGAGATTCCATAGAAATGTTATTTTTTTTCCTTTTTCGTTTACAAAACCATTAATTACTCATGATGAATAAATCAAACCATATTTTAAAAAAATAGATGGTGAACTCTGCCCTTTCCCTTCCTGAGTTTGACCTCCCATTTCCCAGAAGTAACCACTTTGATCAATTTCAGGAAACTACTGTTCACACACAGGCATGTATCTCTATGTGTGAAAACACATTTAATGGCTCTGTACTACATTATACAGATTGACCAAATTTCTTCTGAGTCACATGAATACACAGTTAGATTGTATCCAGTTGGAGCAAGGAGATCAAGCCAGTCTATCCTAAAGGAAATCAACCCTGAATACTCATTGGAAGGACTGATGCCGAAGCTCCAATACTTTGGCCACCTGATGCAAAGAGTCAACTCATTGGAAAAGACCCTGATGCTGGGAAAGATTGAAGGCAAAAAGAGAAGATAGCAGCAGAGGATGAGATAGCTAGGTAGCATCACTGACTCAATGGACATGAGTTTGAACAAACTCTAGGAGATAGTGAAGGACAGGGAACCCTGGTGTGCTACAGTCCATGGGGTCGCAAAGAGTCAGACACAACTGAGCAACTGAACAACAGCAACAGTTTGTTTTTTATCATTTTCAGCTTAGATTGTGGAAGCTGGGCATTGAAAAGGAGATACAAAAGCGTGAATGTCCTCCACTGATGCCAAGGAAGAGAAAGATTTAGATTAGAATGTGTACTGCCCCCATGTCCACAAGCAGATTGCTAGCCACGCCTGTGCTACCCACTGTAGGTTTCTTTCACTAGCCTCATTCAGACTCTTCAGCTTCAGGGGACTTCCCTTGTGGTATAGTGGTTAGGAATCCACCTTGCAATGCAGGGAACACAGGTTCGATTCATGGTTGGGAAACTAAGTTCCCATATGCCTAGAGGCTGCTAAGCCCCATATGCCTTAACTGGAAAGAAGCCCACTTGCCACACGGAAGATCCTGCATGCTGCAGGGTTAATTTTTCACATCAGAAAGAGTGAGCCAGACACCAGAATTTTGAATTGAAAAATACTTTTATATTTAAAATTGGAGATTGCTTATCTTACACTATATCCTATTTTAAATAAATATTTTTTAAAAAAGAACACTGAGCCTCAAAGAATCATAGAGAGATAGAATCTGACACACACCACCCGTCTTACTTGATGTTTTTGTCCTTTACTCCCTCTCCCAAGCATAGCATAACAGTGCTATTATGGGGCCCTAAATACTCTAATTGACCAAAAGAAGAGTAGACTTTGATCCTTTTTTTTCTATCATTCAGTAGTAATCACTAAACTTAAAATACAGTCATACTCGAGATTCTTTTAGAAGGCCATTTCTGATGTTTTTATTTTATTTATTTATTTCTTTTTTTAAGTCGCTCAGTCGTGTCCGACTCTGTGACCCCATGGACTATAGCCCACCAGGCTCCTCCATCCATGGGGTTCTCCAGGCAAGAATGCTGGAGTGGGTTGCCATTTTCTTCTCCAGGGGATCTTCCCAATCCAGGGAACGAACCCAGGTCTCCCGCATTTCAGGCAGATGCTTTGACCTCTGAGCCACCAGGGAAGCCCTCTGATGTTTTTCATATGTGTTGTCGACCCTAAATGGATCTGTTTATTCATCCTTTTAAGTACTGCTATTGAAGATTGACTGTGAACAGTCAAAGAAGGACAAAGAAGAATGATACTTTCTGCCCTCACAGAGCTTCCAGCTTAGCAGTGGATTCACAGTTCAACACCTCCGTGCAGTGTCTACATAGGAATGATAGGAATCAGGAGAAGCCAACACGCCTCTAGACATGACTCTCTCATGATCTTCTTATTTGCTTTTTATAGAATCATAAGGCAACAGCAATTTCTAAAATGGAAATGAAACTAAACAAAATAATAAGACCATTTGAGAAGCTTATGTTTATCAGCCTAATTCTACTGATATTTTGCTGGTAATACAGATCTGAAAAAAGTCAATGTCTGTTTCAAAACTCTCTGAGACAGCTCATTTTCAGGAATTTTTTTCTTTTTAGAATGATTTACCATCTGCCCTTTATAAACATACAATTTTTAAATAAGGACTAATTGCTTAATTTTTCACATCAGAAAGAGTGAGCCAGACATCAGAATCTTGAATTGAAAAATACTTTTATATTTAAAATTGGAGATTGCTTATCTTACACTATATCCTAATTGAAAGCAACTCAAGTACATCCTGGTTAAAAAAAAAAATCTCTATTAATATTTGTAGGTATTAAAAGAGAAGGAAATAGAGGCATTTTAAGACCTTGTTTGTATAGTAAATAAACCTAGTAGTAACATTTGGGGAAGTATAATCTTTATAAAGACTGTCTTTCTTTCATGGTATTGACACATTTTGGCCACTCCACTTAGCCAAATGAATATAATCATGTAATCACTTCAGGTAGAAGTGTTAACTTTCTCAGAGTTCTGAAATTGTCAGTTCAGTTCAGTCACTCAGTTGTGTCCAACTCTTTATGACCCCATGGACTGCAGCACGCCAGGCTTCCCAGTCCATCACCAACTCCCACAGCTTGCTCAAACTCATGTCCATCAAGTCAGTGATGCCATCCAACCATCTCATCCTCTGTCATCCCCTTCTCCTCCTGTCTTCAATCTTTCCCAGCATCAGGATCTTTTCCAATGAGTCAGTTCTTCACATCAGGTAGCCAAAGTATCAGAGCTTCAGCTTCAGCATCAGTCCTTCCAGCGAATATTCAGTGTTGATTTCCTTTAGAATTGACTGGTTTGATCTCCTTGCTGTCCAAGGGATTCTGAAGAGTCTTCTCCAACATCAGTTGTCAAGAACATCACTGTTAAGTGAACATTTAAAGTGGTAATAAATAATAAGATTGAAGTTAAAAGGCTTGTCTGATTACCCAGGAAGAAGAACAAGAATTTTTAAGCTCTCTCTAGTTACATCAGCAAAAGGAGGGGAGTAAGTACTCTTGTCCTCTGGAATGAAATGGATTCTTCTACTGAATATAATTTAAATATATTTAGTTGATGTTGATAATAATTGGTTAAACTTCTTGGCATCCATAGATATAGCAGATATTGATGGATTATTTCACAGAGTTAATTTAAATGTAACGAGAGATTACATTAGCATTAAGAGATTACTACTTTGTCACTATGCAACACAAGTCTGTCTGTGAGCATTGACGAGGCTGCATGCTGTGGCAGAAGAAAATACTGACCAATATCAGAAGGGATTGCAACATTCCAGTGTTGTACAGGCATGGTTCACTTCAAAACATGAATCCCATGGATAATCAGTGAAAAAAAAAACCCTCCCCACTCATGGAGGCCTCTTCTAGATATGTTATACATAATTCCTTAATGCAAGCAACTACTTTTTCAGCTAAGAACACAATAGCAAGGAGACCTATTTTGAAATCTGTTTTCCTTTCCAGCTAGAGATTGTGAAGTGTTGCTTTTAGATGCTCAGGGTAGTTCTTTTTTTTCTCTCTCTCTTATATAATTGACCCTTGAAGAGAAAGAATTTTTATCTTACAGAATTGACTTTTTTTCTCTTATAGAATTCCTATAAGAGAATAAGAATTCTCCTATAGAACTTCCTTCGGAGAAGGCAATAGCAACCCACTCCAGTACTCCTGCCTGGAAAAACCCATGAACAGAGGAGCCTGGTGGGCTGCAGTCCATGGGGTCGTGAAGATTTGGACACGACTGAGCAATTTCACTTTTCACTTTCCACTTTCATGCACTGGAGAAGGAAATGGCAACCCACTCCAGTGTTCTTGCCTGGAGAATCCCAGGGTTGGAGGAGCCTGGTGGGCTGCCGTCTATGGGGTCGCAGAGAGTCAGACACGACTGAAGCGACTTGGCGGCAGCAGCAGCAGCAGCAGCAGCAGCAGAGAACTTCCTGCAGTGCAGGAAGCAAACTCAAAAGATGCTGAGACAGGAAGAGGGCAAATAGTGAATGTCGCTTCAGAACACTCTTTCTAACTTGCTGGGTTGAGGAAGAGGATTAAATTTGCTAATGTAATTGAATATCCTTGGCAGCAGTACTTGAAAGCAATTCCAGGAAGATGCAAATTCCCCTGTGTTTAAAAAGATTCTGCAGCTATCCTCAGAAACCATGTATTGTACTTAACTCTTACCTGCCTAGTTAAAAAAATTTCTCCTTAATTGTTAAATTATCTTTTGAGTTGCTTTGATTCTGGCCATCTTTTAGTTCTGACTTTGCCAGTTATCACTCTTTTCATTTCTTTACAAACCGCCTTTAAAATATATTCTGTTCAGCTCTTAATATAATGAACTTAGAGAAGTCTGACTTTCTTGTATTTTTGAGTCAAGGAGCCAGAACTACATAGCTTGACTTGGCCTTTGATTCATGTAGACATTTTTCCCACCAAATTTTATTCGAGCATCCAGTTCTAGGAGCAGAATGAATCTGAAAGAACTCCTGACTCTACATAGGAGCTTAAATTAGGCCAAATTACAACACACTTGCCTTTCCTGGTCTGAAAGGACAAGTCAAGCCAGCTTTGCTAGGAAGCAATAGGGTTCACACTTTTCATGAGAAGTGTTCATTGGGAATAGAATGAGTAAACCGGATTCTGTACAGGCTGTGTTATATGGATTCATAATTGGCATTTTAAATACTCAGTTCTCGGAACACTCATTGCAAAACCAACTGTATATTTTACAACACATTTCCAACCCAAACAGAAATAAGTGTTGTATTTGTATGCCGTGTTCCAGCTTGTATCCATTAGCTTAAATAAGCAAAAGAGGACTAGGGTTACTGTTTTAGAGAGACTATTTTCTAATCCCTTCATCAACTCCATGATTTCTGTTACATGCATTAAGTTCCCTCGATCAGAAAGAAAAATAAATGTAATTTTTTGCCAGAACCATTTTCTATTACCCCATCTTCCTGTCTTCCCTTCACTCATCACGTATTTTTCTGTGTGAGTTAGAAGCAGAGATAGCAGAAAGTAATGTTGACCAACTTACTATCTCCAGGAACCTTCATTTCTGTATTAACATTTTCTTTGTCAATTTCCCAGGTCCAAGATACTTCCTTCATTCTCTGTATTGTGGTGATACAACCAGAAATACCTGTCAAACAACTAAAGAACCTCAATACTGTCCCCAGCAGCAAGCTGCTGTACCACCGCTTGGACCTCCTGGGCCAGCCTAGTGCTTGCCTCCACTTCAAACAGCTGGCCACTCTAGGTAAACCCTGCGCTTTTCAGTTTCCTTTGTGGTCTTCCTGATAGCAGCTCACCATGAGCATCAGTTTGAATTAAGATGCCGAATGCCTTCCCAGGCGGCTCAGTGGTAAAGAATCCATCTGCCAATGCAGGAGAGGCAGTTTTGATCCCTAGGTCAGGAAGATCCCCTGGAGGAGGAAATGGCAACCCACTCCAGTGTTTTTCCTGGAAAAATTCCATGCACAGAGGATCCTGGTGTGCTACAGTCCATGGGATCTCAAAGAGTTAGACGTGACTGAGCACACTAATACCTGCAGTGCCAGTGTGGGGAGACAAATGTAAAAACGATTTGAGGCCTTGCCTTGTCTCTGGTTCTCCATCAGTCACTGAGATGAGGATTTGTGGGTTGGTGACTTCTTCAGGATGAACTCTCAGAAGAAACAAATAAAGAAGTGAAAACAGGAGAAGGAAGAAAGGAGAAAGCAAGCCAGAATTTGATTTTTAAGTGATGTTCCAGCCTCACCCTAGTCCTGAGGGGGGCTTTGGAGTGTAAATTACACTGAAAAGCTTACCCTGACTCAGGAAAGGGAGCTGGACTTTCATATTCCTTAGTCACTTTCAGGCTTCTGCTAATGCAGGACAAAGAGGTTTTAGCATCCCAAAGAATGTCCATCAAACAGAGTGGTAGATATGGCCCACTAGAGGCAGGCACACAGATAATGACGATGCAGGGGTACAGCATAGGAGGTGGAAAAATGGAAAAGAGTCCAAGGGTGGCACACCTATATATCTACAGAGTGTATATCTGTACCTATCACAGATCCCTGTCTTCGAAAGCGCTTAGGAAATCGGCAAATAATTCAAAGAAATTTGCATTTGTTCAGTGCCAAGTATTTTAGAGCCATCATCTGAGTTGGCCTATTACAGCTGAGGACTTTTGGGCTTATCAAAATATTGGGTTGGCCAAAAAGTTCGTCTGAGTATTTCCATATCATCCTGTGGGAAAAGTGGAATGAACTTTTTGGCCCACCCAATCATAACTTCCCCATGGTAACACAGAAAGAAGCGAGGCTCAGATGTGGTTCCTGCTTCTCCCATGCCTGATACGCCCCTTTCATTGCATGCTGCCATGTGCCAGATGCATACTAGGCATCTGTGGTATATGTTATATGTCACGGTATACTCACAGTACTATCATAGTGTATGTTATATGTCACAGTATACTCACAGTACTATCAAACAGATATTTTCTTTTTCACCTTTGAAAATACTTAGAAGTCACCATCCATTCTCCAGTTTCAAAATGAGAGCCCTTGTGTTCAGGTTTCTCTTTTACATTCCATCCTACAGAGTTTTGTGCCTGGATATGAGATCAACAGAGCAGGCCAGCCTAAGTAGTTTTATCTATGACACACTCCATCAATGTGGACAACTTAGATGGCCAGAGATGTCTGCTTGGATTTACATTTCCTTGTTTGTTGTAATTTAGGTTTGAGGGAAAGGGGGTTGCCTTCTGTTTCTATAGAAAAGAGTAATTGAATGACAGTCACTCAGTCGTGTCCGACTTTTTGTGACTCCATGGACTGTATAGTCCATGGAATTCTCCAGGCCAGAATACTGGAGTGGGTAGCCTTTCCCTTCTCCAGGGGATCTTCCCAACCCAAGAATCGAACCGGGGTCTCTTGCATTGCCGGTGGATTTTTTAACAGCTGATCTACCAGGGAAGCCCCATACAAAAAAGTATGTCCTTTAATTCATATTTTTAAGAACTACTTAAAGAAAAGCTTCAGTTCAGTTCAGTCGCTCAGTCGTGTCCGATTCTTTGCAACCCCATGAATCGCAGCACGCCGGGCCTCCCTGTCCATCACCAATTCCCGGAGTTCACTCAGACTCACGTCCATTGAGTCAGTGATGCCATCCAGCCATCTCATCGTCTGTTGTCCCCTTCTCCTCCTGCCCCCAATCCCTCCCAGCATCAGAGTCTTTTCCAATGAGTCAACTCTTCGCATGAGGTAGCCAAAGTACTGGAGTTTCAGCTTTAGCATCATTCCCTCCAAAGAAATCCCAGGGCTGATCTCCTTCAGAATGGACTGGTTAGATCTCCTTGCAGTCCAAGGAACTCTCAAGAGTCTTCTGCAACACCACAGTTCAAAAGCATCAATTCTTCGGCGCTCAGCCTTCTTCACAGTCCAACTCTCACATCCATACATGACCACAGGAAAAACCATAGCCTTGACTAGACGGACCTTAGTCAGCAAAGTAATGTCTCTGCTTTTGAGTATACTATCTAGGTCGGTCATAACTTTTCTTCTAAGGAGTAAGCGTCTTTTAATTTCATGGCTGCAGTCACCATCTGCAGTGATTTTAGATATGCATAATTCCCTTAGTCACTATGGGAAATACTACTATACTACTGCTGGTGAAAAGAAGGTAATAAAAAAAAACCTTTTTATTTATTATTTTTTAATTAATCTTTAAAAAAATGTTTTTATTGAAGTATTGAGAAGGCAATGGCTCCCCACTCCAGTACTCCTGCCTGGAAAACCCCGTGGACAGAGGAGCCTGGAAGGCTGCAGTCAGTGGGGTTGCTGAGGGTCGAACACTACTGAGCGACTTCACTTCACTTTTCACTTTCCCGCATTGGAGAAGGAAATGGAAACCCACTCCAGTGTTCTTGCCTGGAGAATCCCAGGGACGGGGGAGCCTAGTGGGCTGCCGTCTATGGGGTCACACAGAGTCGGATATGACTGAATTGACTTAGCAGTAGCAGCAGTTGATTTACAAGGCCAGTCTTTTTAAATTTGGTACAGCAAAGTGCAGCAGTTTTTCTTAATGGAAAAAAAAATCCCAAGCCTAGATTTTTTATTTCCTTCAGATAATCCCTCGTAGCTATACCATCCAATATGGTAGCTAGTAGCCACAGGTGACTATTGAGCACTTAAAGTGTGGCTAAACCAAGTTGAGATTTATTGTAAGTATAAAATACATACTTAATTTTCTGTATTGATTACATATTAAAGTAATAATGTTTGGATATACTAGAGTCTATAAAATATACTAGTAAAATTAACCTGTTTGGTTTTCCTTTTCTTCATGTGGCTACTAGAAATTTTTATATCACAATGGGGTATTACATTGTATTTTGGTTGGACGGTCCTGCTCAGTTGGACATTTTCACTCCCAGAAAATGTAGAGCTTTATTAATGCCCATGCATTACTTAGGACTAGTGAGCTGGTCTAGGGGCACACGGACAAACCTTATGCCAGTGTCCAACTTCCACTGGGTACTCTTTCCACTGTACAACCCAACTTCATTTTGGCCATAGAACTCCCCCAGGGCAATATGTGGAGAGATCACTGAGGATAGTTTAGTATCAGTTGGTACTGAAAGTGAAGCAGGATAATTCAAATATTTTTTGAAAGAAATGGAAAATAAGGGAAACAATGGCAAATAAGTGATTTTTACCTAATTCCCATTGATGATGGGGATTTTGAGGCAAGGTATTAATTTAGGTCAGAGCTCCCTTCCAGAGGTCTGAAGGATGGGGCATTGTCTTTCTTGGTACACAAAGATGGACGTAGGCATTTTGAAAGAGCACATCATCCTGTGTAGTTGTATACACAGGTATGTAAGTACCATGTGTCCTATGTATGTAAGAGCTATGTGTCTAGCTCCTAGACATAAGACTTTGGGTCCTGTATCTCGGTTTTTCCCTCTCCTTTTATCCACATCACTACAAGGAAGGTCCCCTCCCCGAGTTGTATCTCCTTCCCTTCTTCTGGTCCAACTCTTATCCCTGAGATGTTTTTTATATCATTGTGTTGTTCTAATATTGTTGTTTTTCTTTTTTTTCTTTATTCTTACCTCTGCAACTGGGTCCTAAGTTCTTTGAGTTTCGGGACAGTCGTCTCTCTCTGGCACACCTTGCACAGAAGGCCCCAGAGCATATACCCATGAACTCATTGCTAGGCAACCTACCCTTTTTTTAGCCCCTGGCTTTCTTTTCCTTGATATGGATACAATAATTACTCCCAAGCTATAACATGATGATATGAGAGTTAAAGGAGGTGCAGCATTACTGGAAGCATTGTGTTGTGGTAAGGGAAGACTGCAGTTCTGACCCATCCTGCTCAGTTCAACCAAAAATCCTGGATGGAACCTTTTTTAAATTCTTTGAAAATTGTCAGAGAACTAACCTAATTGGTAATGGACCAAAACGCAGAAGCTTATAAGAACCCAGAGAAGAAAGCTGCCATCTAAAACTGGTTTTAATGTACTCATATTTATCAACCCAGAAAAGGGACTTCCCCAGTGGTCCAGTGATTAAGGCTCTGTGCTTCCAATGCAAGGGGCCCCCGTTCAGTCCCTGGTCACAGAACTAAGATCTTAAATGCTGCGTGGTGTAGCCAAAATGCAATAATAATAATAATCAATCCAGAAGAAACAACTGTGAAATTTTGCTTTAGCTAGCTTCTTTGGGCTAAGGAGAGCAACAAAAATCAAATCCAAGGTCCTCAAAATGTGGAGACTTACAAGTGAAACTGCCCCCTTCTGCCCTCCGCCTTCCCCCACACACATACCTGCCTTTAGCAGAGGTCACAGAGGACTATATATTTAGGGTAAGAATGAATTGGAACTACGTCAGCCCTTGACGTGAGATTCCTGACTTCTGAGTTGTCTAAGGAATCTCTAGTGTTAGCTCATCATGGACTAGTTGAATACCGTAGTCCCCCAGTGTAGCACTTGGGTCATTATCCTGTCTCATTGTTGGAAGAGTTTCCACCTCCCCATCCTGCCTCATCCTGGGGCACAGCAATCCTTTGTGGAGGAAGATATCCCCATTCTGTTGAGCCTCAGCATTTACTACAAAATTGTTTGTAAGCCCAGCATCCAGTGACAGAAAACCAGGCCACAAGGAAATGAGACACCGTGAGTGAGAACTAACAAAGGAATAGAAAAGGACCCACAGATTTAAATGAGATAAGACATGTGATAGTGCTTTCTAATACTTTTAAAAATATACAGTTGAAGAGTAAAATTTCAAAGACAAAGATGTAGTGTTTTTATTTCAAAATGTAATTCATTGCAAGGATTTCTGTCATAACAATACTGGGTTTTTCCTCTTAAGTAAGACCAACAATTAACTACTCCATTTTCATAGATTTTGTTTATGCTGTGTTTAGTTGTGCCCATCTGTGAGTATAATTTTTTTTAGCTGAGTCTTGCAGTGACTCCACTTTTATTCCATTTTTTCTTATGCCTCGATAATCATACTAATATGAACAGTAAGAGTCAAAACTTACAGAGACACGTGACTTGTGCAAGGACTGTTCTAAATGCTTTACATTTATTAAATCATTGTCTTTGTGTATATTAACTTACATAATTTTCACGAACTCTGTAGGATCGGCACTGCTATTTCCCCCACTTTGCAGATGATAAAAACACCACACGTATTCTAACTTGTCCAACAGTTACACAGGCTTCCCAGGAAGTACAGTGGTAAAGAATCCACCTTCCGCTGCAGGAGATGCAAGAGACATGGGTTCAAGCCCTTCATCAGAAAGATCCCTTGGAGTAGGAAATGGCAACCCACTCCAGTATTCTTGCCTGGAAAATTCCATGGACAGAGGAGCCTGGCAGGCTATATAGTCGAAGGGATTGCAAAGAGCTGGACTGAGCAACTGAGCATGCCACACATCACACAACCAGGAAATGGTGGAGCCCAGGTCCAGCCCAGTCTGACTTTATATCGTGTGCTACCTCCTTGGTCCCAATAAGTGTAAGATGTTATATGTGGATCTAAGGTATGTTGGGGCTTACCTTGTGGCTCACCTGCTAAAGAATTCACCTGCAATGCGGGAGACCTGGGTTCAATCCCTGGGTTAGTAAGATCCCCTGGAGAAGGGAAAGGCTACCCACTCCAGTATTCTGGCCTGGAGAATTCCATGGACTGTATAGTCCATGGGGTTGCAGAGAGTCAGTATGTTGAATAGTTACATTCTCAACCCGTGTGTCTCTTCAGGTTTCAGTTCAGTTCAGTCGCTCAGTCGTGTCCAACTCTTTGCAACCCTATGAATCGCAGCACTCCAGGCCTCCCTGTCCATCACCAACTCCCGGAGTTCACCCAAACCCACGTCCATCGAGTCGGTGATGCCATCCAGCCATCTTATCCTTTGTCGTCCCCTTCTCCTGCCCCCAATCCCTCCCAGCATCAGGGTCTTTTCCAGTGAGTCAGCTCTTCGCGTGAGGTGGCCAAAGTACTGGAGCTTCAGCTTTAGCATCAGTTCTTCCAATGAACACCCAGGACTGGTCTCCTTTAGAATCCAGGACTGTAAGCTCCCTGCGGGGAGAGAATCTGACTTCCGTCCTTCACAGCTCCTTCCGGTGTGGAGTGCTTTGCTTTCCTTAGGAGTGACTCTAAGCCCCTACAGCTGACAGATGGGCAGAGCCTTAGCCAGGCTTTTGTTTGAGCCTGAGGTGCAGGCCCCGTGTTCTGAGACCTGCTTTGTTTGCTTCTCTTTCAGAGAGTCCAACCGTCATGCTGTCTGCTGGCAGCTTCTCCTCCCCCTACGAGCACCTCAGCCAGCCAGAGACAAAGCGCATGGTGGAACACTACACAGCCTATCTCAGCGACAACACCCGCCTCATTGCCAACCCGGGGCTCAAAGTGAGTGCTGTCCTGGGGCCCCTGTTTCTGCTCTGCCCCTCCACAAGCCCGGGAGGGGATGCTGCAGTGAGCCTTTGAAGTGGGAAGGCGGCCTCTGGATCTGCGCCTCTCAGCTGGAGAGCCAGAAAGCCAGAGTGTGAGGCCCAGGGGAGGCTGGCCAGCGAGGACCCTTCTGATGGATTAAGAAGCCCTGTGGGCCAGATGCAGAATATCTTTCAGGCTTTAGATGCAGTAGAGGCTTTCTAGGTAGGCGGGGTAGGAGTTAGAGACCAGAGAAACTTTCCCAGCCCCATTTTTCCCAGGGGGATGAAGTAAAGTGCCCCTACTGTCTGTTGAGATAAATATGATGAAGTTTAAGGAGCAGAGATTTAGGGGATGTGTGTGTGGGGGGGGGGGGGGGGTGGGTGTGCACATGCGCCTGTGTGTGTGTTTAATTATTTAATGCTGCACTATAGGTTCTTTCCTCATACATGCAAGAAAGCCTAAGTAGGATGAACAACTGAGTAAATCACATATCCACTGGCTGTATTTCAGGAAGCTTTTGTTTTCACCAAGTTTGGCTGTATCCATCTGCTGTGGAAAGATTTTTAAGAAGTAATTGGGCTTGGCTTCTCTGCAAGAGAGCTTTGGGAAGCTCTGCCAGCAGGCCATTCTCTTTTCATGTGAGTCTTAAAGGATCCCCGCTATGTCTTCCTTTGTTTCCCAGTTCTCTGTCCGAAATGAAGTAATGGCTACCAGCCACGTCACAGATGAATGGATGACACAAATGGAAATGAGTAGCCTGAACACGTACATTGTCCGCCGTTACATAGCAACACCCAATGGCGTCCTCAGAATTTATCCTGGCTCCCTCATGGACAAAGCATTTGATCCCACTAGGAGACAATGGTGAGTTTTAGGGGCTTCCATTATCAAAGGTTCTTCCCCAACCCTGGAGAGACATGATAAGTACACACAATAAAGCAACTTCTGGCAGTCATATTTAAAGAAGATACGTTTCATGGCAGTGAAAATATGTTTTTGTATTGTTTTTTAAACGTAGTGTGAACAGCAGCTTTGTGGGCTTCCTCTGTCTACAATGCTTTCATCTCTTTATTGAGCTGTTGAGACTGAAATGCTTTATACTTGGCCATTTCGGTTCCTAGTGGTTTGATTCCCACCTTCTATGCAGTGTGTCCACAATGAATATACTTAATGTCATTGCATGTGATCATGGTGTCAAATTACAGCTCATATATGACCTATGAAAAATGACATAAAAACTGAAAAATACTTTTTTACTTCAAGGATTTATTTTTACTCTGATTTTCAAAAGCAAAAGCTGGTCAGGTAGTATAACAAGGGGCAACCTAGGCATAAAAACAGGATTTCTCTTCTTGAGCCGCTTAGCAGCCGAGTTACTCATGAGTTGGCTCATCTTTTTTACCGCCTGTTCTCCCGCCCTTCCCGACCCAGGGCACATTTTTATGTGCCCAGTTGTGTTTGTCCCTACCTGATTTATTAACCTTTGGTTTTGCCTCTAAAACATCTATATTTTTTAAAGCTTATTAAAATCTCACATATATACTGAGTTCAGTATCTTTTCAAAAGAGAATTCCGTATTTTTACTGACCCCTTATTGTTGGTGCTGTAGTCATATATAAAGGGTGAGAATCCTTTTGAGCTTACATGTAACATAAGCACAGGTTAGAATATTTTTTTAGGTTGCAAGCTCACTTTTCTTTGAAATGTGCAAAGCTGTTGTTCATGTGCTAAAGTAAGGACTTTCTTTGGTCTCCATCAGGTATCTCCATGCAGTAGCTAACCCAGGTTTGATTTCCTTAACTGGCCCTTACTTAGACGTTGGAGGAGCTGGCTATGTAGTGACTATCAGTCATACAATTCATTCATCCAGGTAATATTTCTTTATTTTTAATTTTCTCTTTAATTGGAGGATAATTCCTTTACCAACGTTGTATTGGTTCCTGCTGCACAACAACTTGAAATGACTATATATATACATTTTCCCCTCCCTCCTGGGCCTCCCTGCCATCTCACATCTCCGAGTCATCACAGGGCACTGAGCTGAGCTCCCTGTGTTACACAGCAGCTTCCTGCTAGTTGTTTATTTTACACACAGTAGTAAAATTCATCCACCCTCTCCTTCCCCCGCCTGGTAATAGTTCAATTAATATTTACTCATTTCTTGAAAACATTAAGGATATTTTGAAAAGCTGAATAGAATAGTGGATAGCAAGGAGTAGTAGCAAAGGTGTGACATTTGATACGGGCAAGCTGGGATTTGAATATCTTCTCTGTGTTATCTTGGTTTTCCTAAACTTCCTGATGTCTGTAAAATGGGGATAATACTTACCTTACAAGGTTGTCATGTGATTGAGTCAATAAAAAGCACTTAACCCTGTTAGTGGCCATGAGGGTGCTTATGAAGAAGAAAAACAGAGATGTTAGATTCAGTAAAGCAGTTCCTGGAAATGCCAGTCTTAAACCAATCAAAGAAATAGTTATTACCAGAGAGTGTTTTCCCAAACAAAGAGTACTGCTAGTGAAAGAAATGTATCAAGACAAGAATGTATCAACACAAAATTCTTCCTTCTTGTGTTTGAGTTTCTTTAGAATTATATATAGCAACCCACTCCAGTACTCTTGCCTGGAAAATCCCATGGACGGAGGAGCCTGGTGGGCTACAGTCCATGGGGTCACAAAGAGTCGGACAAGACTGATTGACTTCACTTTCACTTTCCACTTTCATGCATTGGAGAAGGAAATGGCAACCCACTCCAGTGTTCTTGCCTAGAGAATCCCAGGGACAGGAGCCTGGTGGGCTGCTGTCTATGGGGTCACACAGGGTCGGACACGCCTAAAGCGACTTAGCAGCAGCGGCGGCAGAATTATATAAGAATTTGTTGTTGTTGTTATGATGGCTTTGTTGCTGTTCTTACTTTGCCTTTGCACTCTCTTGAGAAATGAATGGCATTTTGAAAACTGATTTTTCCAAGAATGCTATAAAATGACAGTATCACTGTAAATACATTTAGGGTGCTTTATATTTCAGGTTTATGAGGTTTCAGTATTTAAGCTACAAATGTCAGTGAAGTGTTGGATAAGGAGGAAACTCAACAACATTGTTTTAATCCCTTCATTGTACAAATCACTATTGTTTTCCTTAGCAACCAGTAGAGACTCTATCTTGACTGGTATCTGTAACGATACCTTAAAATTTATGGGAGACAGATTTTCTTGCTAACTTTATGCTTTCCACTGGTGCTCGTTATATATCAAATGATTGACATCAGTAGAATTATTCTAATGCTAGTTCATTGGGAACAAGAACTAGGACGCGGTGCTGTGTGGAATTTCAATAGCATGACCTGTGTCTCCGTGGTAGGCAGGGCCCTGTCGCCAGCCAGATATTGATTTCTTTTCAGGGCATGGTATCTATTTGGCTTCATCACATATGAACAAGCAAACATTCTCTTAGAACAAACCTTTTCAATGTTTGTAGTAACAGACCATCTGTAAGGCATATACCTACTGTTGTCTGAATAGCAAGACTTATCTTTTCTCTCATATATTCTAGTCAATTGAGAAAAAGTAGACAAAGGTGTTTTCTTTGAGGGGACAGCAGTCACCTTGATCTTTGATGACAAGGACACGGGCTGGAATCGGGCTCTTAAAGGTGGTGCTTGGAGCAGGGAGAGGATGCCTACCTGTGTGTGTCTCGCTTATTCCTTGACCTATTCCTTGATCCAGCTGCTCCCGCCTGCCGCTCATTATCAAGAACCATTAGCTTTTCCTCCTACACAGTATGGTTTTGCTATAGGAGAGGCAGGGGGATCACAGAGGGGTGCAGATTCTTATGCTCATATACTTGTTTTTGTCAGAATTTGAGTGGGTGGAAGACTTTCTCATTTATTTGTAAATATTTATCATGTCATCCCAAATGAAGCATGATGGAAATAGGATGGACTTTCAAGTTCGAAAATATCTTGGGTTCAGTTCCCTTATTTGGTTATTGTTTATGACTCAGACAGTAAAAGAATCTGCCTGCAATACAGGAAACCTGGGTTTGATCCCTGAGTCAGAAAAATCCACTGGAGAAAGGAATGGCTACCCACTCCAGTATTCTTGCCTGGAGAATTCCATGGACAGAGGAGCCTGGTTGGCTACAGTCTATGAGGTCCCAAAGAATCAGACACAACTAACACTGATAGTGTATTTAGACTACACAAGTTTAGCTATTTAAGTTTAACAAGAGCCAAAATGCCTGTCCATCACTCACTCAACGAGAATGTATTCCAGGAATAAGTATCTGCTCACGCCTTGATCCATATGCAGTCCCATGGATTTGATTGTTTGAACATTTTCCTTAGGTAAGCACATTTTTATTATTTAAAACCTATTTTGTTCACTGTATAATTTAGAATGCAAGTCAACTACTGCTTCTGGTTTTCAACCAAGGCAACCACCGCTTTAATGGGTGTGTTCATAGATGGGCTCTGCAAAGGGACTTTCTCCAAATGAGTACCAGTGACTTTGATCTCACATGCCAACTTGAGAACCTGCCCTCCCCCTAAGACGGATTCTACTCTGAAAAAGCAGATTTGCCATTTACTGTCTATGACTATTAACAAGTTCCTTTTTTTGCCTTGGTTTCCTCATTTGTAAAGAGGGAATTTAGGACCTACCTCAAATGATGGTTTAAAGATTATTTTAAGTAATATACATGAGTCTCCAAGAACACTGCATGGCCCATGGTAAGGGCTCAGTTCAGTCGCTCAGTCGTGTCTGACTCTTTGTGACTTCATGAATCGCAGCACGCCAGGCCTCCCTGTCCATCACCAACTCACGGAGTTCACTCAGACTCACGTCCATTGAGTCAGTGATGCCATCCAGCCATCTCATCTTCTGTCGTCCCCTTCTCCTCCTGCCCCCAATCCCTCCCAGCATCAGAGTCTTTTCCAATGAGTCAACTCTTCGCATGAGGTGGCCAAAGTATTGGAGTTTCAGCTTTAGCATCAGTCATTTCCAGTGAACACCCAGGACTGATCTCCTTTAGGATGGACTGGCTGGATCTCCTTGCAGTCCAAGGGACTCTCAAGAGTCTTCTCCAACACCACAATTCAAAAACATCATTTCTTCGGCACTCACCTTTCTTCACATTCCAACTCTCACATCCATACATGACTACTGGAAAAACCATAGCCTTGACTAGACGGACCTTTGTTGGCAAAGTAATGTCTCTGCTTTTGAATATGCTATCTAGGTTGGTCATAACTTTCCTTCCAAGGAGTAAGCGTCTTTTAATTTCATGGCTCCAATCACCATCTGCAGTGATTTTGGAGCCCCCAAAAATAAAGTCTGACAGTGTTTCCACTGTTTTTCCATCTATTTCCCATGAAGTGATGGGACCAGATGCCATGATCTTCATTTTCTGAATGTTGAGCTTTAAGCCAACTTTTTCACTCTCCTCTTTCACTTTCACCAAGAGGCTTTTGAGTTCCTCTTCACTTTCTGCCATAAGGGTGGTGTCATCTGCATATCTAAGGTTATTTCTCCCGGCAGTCTTGATTCCAGCTTGTGGTTCTTCCAGCCCAGCGTTTCTCATGATGTACTCTGCATATAAGTTAAGGGCTCAATAAATATTAAATGTTTTTATTAGTATTATATTCCATGATTCTCTGAGCCTCGTGTGTAAAACAGAGGTAGCAATGCCCAGGTTGAACTGAAAAAATGAAAATTATAAATAATGTATGTAAAATGCTTGCCAATGTCAAATCCTCAATAAACAGTAGTTACTTTTATTATCACGCTATTCATGCTTTAAGTTTCTGGCATTTTAATGGGTCAGAAGAGAGAACTTATGCTAATGTTCAACTTGTCGTGAAACACTCCAATTCTCCCTTGGTTTTCAAAAGCCATTGGGCTGCTCTCTTGAGAACAGGTTTTCCAGTACTCACTTATCAATTACACAGCTATAGCAACTGTGCTATGATTCTTTCGTCAGCATGATTAGTGGCCTGAGAATCTAGGTGTTCATTCTTTGGAGGATGATAGTGTGGTACGAGATGATGAAGTACAGTCAATGATTAGGGAACTTGTCAGACAAGTCTTTGGCAGTGAAAATCTTACCAAAGCGCTGCAAACAGCATGCAATGTTGTGCTGAGAAATGTAGGCTTGGTTTCATTTTCCTGTGGTATTCTTTATGAGTTGCTATGGTAACCATGGACATTTTTCAAATGCAGGTGAAAATATGAATGCCAGACTTCCATGGGCAATATATATGCTTTTACTTCAGCATGTTTATCATATATGGGAGCAGATGACAGTCATACAAGGGAATTTTAGAAACAAAATCAACTTGTTCCCAAAAACCTGAATTGTATTTTTTACTAAGGCAGCGATAGTACTATAGAAAGAACCAGATTTCATACTGGTTTCTAAGCCATAAGTAAAAAGTGATCGATAACCATTCTAAACCTAATTTTTCATTTATAAAATAGAAATTATAATTCCTTTCTGATGTCTTCAAAGGAAATTAAATCAATGATTTAAAATTGCTTGGAAACTTTTGAATGCCATGCAGATCTAAGGAGGCAGAAAACCTATTGGTTAGGAATATACAGCCTTTCTGGGTGGCCCTAGTGGTAAAGAATGCACCTGCAGGAGACATAATAGACGCCAGTTCAATCCCTGGGTCAGGAAGATCCTCTAGAAGAGGGCATGGCCACCCACTCCAATATGCTTTCCTGGAGAATCCCCACGGACAGAGAAGCCTGGTGGGCTACAGACCACAGGGTCTCAAGGAGTTGGTCATGACTGAAGCAATTTAGCATACGGCACACATTCTCTGAAGTTCAAGGCACTGAGTTTGAATTCAGGCTTCCACTAGTTATTCACAATGTGACCTCAACCAAACACTGAATCTCCCCAAGTTTGGTTTTCTGGAAGTACTGCCTCATAAGCCTTCTGTGAGCAATCACTGAAGTGATGTATTCAGATGCCTACCAGAATGCCTATCAATTGTGAAGATTCAGTTACTGGAAGCCATTACCATCATCATAATGAAAACTGTTATGCAGACTCATCTCTCTTTCCTGAACAAGCCAGGGGGGTTTAGACTCCTTTTGACTAGTACTTCAGCAAAATATTATTTTCTACAGTGTACAAATCCTGTAAAGTAACTGAGTTTTGAACTGTTCCCATAGTAGAATTTAAGTTCCTTAAGTAATAATAGGGGCTCTTTCTGAGGCAGTAGCTTCTCAAAGACAATCCCACAACATGGTCTTCCCCCATCCTATGCCCAAAATAGCTCTGATAGAAATGTTCTGATAGAAATTTATTTATAGCTGTGATGGGTTTTCGTTGCTTTGCAGGGTTTTTTCTGTAGCTGTGGTGAGCAGAAATTACTATTTATTGCAGTGCACAGGCTTCTCATTGCTGTGGCTCCTCTTGTTCCAGACCATGGGCTGTAGGGTGCACAGGCTTCAGTAGTTCCGGCTCTCAGGCTCCAGAGCACAGGTTTCCATGGCGATCTTCCCAGACCAGGGATCCAACCTGTATCTCCTGCACTGTCAAGCAGATTCTTTACCACTGAGCCACCAGGAAGACCTCAGAAATTTCTTTTTTTTTTTTTAAATATTTATTTATTTGTCTGCACTAGGTCTTTGTTGCAGCATGTGAACTCTTAGCTGTGACATATGGGATCTAGTTCCCATGAGCAGGGATCAAACCCGGGCCCCCTTCATTAGGAGCACAGAGCCTCAGCCATTGGACCATCAGGGAAGTTCCTGATGGAAATATCATTGCAGGTCTTGGTCCCTTTTTCTAGTTTTGTTTTGTTTGTTTCAACAGGAGTGAGGGGTCAGTGGTGAGGGTTGGGTTAATATGTTGGGATTAATGTTGACAGTAACCAGTTGTCTCTATGGCAAAGCTAATTTCACTTTATTTGTGTGTGTGTGTGTGTTTATTTATTTATTTTTAAAAAATTTTTTATTTTTACTTTATTTTACTTTATAATACTGTATTGGTTTTGCCATACATTGACATGAATCCACCACGGGTGTACATGCGTTCCCAAACATGAACCCCCCTCCCACCTCCCTCCCCACAACATCCCTCTGGGTCATCCCCGTGCACCAGCCCCAAGCATGCGTTTTGATTTTCCAGAAGAGGATTTTATTTTGGGAAGTTTCTTCTGAGCTTCAGCATCATTTTTCTTTTGGTATTTTTCTTAACGAAGAAATTAGGCAGGTAAATAACGGTAATGGTGGGCACTTGAAACACTGCAGGAATAAACTTCAAATTTTTAACCGGTATAGGAATATTGGAGTTCATTGGTTAAGCTAACCCAAGGTCCTTCAGCTACCCATGAACATAAACTAAGAAGAACCTCAGTTCCAATAAGATGCTTATGCTTCTGATATATTTAGCAGTTTCTCTGAAAGAATTAAATGTTTACTCTCTGTGTAGGCCTGAGCTTAAAGCCATGTTTAGTTTTCTTTAAAGTAACTTCTCCTTATTAGGTATTTTCAGTATATTAAGCAGCTTGCTAAGCGCTATAAACACATTCTTCCATTTAATCCCAGTAACTGCCCTTTGACGTAGATACCATCATTAACCCTGTTTTCAGATATGAAAGCTGAGCTTTAGAAAGGTTAAGTAGCATTCCAGGAGCCAAATAGATAGAAACCAACAAGGCCAGGATTTGAGAGCTAAAAGGCTAGAAGCATATGTTGTCCTCCCCAACTTCTTCTGTGTTTGCTCCTATTTTTATGCGAAATACTTTTGAGTGGAGACAGTACTGGCCTATGAATCAAGAGAGTCTTGTTCTAGAATACAAGCTGGTTTTGAGTAGAACCAACTTTATAGTGTTACAGGAAGAAAGCAAAACATTGGTTTTACTAAATTTTGTATGACCTAAACTAGTCAACCTTTGAGATCTCTATTAAATGAGATGTATAGATATTAACTATAGATTTTTTTCATTATCTATAAAATGAAGGAAATATTGACGTCACTCAAGCTTCTGCTCTAAAGGTTCCTTTTGAAGACTGTTGGTTGCCAAGTGGGAGGCATTTGGGGAGGGAAGGGAGTGGGAGGTTGGGGTTAGCAGATGCAAGCTTTTATGTATAGAATGAATAAATAACAATGTCCTACTATAGTACAGAGAACTATTAAGCCATAATGGAACAGAATATTTTTAAATGTATATGTATAACAATCACTTTGCTAAACAGTTGAAATTAATATATTATAAATCAACTATATTCAATTTTTTTTAATTGAAGGGAAAAAATGTTTCTTGTTGGAAGGAACCCTGAGAGCCATGTATTAAACCTCCCACCTGATACCTATCACCCCCACCCCCTTATTCTTGACAAAGAATAATCCCACCATTGTCTGAACATCTATAGTTCAGTTCAGTCACTCAGTCGTGTCTGACTCTTTGCAACCCCATGGAATGTAGCACACCAGACTTCCCTCCCTGTCCCATCACCAACTCCCAGAGCTTGCTCAAACTCATATCCATTGAGTCGGTGATGCCATTCAAGCATCTCATCCTGTCATCCCCTTCTCGTCCTGCCTTCAATCTCCCAACATCAGTGTCTTTTCCAATAAATCAGTTCCTCACATCATGTGGCCAAAGTATTGGAGTTTCAGCTTCAACATCAGTCCTTCCAGTGAATATTCGAGGCTGATTTCCTTTAGGATTGACTGGTTGGATCTCCTTGCAGTCTCAAAAGTCTTCTGTGACACCATAGCTCAATAGCATCAATTCTTCAGCACTCAGCTTTCTTTATAGTCCAACTCTCACATCCATACATGACTACTGGAAAAACCATAACTTTGACTAGATGGACCTTTGTCAGCAAAGTAATGTCTTTTCTTTTTAATATGCTGTCTAGGTTGGTCATAGCTTTTCTTCCAATAGTTATGACTAGCCATATTCTATAACTGACCTGTGTTTTGGGCTAATCTTATTCAGGAATTCTTACCTTTAATCTTAAATTTTTATCTCCATGTTATGCTAAGTTAGTCATTTAGTTGATTGTTTGTCTAAGGGTGGAAAGTGTGGAGAACAGTGGGCATGTGTTTCTGAAACCTTACAATGTCCTGTGATTGAATATAGTCTTTGCCTTTAAATAAGACACGCCTCTTATTCTTATTGATCTTTTTTACCTGAAGTACACAGCTGTCTTCCGGGCACACTGTGGCTGTGATGGGCATTGATTTCACGCTTAGATACTTCTACAAGGTTCTGATGGACTTGTTACCAGTTTGTAACCAAGATGGAGGCAATAAAATAAGGTAAGCCCTTCAGGGCCTGTATATCCTAACTAGCTGCATACTACCAAGACAGGGATGTCTAGTGAAATGCCAGCCACCTCGTCATAGCACTAGAAACTGAGTCCAATGCCTAGGTGTCCTATTAAGGAGGTTTTTGTTCTTTTAATTTCTAAAATGCATGTTGCTTATGACTTAAACAGATTTGACTTCTAACAAGGGGAGTAACTGTGGCACAAAATTCTCCAAAACCCCTTCTTTCTCTAATAGTCAGTAATTACAGGTTTCCCATATCTTGGGTGCTAGAAAGACCAGAGAGTACTTTTGGGTAGTACTTTTGATGTGAGCTTAGTTATTAAACCGAAGCCTTTGTGAGATTTTCAGACACTTAGACTTTGTACATTTTGTTCCTTTGTACATTTCCCCAGAAAGAGGCTCATGGAACCGAAAGTCTTTGCTGCCTGAATTTCAAAAGAGCATGTCTGATCAAAGCAAGGGCATTCCCTTGATTTAATACAGGCCGCTTTTTAAAATAGCTTTCTTATTTCCAACTCATGGCCCGTGCTTCATGTCCCCGCTAAATTTCACATTGGCCCTTAATAGGGAAATGCAGGATTCGCACCAAATTGTTATGATGAATGGAGAGTAAAACAAAGCAGAATATAGTCTTGATGAAATCAGTTCTAGCTTCACTTATTTAGTGTTTCGATCAAATATATTTTTGTATGTCCTCTGCCTGTTGTATTTTATATATGTTTATCATGGAAAGAAGGAATTGTATGGTTTACTTAAAATTTGTGCCTGTAAATACTCAAGTGCTTCTTTCACAGTCTCCCTCCGCAGGAAAAACAGAAAGCCTCACTTTACATGATCGTGCAAAAGATCTTTGAGCCCATCTTACATAGTCTGGGTGGTTGCATTCTTATGAAGTATATAGGTGAACTCAGAGTCAGGTATAACTCTCTGACCTTAAACCTTAGGCCAAGTGATCCAGCGCCTCGAGAATAATGTGTCTGTCACCTGACTTCCAGCCTTCCTTCGTTTCGTCCATGCACGTTTATTGAGGACCTGAGACAAATGCCGTTCGTGTTAGGACTAGCAAGATAAATGCTCACCAAAGGCACAGAGCAAGGGCTTCTATGAATGAGAGATGTCCTTGTCTTGGTGTAGGTGCTTCATCATGGAGGACAGGGGCTATCTGGTCGCACATCCAACCCTCATCGACCCCAAAGGACACGCGCCCGTGGAGCAGCAGCACATCACCCACAAGGTACCTGCCGCGGAGCTGGAGCCCAGTTCTCAAGTGGCCTGCGACTCACTAATGACATGGCACCTGTCTTCTGTTTGGCCTTGGTAGGAGCCCCTGGTAGCGAATGACATCCTGAACCACCCCAACTTTGTCAAGAAGAACCTATGCAACAGCTTCAGTGACCGAACGGTCCAGAGGTTTTACAAATTCAACACGAGCCTTGTGGTAAGGACTCCTCCACGCTGTCCTCTCCCATCTGGCTGTGGAGTTGCGATGGAGCCACGGCTTATGTCTGAATGTTTACTCCCAGCTGTTTTCATTGCCTGGGAACTAGAGTGATAGGCTGTGACAGTCCAGTTCCCCAGCTTGATGATTGTGGGATATAAAGCCCAGAGTGGATAAGTGAATGTTTTAAGGTCTCACACTAGGTATTTTGCCTTGGTTTTGTTTGTTTAAAGACTCATCCAATCTAAGCCCTTTGAAATGTCTGCCGAAGTCTCTTCCCACACTCTTTTATAAATACGTGTGGGATGAAACAGGGCGGATGACTAGAAACTAACCTAATTTGGCTTTAGGAATTTAGGGAGACTGAGTAATCTCCCGAAGACAGGAAGAGAGGGCCACATGGCGCCACGCTCATGCAGAGCATCCAAAAATAATTGTTTTTAGCTTAGAATACTCCCTTATGATTTGAGATGCTACAGACTTACCTGGGTATGGTTAGAGTCCTTAAGGATATACGTATTAATTTGTAAAGAATCCTAGCTGAGAGAGAATGGGTTATGACAGAATCAACATTCAAAAAGTTGTTCACAAGAAGTAACTGTATTCACAAATCATTACATGTATCATTAAAAAAAAGTAACTGTAAAGGGACTTCCCCGGTTGTCCCCTTCTAAGGCAAAGGTTGCAGGTTCTATCCCTGGTCAGGGAACTAAGCTCCTACATGCTACAGGGTACAGCCAAAACTTTAAAAAAATTAATAATAATCGTAAAGATGTATTGGGTTAAATGAAAATCCTAAACACAAGCTTGGAAAAAGTGATTGCAAAAACAACTGTCTGGGGAAATAGAGTTTTTAAAATGAATATACTAGTAGGTTAGTGTTTTCAGAGCAAGGGAAATCATTATTACTCTGTTCCGCCCCCAAACTTTGAGGAGCACTTTCTGTAAAGGAGACATTGACAAACGTGAGTGTAATCAGAGGGAGGCTGTCAGGTAAGGCTCTCATATGAAAGTCTGCCTTAGTCAGCGTATCTGCTATCATTTGTACGATGACTTCCTGAGACTTCAGGAGACAAGCCAGGATATTCCAGAAGAAATTTTTTTAAATGCAAATTCTAGTGGAATATGAATTAGAATAAATTCTTAGCAGCCCAAGTTATTCCAAAATGGAATTGGAGCATTCCTGGTTATTGGAGCTAACAGGCTGATAAGCCTATGTTATTGCTTATCTTGTAAAGGTGGGTATGTTCCAGTCAGTGGAGAATTCATCCAGACCTCTTGAAAACCCTTTCAGTGCCATGATTCTCAGAGTTAGGCTTATCCTCACTATGCACACCTAAGGGATGACTGGCCTGGAAACAACAAGATTAAATAATTGACCCACTACATATGACACATGCAGAAAAAATAACCATATTCAACTTTGAGATGCTGCTTTAGAATCTTTGGCTTTCAGATAATTGTAGATATTTCATGAAGCCAGCTATCACATTCTTTGTGTATGATAGAATGAAGAAAAGGATGCTTACTTTAGTTGGATTGTTTAAATATTCTGGAAGCAGAAAATTGGCCTCTTAAAGAGTCTTTGGTTTTTAAATAATTGTATTATTCTAGAATAAGAGGTTTGGTATCCAAGGGACAGTGAGGGGGGTAAAGGGGGTGCATGTTTTTGGCTGGTTAGGTTTGCCTTTGAATAAATTTTAGGCTATTCTGTACCTGAAAGTTGTCTTTATTGCTTCTTGCAGTTACTTTCATTTTATATCATTATGTTTTAAAAAAAGAAAAATTACAGAAAGAGCTATAAAAACCTATCACGTAACCATGTGCTATGCTGTGCTTAGTCACTCAGTCATGTCCATCTCTTTGTGACCCCATGGATTGTAGCCCACCAGGCCTCTCTGTCCATGGGGATTCTCCAGGCAACAGTACTGGAGTGGGTTGCCATGCCCTCCTCCAGGGGATCTTCCCAACCCAGAAATCGAACCCTGGTCTCCCACATTGCAGACGTCTTTACCGTCTGAGCCACCATGGATAAAAGAGTAATGTACACACGCTGTTAAATGAGGTCTCTCTCTGACTGATGGTAATTATGAAAATTTTCTGTTTTCCAAATTTCTAGCAAGGACTGTATAACTACTGTTTTAATCAGAAGTAAAGTTTTGTTGTAAGCTGTTTTCAGGATGGTAGAGCTGAGTCTTTGCGTTGTTGTCTGCCACCTCTGACACGTCTGTTGCCTACAGGGGGATTTGACGAACCTTGTGCACGGCAGTCACTGTTCTAAATACAGGCTGGCGAGGATCCCAGGAACCAATGCATTTGTGGGCATTGTCAACGAAACATGCGACTCTCTTGCCTTCTGTGCTTGTAGCATGGTAGACCGGCTCTGTCTCAACTGTCACCGGTAAAAATGGGGTGGGACATACTCTGTTTACCACTTACTGAATATCTTCACTGATGCCAGCTGTACAGTATACATAAAGTGCTCAGGTATGTCCTAAAGGAAAGGAAAGTCCTGGTTGCAAAAGCATTTAGAACTGTTGTTTGTAACATCCTTGTCCAAAGAACAGTGGATTGAGGTCAGTTGAGTATTTAAACCTTTGGTGATAGCTTTTACTGTCCGTTTTAGCTAGCTCATGTTGTCTTTATTTCACCTCTCAGCGTGTGTGCAATATATAGTTGATCAACCCTCTGCATAGAAACTTTCCTTTTGCTTTTCAGAATGGAACAAAATGAATGTGAATGTCCTTGTGAGTGCCCTCTAGAGGTCAACGAGTGTACTGGCAACCTCACCAATGCAGAGAACAGGTAAATAAAAAATATATACACATATATATATATATATATTTGTGGACTCCCCAAGTGGCACAGTGGTAAAGAACATGCCCGCTAATGCAGGAGACATGGGTTCGATCCCTGGGTCAGGAGGATCCCCTGGAGTAGGAAATAGCAACCCACTCTAATATTCTTGCCTGGAAAATTTCATAGACAGAGAAGCCTGGCTGGCTAGAGTTCATGGGGTCTCAAAGAGTCAGACACAGCTGAGCAACTGAGTACACACATATATATGTGTTATATGTGCATATTTATACTGGGAGATATATATATATAAAGACTATATATGTGTGTGTGCATATTTACACTGTGTCTTATTTATAGATTTGTTTCAAGTTGGGACTATAAGAAGGTGACTCATTCTAGTGATGGAACTGTTCAGTGAGCTAGTTTTCAAACTCCATAGTATTTTAAAACGAAGCCCACTTTCAGGTTTGAATAAAATTTCTAAAAAAGTTTTATTGAGTGTATGTACTACTTACAAAAAGTATGAGACTGTTACAAGCATTAACTAACTGCCTACCATGTCAGATGCTGTAGGCCTGGTAAGTCACTTAGTTTTCAAGTTTACCCTTTGATAAACATGTAGGAGGAAACTTTCACACACATAATACAGCATTACTTTTCTCAGGGACAGATTTTAAGACGAGATTGGCCCCAGGTTTCATACAGGTAAATGACAAAGCCAGAGTTCAAACCCAGATCTTTCTGGCACTGTCAGGAGCCAAGGGCATGATGAGTTTGGAATGCAGATGGTATCAGCCCTAACCTTCAGACTTGCTCCTTCATAGAAACCCAAGCTGTGAGGTACACCAGGAGCCAGTGACGTACACAGCTATTGACCCTGGCCTGCAGGATGCTCTTCACCAGTGTGTCAACAGCAGATGCAGTCAGAGGACGGAGAGCGGGTAAGCAGTGCTCAGCGCTGATTCACGCCAGCATCGCAGCCATGGGAGCGGAGCCTAGGAAAGACTAAAGAACAGCAGCCTCAGTGGGGTTTTCTGGATGATAGTCATCATCCCCGTGTTTGATGTTTTTAAAAGATGTGCCAGTTTTTCAGATCTAAAACTGCCTTTTATCTGCCTTTTATCCACCAATTTCAGCGTTATTTGCCTTCTACTTGTTACAGATATTTGGCACATGTACCTATGTTAGTGGTCTTCCCTGGTGGCTCAGGTGGTAAAGAATCTGCCTACAATGCAGGAAACCCGAGTTCAATCCCTGGTCAGGAAGATCCCCTAGAGAAGGGAATGGCTACCCACTCCAGTATTGTTGCTTGGAGAATTCCATGGGCAGAGGAACCCAGCAGGGTGCATGCGGTCGCAAAGAGTCAGACATAACTGAGCAACTAATGGGCCTGCACTTGCACGTGTGCACATACACACACACACACACCCCTATGTTAGTAGCCTCATCTGTGGATGGAAAAGTTTTCTAGAAATAAGAGGCATAAGAGAGGAAATGGCGTGACAAAGCAAGGCCAAGGGAGCACAAACTCTAGGGGGTTTCTAGCAGAAACCTCTAGCAGGGTTCTAGAAACAGAACTCAGCTGTGTGTGTGATGCCTTGAAACTCTTCAATTCTTCTTTCTTAGAAAACGGGTATACTTTATGGCAGTTTTGAGATTTGAGAACTAAAAACTGCATGATCCCTGCTCCCTCTACCTCCTCCCTAGAGTGTTTGGGACTAGACAGCTGCAGGTTGCCATTTGATTCAACGAACTTAGTGGGTGAAAGGGACAGCCAGTTCTACTTTTGGTATGTATTTTAATAGAGGAATGATAGGGTATCAGATTAACTCGGTGTGTTACACAGTTACCCAAAGCCTATTAAGTTCGAGAAACACTGCATATATTCTCTGAGAGTGTCATAATGCACTCAACATATGAAAAGTTCTATGAGATTAGCAGTAAAGAAATGTTTAACTGATCACCCAAACTTGATTAATCAGGTTTTTTTTTTTCCTTCCTTCCTTTTTTTTTTTTTTAATAACCATAAACCTGGAGGATGTTAGGCCAAAATCTAACAAACCTGGGGGGCCGTGTGATCTTTTAAGATGATTTTAAGTGACTCCGCCCTAATCCATGATGTGTGGACTTCATGGTTTGAGTAACAGAGGGCAATTCTATTTCTGTCAGCTCCAGGCTGTCAAGGGACATTAGACAGCTTTCCCCTGGGCAACTCAGGCTCAGCGAGTTCTAGCTCTAGTGAGTTATGGAACCCCTGAGAGCTGTCTGATGCCCAAGTCCATGTGCTCGCTCCTGCCTGACACTGCTTTCTGGAACACTCAGCACTGTCTTTCTGTCAGGGACTGCTTCGGTGTGCTGGACTGTGAATGGTGCATGGTGGACAGCGATGGGAAGACCCACCTGGACAAATCCTACTGTGCACCCCAGAAAGAATGCTTTGGGGGGATCGTTGGAGCCAAAAGTCCCTATGTTGATGACATGGGAGCAATAGGTAATGTTTTGGGGGAACCCAGAATAACTTGATTCTTGAAAACATATTTTCTGGCCTCTATACTAGAACACAGATCTTAAAATAATTCCCTACCCTACTTCCCTGGTTCCTTTGCCAGTAGTTTTGAGTTGCAAAACCAAGGCAAATAATTACTTTCAAAGCTGGCTAGCTCTCCTGTGCAGAGTGAGCAGCCATCTTTCCTGCCAAGTTTTGCAAGCCTGAAATGCATTCCCATAAAGCTTGTTCTGAGAAATATCAGGCCTGATTTCTGAGCAGCTGAGCTATAGGGTTTGTATGAATGTGAATCCCAGCTGTTTGGAGCACAGGGCTGGTGATGGGCAGAGTGACCCATGGACATCGCTTTCCTGCTGCGTCCTTCCCTCACGACTTTTGAAGACAGACATCTTAGGGCTCCAAATCAGTATTTAGGGCCTTGAGGTCAACAAAGGCCCTCACTGTCCAGTGCAGCAGGTGACTTAGGTGGGGGACAGAGACATTGTCGGGAGGAATACCGCTGAGATCAGGCCCCCCAAAACCCCCAAATACTACCTGCATCCTACCCCCCAAATACTACCTGAGATTTTCTCCATGTCTTTCAGCAGTCAGCACAAGCATCTCAAATGTGGTCCACAGGCGAATAGATATTTAAACCTTCAGTGAATGCCTCTTTTGACATCTCTCTGCATGAGCCTTTCTGAGGAAGAAAAGCTTTTCCTTTGTGAGGAAGGGTTCTGAGCCCACGTATGACTATCGGACCAGGCTGGGACATGACAGAAGTGACCTTGCTCCTAGAAGTCAATTTATATCCCCACCTGCAGTTTCCTGCCTGGAAAGTGCAAATAGTATTTTAAAGGGAGCCCATAAACTTTGAAACGGGATCCTTTTTGGAGGTAACATAACAGATCCACTGAAATAAATGACACCAGGTCCAGTAAATATCTGCTGAGAGGCGCATGTCACCCTCCCTCACCTCTGTACTAAGAGGAGCCCACACCCCAGAGCTGGGCCCTTAGACTGCATGTCTAAGTGATTCTCTTACTTTACCAGTCCTTGCCAACTGTATTGCTCCGCCAAGCAACCAGCACTTAATTTGAGAACCAGAAATGCAAGGAAGCCCTATTCTTCCATCCTGGTGCGTCTTCTTCATGAAATTCAAGGCTTAAAGCATCTGGTCTTACATATCTTCACTCAACCCCTTCCCACTAGATTCTTTCCATCTCACCCCCATCCCCATCTACTACTACACTTGGGAAATCTTTACAAGGGCTGTCTGTCTGTTTATTTTAATGAAGGTGATGAAGTGGTCACATTGAACATGATCAAAAGTGCCCCCGTGGGCCCGGTGGCTGGAGGCATTATGGGCTGCATCATGGTCCTAGTCCTGGCCGTGTACGCATACCGCCATCAGATTCACCGCCGGAGTCATCAGCATATGTCTCCTCTTGCTGCCCAAGGTGAGCTTGAAATGAACCCCAGAGCTCCTCCAGGAAGCAGCAGGCTCCCCAGGGTTGTCCCCAGGCTAGAAGGACAGTGACTAGTTGTAAGCCTTTAAGCAACTCTAAGAATAGCACTATATTTTCTGCTTCTGTGGAATAGATTCAGAAGTCCCCGAAAGCCTGCTTCTCTCCTTTAGCTCACAGCTCATTCTTTAGGGCCTGAATCCTGCAAGCCCCATTCGATTCTCCAGAAAATCCCTAGATTCTGTCTATCCTTACATGGCTCCTTAGCCCATCTTAGCCTGACTCTGGAAGAAGCCAGAAGAAGGGAGTTGGGAGGCTTAGTGGGAACTTTTGTTCTTCGCTAAGCTCAGATGTAGTGTCTTTGCTGTTCCAAAAAAGATGGACAGACCAAAGATAGCCCAGGCCACTACTGGCAAGAACATGAGTCTGTTCTATTGTAGCCATTATTATATGTGTGAATGAACACACATTCAAAGTGATGATCACAGTTCTTAGACTAAGAACTGTCCAACCTGGATAAGAACTTGACAAGATGAGTAATTAGTAATTATGGCTTCCATATCAAGGGTTAAATGTGGTATCTGTGCTCATTTGCAAGCTTGCAAATGACTATCTCTATCCTCGTAAAAGTCCTTCAGGGTATATCACCCTGAGTTTTGGAGATAAGGCTCACTTGTCGTTTTTCCTGGACTTGGTCAGGAGCCTGGTAGCAGTCGCGATTAGCTGATGTTGGGATAGTTCTCTGTGGTCACAGTCCTGTTGGGGGACCATGGGATCATGTTGTCTGATTTAATAACAGCTGACCACAAAGCTCTTTCCTCTTGGTAAGATTTGATTCGACCGAGGATGATAGCCATCCAGTGTTACCTGCGGCTTGGCTTCTAGATTCTGTGGCACCATTTTATCAGCGCAGCCAGCCATGGTTTTAGGCCCCTTACCTCAGTTTCAGGTACTTGTTCAGTCACTAAGATGTATACGACTCTTTGTGAGCCCATGGACTGCAGCACACGAGGCTTCCCTGTCCTTCACTCTCTCCCAGAGTTTGCTCAAACTCGCGTCCACTGAGCTGGTGCAGGAGAGGATGAAAGACTTGTTAGCCTCAATCAACTTCTTTTCTCCTCTGTCTCCAGAAATCAATCTCAGGTGCCCCTCTGGATTATTCACCTCTTGTTCTCCCTCTTCGGATTCCTGCTCCCTCCTCCTTTAAAAAAAAAATGAGATAAGGCCTCAGTTCACTCTTGATGGAATGCTGTCACCCAGCCATCAGATGAGCCCTCTGCGGGTATTAATGTGGGTGATGTTGTTTGATTAAATAGTCCTGTGTCTCTCTTTCTAACGATGGGTAGAGATGTCGGTGCGCATGTCCAACCTGGAGAACGACAGAGATGAAAGGGACGACGATGGCCCCGAGGACAGAGGCATCAGTGAGTGGCCGCGCCGTCTCCGTCCCAGACGCGCCAGCGGGAGGCTCTCTTGTGTTAAAATTTCAGATGCTTTCACACGACAGGATTCTTTTTATCCCCCATTTTTGTTAGGAGGAAGCAAAAGTCTTTGCTTTGTTTTAGGAAATCTCCAAAGAATTCAGAGTGTTCTTTGTAGCATTAAGGACATTTGACCTGAAACCCCTTACGCTTCCCTTTCTCTCTCCTCCTCATTACTTTCCAGTATAGCATTTTAGAAAGGGAGTCATCAGGTATGCATATTTTAAATCCCTTAACTAATGTATACAACCCAGGAGAACAAAAAGAACACTTCTTTATCAAAAGAGAGCTCCATTTGTGGCGAGATGCTTTGGCCTGCAACCATATGGAAGGTGTATCGTCTTGATGCATGTTGAAGATATGTAATTAGGGACCTCCTCCTGCCCCAGTCCTAAAAGCAACTTCCCTAATCCTCAGAATTTTTAAAAAATTACTCATTCTAGTTCTCTAACAAATAACAACCCCTTTCATGTGAAAGAGCCTGCGTAGAGCAGATGTGCTTAATACAGCAAAGATACTGGCCTAAGTGTGACTAACTATCCTTGCCTTCCACAGTCAGCAATACTCGATTTATAGCCGCAGTCATCGAGCGTCATGCGCACAGTCCAGAAAGGAGGCGTCGCTACTGGGGTCGCTCAGGAACAGAAAGTGATCATGGTAAGATCTGGCATCCTGCCCTTGAGGCCCTGAGGACCCTGATGTACTCATGGGCTAGTGCTCACACCCACCCTTTCCTCTGTCCTACTCTGTGCTCAAGTAAATTATTTTGACATAGTTTTCCAAAAAGACACGTTCTAACATGTCACCTTTGCAAGAGCCCTGAAGAGATTTTGGCTTATGGCTCAGCATTCCCAGATACGTCATCATACGTCGGATAACCTCTGGGCACACAGATAACCCCCTGGGTTTTCTCCATGAATAAGGGTTCAGATTATTTCAGTGGTACCTGCTTACCACCCGACTTGGTTCTCAGTGAGTCAGCATCTTCTTAGATCCAACTGCCCCGTGAGGCTTGTTGGCACACAGCAGGATTGTGAAGAGCTCTCTCGGCCACCTACTTTCGGGACCTGGCGAGAGTCCGCACTGTCATCTGGCATCCCCCAGCCCTGGGAAGGCTTTACCAGAGACAACACTTACCCTGGGCCTTGAAGGATGATTAAAGAAAAGTGAGAGGTGAAGGCTATTGGAGGCAAAGGGGCTAGTGTGTACAAAGTCACGGAGGTGCCTATAGTGCCCCTTGGATGCTCAGGAAGGACAGGCGCTGGGTTGTGAAAGAGACCCTGAGTGCTAGGTCCATGGCGGTACTAATGGCATGCCCCCCGTGTGCCATCTCACCTTCCCAGTGTCCCTGTGGCTTGTTGTCATGGAGAACAACAGCTGTGTCCTCCTGTCTAGGCAGTTCTGTCACCATTCCACAAAAATGAACGTGTAGATCCTTTCCTGTAATTGTCAGGTCTTTTTGTTTTCTTACATACCTGTTCAATTTTCCAGAAATCTTTCTTTTCTTCCCAGAATCAGGTCTTTTTATAAATGCATAAATAATGCATTTGTGCTTTTTTCATTCTGCCTTCTCCACATCTACCCTGAAAACAAAGTCTTCAAGCAGTGTGCTTCCACACCTGTGCTAAAAAATGCAGAAGGGGATATTCGCTAGAGCAACCAATGCTGCCTTTTGCACGACAGCCAGGTCTTCTGAATCCCTTTGGAAAACTGGAGAAGCCAGAGCTCTGATTTGTAAACCAGGGACTCTTAATTTGGACTCTGAATGACATTGTTCCCACTAACTAAATAGAACCTTCAGGTTTCTATGGAGAGTCAAAGCAGAACTTAAATTTCTCAGCCTCTTTGACTTTCTGCCTTTTTTCCAGAAAAACCTTTGAACCTGCATAAATTTCATTCTGCCAGGCAGTTCTGTGCTTCTCCTTTGAATAATAAAATAGGTTTGAGGCTACTAAAGTTCAACAGAAAGAATTTCTTATTCAGCAGAAATACTGAGTCCTTTCTGTCTCTCCTCTCCCCCTCTCATTCCCGCTGTGTCTCTATCGCCTTCCCTCCCTCCACCCTCCTTTCCTCTCCCCATCCCTCTCTTTCTCTCCACCCACCCCCTCACCGCCCTTGCTGGTAGAAACCACTTAAGTGCAAAACTGGAATTCTGAATGACATTTGCAGTGCTGCATTAGCCCTCCCATTGTCTTAGTAAAATGGCACATGAAGCAAGGGTTGAGATAAAAGGCACAGTGCAGTGTCAGTATCTAAAAGCCAAGGAACCTAGCTAAGGGCTTCCTTCTTTCACTTTTCACAATAATTGGATCCCGTTATCCCCAAGGAATGAAAAATAGTTTCTCCTGCAGACAGAATACAACACCAAAAGGAGTGGAAGACACTGACATTCCGGGTAATTCCTAATACACCACAAAATCAGCAGCATTTAACCAACTGCTGTCATATCCCTGAGCCTATATATATGGCGGGTCACTTTAAGTAGTGATGTCAAGCTGACGTCCCCGTGGTGCCTAGAGGATAAGCCGTAGGAGCACATTAACTCAGAAATCTGGTCCACTAATAGTGGTTCTGTGGCGTGTGACACTCGTGCAGGTGTTCTGTTTGGTGAATGTATCAGGCATCTGCTGTTTGCTTGGCAGGGAGGAGCGAGGTGGGAAAGGGGTGGTCTTATTTCTGCCAGGCAGCCTGGTACAGAACAGCTTATATACGCTAGGTCAAGCAGAACTCACGTGGAATCCCACTTCTCCCTGTCTTTCCAAATGGTGAGACCTCAGGGAAACTACTTAGACCTCAGATTCCTAATAATTAAAAGGGGATTAGAAACTACCCTCTGGTAAGGTTGTCATGAGGATGAAGTGAGATAACACATAGCCAGGCATGAGCTCAGAGCCCGACCTCCTCACCCCACACCTACTCTGCGCTCAAAGAATTGATAATCCAGCAAGAAACTACAAATACATGCATGTATTCACAAGATTGAAAAAAGGCTGAATATAACAGTTCCCTTAAAAAAGTGGAACAAAGAAGAAGATGGGAACAGAGTTCACTTTTATCTGCAAGTAAATCCTGTGAGACCCAGGGCAGGGAGGTGAGGGGACACTGGTACTCACCCTTGAACTGGTCATGCCCTGGTTCTTTGGTGCCCAGTGAGCTTATTTACACACGAGTCTTCGGGTCTGAGGCACAAAATCAACCCTCAAAAGAATAAAATATATAAATATTGAACAGACAAGACTTTCCGGGTGTGGTTCAGAGTGGTGATATTCCTAGAATTAAAACTAAATGCTGTCAAGCTACACTTGGAGACTCCAGGCTGCATTTTTAACTAGAAATCTTTCATGTAGCAAACAAAGTTTTGTATTTTAAAGGAGTATTATTTTAATTTTTATCTTAAATGCTCAAAATAAGAATGGTTTTGAAAAGTTGAAGAATTTTAGTCAATATTCTAACACCACTTAGCATGATTTTCTCCAGCACTCAACTATTAACTCTTATACTCTGCTTTGCCCATTATTTCTCTTGAAAATATCGCATTCTATCTAACCATCAACTGGCTTATTTTTTAAGTTAAAAACCAACAGTATGTATTTATTTCTTGTGAATCTGTACTTTAGTTACCATTAATTAGAAGCATTACTCAAATGTGTATTAAGCAATATTTTTTTCTTCATAAAAGAGAAATTTTCTCCTTGTGGAGTAAATGCCAAAAGACTTGAAAGGCTAATGCTGAACCTTGAAAATTTGGTCGAAAAATACCTAGTACACAGCAAAGCTATTTTCTGCTGCTGCTGCTGCTAAATCGCTTCAGTCGTGTCCAACTCTGTGCGACCCCATAGACAGCAGCCCACCAGGCTCTCCCGTCCCTGGGATTCTCCTGGCAAGAACACTGGAGTGGGCTGCCATTTCCTTCTCCAATGCAGGAAAGTGAAAAGTGAGAGTGAAGTCGCTCAGTCTAGGGGGTGCAGTTATTCTCCTGCAGTTACTCTCTGTGACCACAAGGTGGTGAGTGAGTCCCCAGAGGGACCTAACATCCCTTGACATCAAGAGAGCTTTCTTTAAGAACCAGGGGATAAATATATTAGCAGAAAACCAAAGAGCAAAAGCCTAATTTGGCTCTTTTATTCCTGAGTGATGCCTGGCCTCCTTCCTAAAGCCTGTTTTCCCTTGAAAAAAATCTTTGCAAGAATTTCTCTACATATGCCTTTGGATAGTAAAGAAATCTTTCTTTGAAAGTTATTTGTATATATCCTCTGTGTTTTAAATAGCGCTGCCTCCTCCATGAGTCAGAGACCGCGTCTGTCTTATGCTTCACTGTTCCCAGCACTGCACAGAACTGCCTGGTGCTGAGTAAACACTCAATTAATTTGCTAAGTGAGAGCATGTGTTTGGCTTCCTCCTGCTTCTCCACAACTCCCTCCCTCCAGATTTCCATTAAGTATTGAGATAAGAGAAAGCCTAAGTTACAGAGGGGTTGAGCAATAGTGTCCTACTGAGCAAAGAAAACAAGATTGCTCCAGAGTGAGTGGTTCCCTCTGGAAGGATCTCTGCTGGGGTTCTGATCAGAAAATGCTGATGCCCCCAAATTGCCTGTACCGTCACCGTCTGTGACCAGCCGGGTTCAGAGCTTCATGCAGGGCCTAATGAATCCTAGGATGCCTTTATTATTAGACGAGACTGGTAAATGTCACACCAGGCAAAACCAAAGATGACTGAAAATTTATGTGATTTTTATTTTTTTAGTTAAACACCTGCTTTATGTGAGGCCTAAGCCCTTGTACTTTAAGAGTTTTCTAATAGACAAGACAGTCCTATAATTTTTGTAATATGGTAAATCTAAGCTAGGGATTGCAGAGAATACCATTTGACATCACAGAAGGGCCACCAGAACTCCTGTGGGTTGGTATGACTGGGTGGGGTGGGTGGTGGTTGGGAAGGTTTCCCAGAAAAGACCTTCAAATGGAACATGAAGCACAGGGATGAGGGAAGTAGGGGAGGGCAAGGCAGGCGCAGAGGGACCACTATGAATTTTACACCACGAATGTGGAAATCAACTATCATTACAATGGATGCCTGTAAATGAGCGAGACAGGAAGGCTTCCAGGAGGTATTTGGAGGCAAGATAAAGACAGCCTAGCACTAAAGGTTGGCCAAGAATAATCAACACAGACACTGAGATTTTGCTGAAATGTATTTTCTAGTACTTTGGTCTCTTACATGTAGAACATTCGTAACTGAGGCTTTAAAGCCTACACTGCATTCTAGACTTAGCAATACTGAAGCTGAGGGGTTCATTCTGGCTCCTGATCTTTTCATCTTGGGAGAAAGCATCTCCATTCCCCCAGCATCTGAACCTAATAACCTTGAGGATGTTAACCCTCTTGGGTGCCAGAAAGTCCATGTGGTCACCAGAGGCTGCCCTGCCCTGCACTTGAACAGCAGATTGCTCCCCTGAAACACAGCTAATGTTTCTCTTCAGGGCCCTGCCATCTCCTCGGGCCAGTGCTCAGCCTCCTGAACTCTGAGCCTCGGAGCCCTCCTTCCTTCCATCCAACCTCCTCATTGCCACAAGGGATCATCTTAAAACACACATTATGTCACTGCCATCCACCTTCCCCCCAGCTCTTTGACCACCCTTCCTGATCTGGTCTCAGCCTGCCTGTCCAGATTCATCTCACACTCCTTCTCTCGCACACGAAGCTCTTCCCCGTTCCTCACATCCACAGAGCCTTTCTGTCTGTTCCATCTCTGCATATGCTCATCTCCCTGCCTGTAATACTTTCCACCCCTTTCTTTATCTCAGGAACCCCTCTCTCCCATGAGGGTCACTTTGAATGTCACTTCCTCCAGGATCCTAAGTCAAGTTCATCAGCATTGGTATTTCTTTGGGGTACCTCTGGTTTGGTACCTGTATTTCCCCTTCTTGACTGTGGCCTTCTTGGGAGTTGGAACCTCACCTTACCCCTTTTTCTGTGGAGCCCCTAGCCTGGCATCAGCACCAAGAGAGCACTCAGTAATCATGGGCACATGGCAACAAACTCGCCTTCTCCTGCCCTGATTTGTTTTTCTGGCTGGGTATCTCTACATATGTTACTCACAGATGCTGAAAACCAAGATGTGCAAAAAGAAAATTCGTTTCCTTCCCCAAGACTCGGGATCTTGAAGTCTCCCTCTCCCATCATCCTGACAGTAGGTTGCTGTCCCGCCACCACCAAGTCCCCCACATCAAATTTCTGATGAACTTCTATTATTTTTCCACCCCAGAGATGTCTGTCCAATCCCATACTTTTAATTCAACATCTCTACCCAGGCTGTGGCAATAACCTCTTAACTGCCTCCCTCTCTCTCCCCTTTCTAGTCAACCTCCAAATTTCCACCATAACTCTGCTTTTAAAATATAAAAATGACTGTGCTATTTTTCTGATCTGCTCAAAACCTTGTAAACTTAAGTCCCTCCTGTAGTACCTGCTAGCACTCATCATAGCCGCATGGTATAGGAATGGCCCCGGGTCCTCTTGGCCATGCCCTTCTGTTCCTGTGCTCCTATCCACTTCACCAAACTCCTACTCATCCATTACAGCCCGATTGAAATCTGAGTTCTTCGCTGAAACTTTCCCAGCCCCCCAGCCAGAGTTAGCGATTCCTTGTTCAATGGGCTTCCCTGGTGGCTCAGTGGTTAAGAATCTGCCTGCAATGCAGGAGATGCAGATTCAATCCCTGGATCTGAAAGATCCCCTGGAGGAGAGAATAGCAACCCACTCCAGTATTCTTGCCTAGAGAATCCCACGGACAGAGGAGGTTGGTGGGCTACAGTCCATGGGGTCGCAAAAGAGTCAGATGTAACTGAGCACATGCTGGGTTTCAATTAAACCTCCATTAGAACACTTACCATGATCTTCAGTAGAGTAAGCCTAATTTTGTACATACCCATCTCTTACTCGGTGGTGAAATCCTTAAAGAAAATAGATATCTCTTATTCAGTTTCATAGTCCTTCCTTTCAGCCTCCTGAGGGTCTTTGATACATGAATAATTGGATTGAGCTATGCTTGTACTTGTCTTATTTCTCGAGCACTAGCAAATGAACTCCTTGTTCAGGGATCAGTTTTCATCTCCAGGTCTCCTACAGTGCCCAGCACAGTGTCTTATACAACGTAGATGCCCAGTAAATATTTGTTGGTTGGACTGAAAGAATTCTGTCGTTTGAACATTTCATTGAGGACTGAGAACTGCCTTTCTCATTTTCACACAAAACATAACATTTTCAACCACAAACTATTCCTGCTTGGCTGTATGCAAGCACGTCAATTTTGCAGCCACGGATGTGACTAGCACTGCCCACGGGTGAGTGTTGATTGATGCTAACTGCAGATGCAGCGGAAATATTAACGAGCTGTCACTTCTCAAAATTCTTGAAGGGGTTTGTTTTTTTTTTTTTTGCAATATTTAAAAACATGCCAAGGTTCTTAGAATGGAATCCTTTGATCAGCAAGGGCAATTTCTTTTGAAACATGTATTACTTAGAATGCCAAGAGAAATTAATCTTTAAATACAGTGAACCAGCTTACACAAAGAATACCTGATTCTTTGCTAGTATCTGTGGGTGTCTGTGGAGTTAGTATTTTGTTAGGGACTGAAACTCAGGCAAGTTCATTAACCTCTCTGACTGTCATTTCCCTCACCTGTAAAGTGGATTTGAAAATACATGCCTCGTTGGTGTGTAGAAATTACATGACACCAGGGGTGTTATGGTGGCAGCTGTCTTTGTTCTTACTGTGGTATCACATTCAGGCATTTTGATGCTGCCTTTTTTTTTTCCTCTCTCTCTCTCTCTCTCAAATAAAAAATAATAGTCTTATCTCAGGGAAAAGTGTAGAAGGTTGTTTCCCCAAATGTCAATAGTGGGGATCTGTGGATCAGAAAAAACTGGGATGATTTTCAGTTTCGTTTTGTTGGTTTAGGGGATTTGGGGAAAGGGTTCTTGTTTATATTGTTTTAAATGATCATGTACTTATTGTGTAACTGCTTAAAGACAACAGCTAAGGAAAGATCTCTTTAAAAGTAAGTCACTTCCAGGTCTGCTGGCAGCCTGCAAACATTTGGCACTTACTAGTCCAAAAGCAGGCGCCTCCCAGGGCCCGCGGAAATGTGCCGTGACAGCTCCTCGCTGCCTCTGGGAACTCTCAGCGGCCTGTGTGTTGTGTTCATTTTCTAGGCTACAGCACCATGAGCCCACAGGAAGACAGTGAAAACCCTCCGTGCACCAGTGACCCCTTGTCGGCCGGGGTGGACGTGGGGAACCACGACGAGGACTTGGAGCTGGACACCCCGCCCCAGACCGCCGCCCTCCTGAGCCACAAGTTCCACCAGTACCGCCTGCACCACCCGACGCTGCACCACAGCCACCACCTGCAGGCGGCCGTGACGGTACACACGGTCGACGCGGAATGCTAGCCCCCTCGCCTCCATGCGGAGGCCGGATCTGGGAGCTGCAGAATGTTCTGGAGGGAAGGAGAGCCAGCGTCAAATCCATTTGTATCCGTGCTTTGTCCGGAGTCATCGAACTCATCTTCCTGCCTGTTAACAGGTTTCCTAACAAGTGAAACAGCCGCAACAAGAAGCGAGGCCGGTTGTGAAATGGAGGGAAAAGAAGTCTGATTAATGAACCTGCCATAACACCAACAGAATGAACAGACGCAAACCTCTACACAGAGCTGGAACCTATAAATGAAACATTGGGAACCTTGGTTAAGCTGAGCCAGAGGAATGTTCCGAGGAGCCAGAAACATTCTGCTCTCCTTAACTGGAAGAAAAGAGAGGTCTGCTCCTCTGGAGACTGAGAATGTGGCAGAGGCAGAGAGAAGTGTGTCTTTGAAGATTTCACCTGGTTTCTTAGCGGTACCTAGATGCCACACTTGCTGTACGGAACTCATCCTAAGCTCTAAATGATGCATCTCAAAATTTCTAAGTAAAGGATTATTTTTCTACTATTTATTGAACTTTTAAAACATTCTCAAACTTTGGGAGAAAGAAAAGGAAACACATAAGAAATTTTCAGCGATTATCCCTAGCTGTTTTGTGTGTATTAAAGTGGTTTTTTGGTTAAGAAGGTCTAGTTCTTATTTAACGGATACCATCCCACTGCCTCACTCCACCAAAAAAAAAAAAATGGGAAAATGAAGAAATCTTTCTCTCTGACTTGTTTACATACATTTTCTTTAGAACATTATGTCATGGAAATACATCTTGATTTGCAAAGCAGCATTCTTTATCTGTTTGACAGAGGTGGGGAGGGGCACTCCAGGAAGCATTCAGAAAAATTGTATGTTTCTTTTTAACTCATTTCCACTTCCCATACAGTTCTTTCCTTAGGTTTCTACGAAACCTAATATTACAATGCCAGCCTTTCAGCTAAAGGAGGGTTGGATTTATTCTCCTTGTTTTAAAGACTATAAATTTTTAAATGTCCCATTTTGATTCTGAGAATATTGAACACATAAAAAAAGTTTTTCAAATTCAGAATTTTCATTCTTAAACAAAGATTTCTTTTGAAATCATAGTTAAAAGCTGCTGCCAGTCACCCAAGAAGATGTCCACCTATGTTTGTGGATATCCACAACTGCTTTGTGATGTACACAGGGGTTCATCAAATCTGGCTGATATAACATGGGGCATTGTCATTTTAAAGCAGTGTTCTAATTATAGTGATGTATTTTAGATTCACATTCTGTGATCCAGATATGTTATAAAGACATTCTTGCACCGTGTGTGGTAAATCTCCGTTTATATGTAGTTGGAAAAAAATTTACTGAATAATGTTTTAATGATAGGGTGTTACGATATAATGTAAAAAAAAAAAAATTGGTTCTTCAGCAGTACAGAAAGTAAACTATATGTGTGCTATCAGGAAACCTCTTCATACTGTGTATAAAATTGCAGCCTAGTGAAATAAACTGTATGAATGGACAGTTTTAGTGACTATAGTGATTTCTTAATGGACCACTGCTCACGCCTAAGGGCAAATTACATTCACTTTAACCTAGCAGATCAGTTGCCAAACTGAAAGGAGGACTCCTTTCAATGCCGCAGTCAACTTCAGAGCCTTCCGAACCATCTTGAATATGCAAAGAAATTTAAGACGCTAATGGGTTAAAATCAAAAGCAAATAAAATGCGTGGAACTTAGCTCCCCCTCCCTGAGCATCTAAATTTGTGTCATTAATAATAAATAGATGGCTCCTCTCACATTTCTGAGGAATGAATGACTGACCTGTCTTCCCAGAATTTTAAACCTTTCTGTGGAACACTGGGGTCTTTTCTCAAGTTGAGAACATTTGTGTTATGACCCCTTGATGGAGGGGGAACTTGGTTGTTTTCAAGAAAACAATCACAAAACTTAGAGCTTAAAAAATAAGATATGGACAGCCTACTCAAAGACAATGAGAAAATGTATTGTGTGAGTCTTTTGTGATAAGACTCTCTCCCCATCATGAGCTTTTGGGGAAAGTAATTGCATGCTTATTCTTCAACAAGAACACAGCTGAGATTTGCAGTTCCTAGGATATATGACATACAGATTTGTGAGGTTTGGGCTGAACTCTTGATCTTCTAAGTTACCTTTTATCTTCTCAAGTACTGCATATAATGTTTAAATATTTCTTGTTTGCATTTTCGTTGTTATTTAAAAGGAAATATATGGTTTGGGAAACTTTTAATCGAGGCAATCAATATTGGCCCCTGTGCCCAGATTATATTGCTTATTTTTTGTCTGTTTTGCTTTGTTTTTTTGTGTTTCTGTTGTACAGCAAAGTGAATCAGATACACACCACACACACTCAACGTTCTTGATTCTGTTCCCATATAGGCCATTACAGGGTACTGAGTAGAGGTCCCTGTGCTATATAGGTTCTCATTAGTTTACATAGCGAGTGTGTATGTATCAATTGCAGTCTCCCAGCTTATCCCTCCTCCTCACTTTCCCCTTTGGTAACCGTAAGTTTGTTTTCTACTTCTGTGATTCTATTCTGCAAATAGGTTCACGTGTACCACTTTTTTCTTAGGTTCCACATATAAGCAATATCATACATTCGTCTTCCTCTGTCTTACTTCACCCAGCATGGCACTCCCTAAGCCCACCCACGTTGCTGTAAATGGCATTATTGCATTCTTTTTATGGCTGAGTAACATTCCACTGTGTATATGTACCCCATCTTTATCCGTTCCCCCATCAATGGATGTTGTATTGCTCCCACGTCCTGGCTATTGTAAATAGTGCTGCAATGAACATTAAGGTGTATTATCTTTTTGAATTATGGTTTTATCCATATATATGCCCAGGAGTGGGATTGCTGGATCATATGGTAGCTCTATTTTTAGTTTGTTAAGGAACCTCCATACTGTTCTCCACAGTGGCGTACCACTTTACATTCCCACCAGCAGTGTACGAGGGCTCCATTTTCTCCATACCCTCTCCAGCACTTACTGTTGGTAGATTTTTTGGTGGTAGCCACTGTGACCTATATGAGGCGATAACCTCATTGTCGCTGTGGTTTCGCTTTTGTGTTGTGGGCTGTGCTGGTCCTCATGGCTGCACACGGGCTTTCTCCCGTTGCGGTGCCCAGGCTCCTCATGGTGGCTTGCTGCCGAGCACAGACTAGGAGCACAGGCGTCAGTCGTGCAGCACTCAGGCTCAGCAGTCGTGGCTCATGGATTTCGCTGCTGCATGGCATGGAGATCTTCCCAGACCAGGAATCCAACTTGCACTGGCAGATAGATTCTTATCCACTGCATCACCAGGGAAGTCCTCACTGGAGTTTTGATTTTAATTTCTCTACTAATGAGTGATGTCAAGCATTTTCTCCTGTGCCTCTTGGCCATCTGTATGTCTTCTTTGGAGAAATGTGTGTTTAGATCTTCCACCCATTTTTTGATTATGTTTGTCTTTTTGATACTGAGCTTCATGAACTATTTGTATATTTTGGATATTAATCCCTTCTCAGCTGCTTCATTTGCAAATAGTTTCTCCCATTCTGTGGGTTGTTATGTTGCTTGTTAAGTCTCTCCTGACATCTGGGAAATGGGGGGATCCCATCAATGCCTCTCATTCACAAAGGCCTCTTACCATCTGTAGCTAACCTTGCCTGTCAGTGCAGACAAGTACCGAGAGCTAAGGGTGTTCCAGGTTACTTTACACAGCTAGACAAGGAATTTCGTATTTGTGGTCCCAACAAAACACTGTTCAGACTCATACTCATTCTTGCGGCAGACATTCATCTGCTTTTTGGATACATTTACTTTGGGGAATGCGTGGCAGTTTTTCTCCCTCTACTTCTTGATAGAATTTGGATGTTCAACTAAACCTTATTTATATTTTCATTTGAAAGACTGTGCAGTTTACTCTGACAGGTTTACTTTGCCTGTTAGAGTGACTAGTATGTGGGAAGTCGTGGAAGATCACTTAAGCTCGTTTCTCTATGGCGATGGCCTGCTGTAATGATTACACTTTTTAGAATACATTTATGCTTAGAAAAATCAAACAGAACAGCCTAGGGTCATCTTTGTCCTCTGTGAACAGAGAAGTGGCAATATTCCTGACTGAAATCAATGCTGTATTCAGAATTTTTTTCTAATCTTTCAGTAAACTAGTTGAAAAGCATATCTCTGTGGCTATTACTTATAACTATATAAGATGATCTGTTTAATAGCCAACGTGTGTGTGTATCAATATATGTAGATATATAGACACATGAGATTATTCTGGTTTTCCTCCAACCTCTCTGTTCAGTCCTAAATTACAAATTAAGGCTTCTTCTTCCCTTAATTCAGTGTTTCTTAACCTTTTTTTTTTTTTTTGAATGACTGTGTTGATGGAAGCTCTTCAGCATTTGTGTATTTCTTTTTAAAAAATATTTATTTATTTGGCTGTGTCAGGTCTTAATTGTGGCATGCAGAATCTTCACTGTAGCATGCAGAATTTTGTTGTTGTTGTTGTTGCAGCCTGTGAAATTTTTAATTGTAACATGCAAACTCTTCTTTGTGGCATGTGGGATCTAGTTCCCCTGATCAGGGATCAAACCTAGGCCCCTGCATTGGGAGCATGGAGTCTTAGTCAGTGGACCACCAGGGAAGCCAAACATAACTTTTAAAAAATTCATTATTGCAACTCTCCTAAAAAGAAATTTTTATTTAATTAAAATTCACCCTAACAAGAGAAATGAAATACCACAGGGTAAGATATGGCATAGCTTTGGAGGGCTGCAAGCCGTTGTAATTCTGATTCCTTTTACTCCACCAAGACTCTGTTTTCACCCCTTTGTGGGCAGTAGCTACCCTATTTGAGAATGTTCTGTCCTCAACCCCCTTTTCATTACTTGCTTGAGAAGGTACAGCATTGAAGTGAGAGCAAGGAGGCCTGGGGCTCTGATCCCACGTTCAGAACCTCTTGGATGTCCTCATCTCCCTCTCATTTCACATCTGGTCAGTCTCCAAATCCAGAGTCTGAGCAAAAAAATATCATTCACCTTCATTCTTTTCCTTTTTTTGTGACTGATTATATATATTATTATTGTATATATTATATATTATTATTATAGCTATCTGTATATCTCCTCTGAATCATTGGCCTCTAACCTGGCTCCCTAGACTCTCTTCTCCAATTTTTCATTCATTCAACAAGTATTCACTGAACTCCTGCCACACGTCTGTGCTGCCCTAGGCGTAGGAAGGGATTAAACAGAACAATCCCCTTTCCCAGTGAACTTAGAGCTGTCAGTGGGTAATGGGGCCAGCTCCCACTCTTCCTCTATTGCGAAGCAGTGAGCGTGACTGCAGGAAATGACCTAAATCAGTGGGTTGGATTTCCTACTAATCCAATGCAATCATTACAAATCATTACAAATTCATTCTACTTATTGAGTCAAGCTTAGACCTAACGCAATCCAACATAAGGCATTCCTCCAACATAAGGGAAGATATGATCTAACCTGAATCCCACCCTCCTTCTGGGTCCTTTGTATAAGACCATTTGAGTTGACTTTATAATATCTGCACCTGAGAGCGTCAGTATCAGCATTAAGCAAGAAAATACAAAAGTATGAGTAGAATTTCAAACATAGCTATTTGCTGTAAAGGCTAAGGAAGGGTGATGGACAAAGCAACCCATCAGGGAGAGTATGGGCAGGGAGAAAATCAGCTTTAGATTAGATGCTCATGGGGAGCCTTTAAGAGGGTGATGTTGAAGCTGCTACTTAAGAATGGGGAAGAGTGAGACAACAGGGGAAGGAGACAGTGGGCAGGCTGACATTTCCAGCAGAGGGGAGAGCATCATATCTAGGGCACTGGCCAGAAAAGGGGAAGTGGAATGCGATGAGAATGAAGAGAGAGGAAGGCAGGGTCCTGTTGGCCATGGAAGAGAAGACCTGAAGTAAGTGGGAAGTCAATAAGATCTTTTAGGGAGAAAAAGGCTATCTAGTCTATATTTGGAGAAGACCATCCTGAGTTTAAAATTATTGTGGGGTAGGGAACAGAAGTGGAAATCTGGATAGGAAACCATTACAGACGTCTAGGTGAGAAATGCAGGTTGATGTTAAAGATGAAGGAAAGCAAAGTGGTGGAAAATAATTTTGGAAGAAGAAACGGGGCAGAGGTGGTTGGTTCTGGAGAGGGATGAGACAGGGGTTCCTGGTTGAACAATTACTACACAATGGTATCATCACTTTCTGTGTTGAGACAGGAGCAGGAGTTTTGGAAGGAGAGTAAGGGGTGTTCTATATGCTGGGTGTGAGAAGGCTAGAGATGTCAAGCTCATCCTACACACTCCCAATGAGTAACTACTGATGACTTTGACTCACATGGAGCATTGGCCCCATGACAGTCACTGTGGTAAGGTGTTCTCATGCGCTAACTCATATGCTTTAGTTCTGATCAGTCAGCACCATTTAAGAGCTTTCAACCTTAGCTCTTTCCTGGCTTCTATTGGCAATGTGCTCCATCGTTCATATCCTGCTTATATTCAGAACCTCATCCTGCCTTTGTTATTGTTCAGTTGTTCAGTCCTGTCCAACTCTGCGACCCCAGGGACTGCAGCACTCCAGGCTTCCCTGTCCTTCACCATCTCCCAGAGCATGCTCAAACTCATGTCCATTGAGTCAGTGCTGCCATCCAACCATCTTGTCCTCCGTCATCCCCTTCTCCTCCTGCCTTCACTCTTTCCCGTCATCAGGATCTTTGCTAATGAGTTGGCTTTTCACATCAGGTGGTGAAAGTATTGGAACTTCAGGTTCAGCATCAGTCCTTCCAATGAATATTCAGGGTTGATGTCCTTCAGAATTGACTGATTTGATCTCGTTGCAGTTCAAGGGACTCTCAAGAGTCTTCAACACCACAGTTCAAAAGCGTCAATTTTTCAGTGCTCAGCTTTCTTTGTGGACCAACTCTCACATCCATACATGACTACTGGAAAAACTGTAACTTTGACTATACAGACCTTTGTCAGCAAAGTGATGTCTCTGCTTTTTACTACATTGTCCAGGTTGGTCATAGCTTTTCTTCCAAGGAGCAAGAGTCTTTTAATTTCATGACTGCAGTCACCATCTGCAGTGATTTGGAGTCCAAGAAAATAAAGTCTCTCACTGTTTCCATTGTTTCCCCATCTGTTTGCATGAAGTGATGGGACCAGATGCCATGATCTTAGTTTTTTATTGTTGAGTTTTAAGCCAGCTTTTTCACTCTCCTCTTTCACTCCATTAAGAGGCTCTTTAATTCCTCTTCACTTTCTGCCATAAGGGTGGTGTCATCTGCATATCTAAGGTGATTGATATTTCTCACAGCAAACTCGATTCCAGCTGTGCTTCATCCAGCCCAGCATCTCACATGATTTACTCTGCATATAAGCTAAATAAGCAGGATGACAATATACAGCCTTGATGTACTCCTTTCCCAATTTGGAACCAGTCCACTGTTCCATGGGCTGTTATAACTGTTGCTTCTTGACCTGTACACAGGTTTCATCCTGCCTACCCCTTGCATATACCTCTGCTATGTTCCAGCCAACTGGTCTACTGGCCAGACACCTGACTTTCTTGATGTAATACATGTTTTTGTTCATGCTTTTCATGAGTGTATGTGTGTGTGGTTTTTATTTTTCCCTTTCAGCTTTATGGAGGTATGCCATGCTAAGTCATTTCAGTCGTGTCCAACACCTTGCAACCCTATGCGCTGTAGCCCACTGGGCTTCTCTGTCCATGGGATTCTCCAGGCAAGAATACTGGAGTGGGTTGCCATGCCCTCCTCAAGAATCTTCCTGACCCAGGGATCATACCTGCATCTCTTAAGTCTCCTACATTGGCAGGTTTCAGTCCAGTTCAGTCTCTCAGTTGTGTCCAACTCTTTGCGACCCCATGAATTGCAGCACGCCAGGCCTCCTTGTCTATCAGACTCACATCCATCTAGTCGGTGATGCCATCTAGCCATCTCATCCTCTGTTATCCCCTTCTCCTCCTGCCCCTAATCCCCCCAAGCATCAGGGTCTTTTCCAATTAGTCAACTCTTCGTATGAGGTGACCAAAGTACTGGAATTTCAGCTTTAGCATCATTCCTTCCAAAGAACACCCAGGACTGATCTCCTTTAGAATGAACTGGTTGGATCTCCTTGCAGTCGGGCTGGAAGAAGCACAAACTGGAATCAAGATTGCCGGGAGAAATATCAATAACCTCAGATATGCAGATGACACCACCCTTATGGCAGAAAGTGAAGAGGAACCAAAAAGCCTCTTGATGAAAGTGAAAGAGGAGAGTGAAAAAATTGGCTTAAAGCTCAACATTCAGAAAATGAAGATCATGGCATCTGGTCCCATCACTTCATGGGAAACAGATGGGGAAACAGTGGAAACAGTGACAGACTTTTTTTTTTTTTGGCTCCAAAATCACTGCAGATGGTGATTGCAGCCATGAAATTAAAAGACACTCCTTGGAAGGAAAGTTATGACCAACCTAGATAGCATATTCAAAAGCATAGACATTACTTTGCCAACAAAGGTCCGTCTAGTCAAGGCTATGGTTTTTCCAGTGGTCATGTATGGATGTGAGTTGGACTGTGAAGAAAGCTGAGCACCGAAGAATTGATGCTTTTGAACTGTGGTATTGGCAGAGTTACTGAGGTATAATTGGCATATAAAATGGTAAGACATTTAAAGAGAGCATCTTGTGATTTTATATACATATTCATTGTGAAAGGATTTCCCCTTAGCTAACTTGCATCACCTCAGGTATTTGTCTTTCGTGAGGGCAGGTGAAGGTAACAACACTTAAAATTCTACTCACTCAATAAATTTCAGTTGTTGTGGTCAAAATAGTCACCATGGTACCCACTAGACCCTCAGACATTATTCACCATACAACTGAAGGTTTGTATCCTTTTACCAACCTCTCTATTTCTTCTACCAACAGCCCGTTGCAACCATTTTTCTACTTTCTTTCTGTGAGTTTGACTTTTTAAAAACTATTTCAGTATTTGTTTTTCTCTGTCTGATTTACTTCATTTAGCTTCTTTAGTAGACAGGCCTTTAAAATGATACCTATATATTATCACAATAATTTTTTGACACCAGTACATATCTAAGAGCAAAAGTAATTCCTGTTGGCTGATTTATATGAATAGTAACTTATCTAATATGCAGTATAGTTTTAAATAGCATTTCTTTAAGAAAGAGCTTACATATGGAAGGTTTTCAAATCCTCATAAGACTTCTTGTATTTCTTTCACACTCTTCCCATTCTATTTCTGGGTGCTGCTTGATTAAAGTGTTTTATGTAACACTATACCCACCAGGATTACTGCCTGAGTTCTTACTTTGGCGCTTGTGCTTTTGGAAAAAAAAAAAAAATTATGTAACAAGAAGCCTGGCCCTGTGACAAAGGTATGTTCTTGACTTTCAGGGCTCCTTGGCAATCCTTTACCCAGGACCAGTTTACAGTCCAGTACACTCTCCTGAAAACCCATTCAAAGCGTTTCCACATTCTCCAGCCCTGCGTTCTGCATTCAGCCACCCTGCAGCTACCACACACTCTACCCTCTTGTTTCATTGGAAGTCCCACAGCTTTCACATCTTTACATCAAAATGGCTTTCAGACCTCATTCTCCCTTTTTATAAATTATTTTATTCACTTGGCTGCAGTGGGTCATAGCTGCAGCATGCAGAACCTTTTTAGTTGGAGCATGAGGGATCTGTTAGTTGCAGCATGTGGACTCTTTAGTTGTGACATGCAGGACCTAGTCCCTGACCAGGGATTAAACCCAGGCCTCCTGCACTGGGAGTCTTAACCTCTGGACCACCAGGGAAGTCCCCAGACCTCATTCACTTAATGGGTTCTCAGAGGAAGAAAGGTGCCTGCTGCTTCCCGGAGCCAACCCTATGCTCTTCAACCAGTTGCATCCTATTGTCTCCTCAGTCCCCCTCCCCCAGTCACTGGCAGTGAAGTCTATAATTATAAACCATCCTTAACCTTGCTTTCCCTTCAGATGACTCTTAGCTGATTCTCTATCTGGACCAATATTTCATAATCGTAGTATTTACTCTGGAGAAGGAAATGGCAACCCACTCCAGTGTTCTTGCCTGGAGAATCCCAGGGACAGGGGAGCCTGGTGGGCTGCTGTCGATGGGGTCGCACAGAGTCGGACACGACTGAAGCGACTTAGCAGCAGCAGTATTTACTCAAAACCTCACCCCAGCCTCCATGCTATCTCCTTGTTGCATTCCCTCCTCCTGTGAGCTCATCCTTTGCTATGACTTCAGCTAGAAACTGTAGACACACTCTCCTTCCAAGGCTGGACCCTCATCCTCGGTGCTTTCTCTCTTTTCCTGAAATCCTGATCCCCTGTCCATTTGCCCAAGATTTACCACGTGGATGTTTCTCAGGCCATTCCATCACCAAAGAGCCTAGTCAAAGTCATTTTCCTTTCTCACCTGGACTCCTGCAGCAGCTTCACCTCTGTTCTCCCATCTCCATTCTTGCCCACCTCACCCCCCATTTACTCTCTATGTGGAGGTATGAGTAATACTGTTTTTATGGAATTAAATTTCATGTACCATAAAAGTAACCATTTTGAAGTATACAATTCAGAGGCATTTACTACAGTCAAAATTTTGCATAATCATTATCTCCATCTAACCCCAAAACATTTTTGCCCCCTCCAAAGGGAAACTGTACCCATCAAGCTGTCACTCTCATTTCCCCCTTTCCTTATCCACTAGAAACCACCAATCTTTGTGTCTCTGGCTTTAGCTAGTCTGAACATTTTGTGTAAACACAATGTGACCTTTAATACCTGGCTTTTTTCACTTAGTATAATGTTTTTGAGGTTCATGCATACTGTAGCATGTATCAGTACTTGACTCCTCTTTTGTGGCTGAATAGCATCCATTCCATTGCATGGATATACCATATTTTGTTTATCCATTCACATTTGAGGGATCTTTGTGTTGTTTCCATCTTTTGGCAAATGTAGATAGTGCTGCTTAGAGCATTTGTGTACAAGTATTTGTTTGAATACCAGTTTTCACTTCCTTTGGGTATACGCTGCATAGGAATTAAATGGTTTAGTCATATGGTAATTATATGTTTGACGTTTTGAGGAACTGCCAGACTGTTTTCTAGAGTGGCATCATCTTACACCCCAACCAGCAAAGTGTGAGAGTTCCAATCTATCAACTTCCTTGCCAACGTTTATTTTCCTTTTTTCTTTTTCATTATAGTCATCCTACTGAATGCAAAGTACTAGCTCATTGTGGGAGAGCAATCCTTCTGAAAATGTAAAATTAAAACCTGTGCTTACTTATTTAACGCATTTTATATTTTGCCATTGCCTCCACTTCCTTTCTGCCCTTGGGATAAAGTCACCCTAGTTCATTTGGCCCCTAGCCTCTTTATTCCTGGTGTCTTCTCTTAATTTCTTGAATAAGCCTTGCTCTAGTCTGCCTCAGGGCCTTTGTGCATGCTGTTCACGCTGCCTGGGATACTTCCTTTCCAAGTCCATTCTTCCCAGCCCATCCCTCACTGTTGACCCCCTGTCTGTCCTTCAGATCTTGGCTTCAAAATGCCACTTCCTCAGTGACTACCCATGCAGCATTAGCTTCGACTGTTATATCCCTCTGTGATGGGAAAAACTGACCATGGCTGCTTCTGCCTGCTAAAAGAGAAGGTAGCATAATGCTTATCAATGGAAAATCCATCTTTATACTGGCCCCTTCCACTTACCAAGGGGACAAAAGGCTATATTTTCAAATCTTCTGCCAGCTTTTCCTGTGCTGCAAAAGGATGAGTGAGATTCTATTGTGTGAAATTGATCTGCATAGTAAACTGGGGTAAACGGAGCTTCCAAAGGGTTTGGAAAACAAGAAGGTGCGAGATGTCTGGGAAGTCTTAAAGCAGAAAGAGGACACCAAACAGGCCCTGGGATCCATGGAGAAAGGTGACTGCTGAAAGATACACTAGGCACCAGGTGGTCAGAAGGCTAAAGGAGGGTCGATTTCAGTTTGTCTGTCACAGGTACACCCCCACCTCCCCACAGCTTCACCAGAGTTGCATAAACACAAGCCTTGAGTGAGAATGAACCAAGTTCTGACTGGTTAGGATGGAGCAGAGAGCAGAGGACAGTTGCTGGCATAAGAGATAAGCGAAACAATGGAGTGAGGGAAAAAGCTCAGATCCAGAGGCAACAAGAGCCCCAAGGACTTCACTGGACAATCACTGGACTTCCTACAGGACCTGGGCTAAAAGCCGCAAGCCAATTTCATTGAAGTCTCCAAGCTCAGTTTGACCTCACCTGACACCTGGGTATTGTGTTGTCTACTAGATGTCTCCTTTGCACTCACCACTCTTTTGTTTTATGCCTGTCTTCCCTGCCAGACAGTGCTACACAGTCCTGGGTACCTTTCCTTCTTCCAGCTGCATCTCGGGCCCATCGCAAGCAGGCACCTAATGATGTTTGCAGAGTGAATAAACTTTTCCTGACCAGAATTTAAGGGGGTTTAAAAGAAAAAGAATGCTAAAATGGGATCACTTCCTATCGTTTATGTAGCCCCCAAACTGGAAACAGTGAGACAGTTGAAAATGGAAGCTACCTAATGTGGTAGGACTCAGTTTCTTTGCTAAAAGATTGGAAGAGATTGGAAATGGCTCATCAGAAAGTTTCATGCACATCAGAATCAACCTATCAACTATGAAAATATCAGAAAGAACTAAAACCCTATGCTTCTGACCTTAGTGAAATTTCGACTTTTTTTAAAACAGGGTCTAAAAAAAGCAGAAGTTATCACCCAAAGATTTCAAATTTCTGTACTACAAAAGTGATTTAAAAAAGAATTTTGATTGCAAAAAAAAAAAAAAGAACAAAGACTTGGCCTTGAGAATAAGAATATGGATTAAAACTAACCAATTAGTAAGGAGAAATTACCTGATGGAAAAAGCAGGCCAGGAGTTCTTCAGTGAAAAGAAAACATAAATAGTGAGTAAACATACAGAAGTATTCAACCTTTCTAGAATTAATGAAATGCATGTTGAATTAATAAGGTAAGATTTTTTTCACTTATAGATTGGCAAAAATTTCAAAGTTGTATAACATTCCCATGTATTAATGAGGTATGTGAATTGGTATAAGTACTTTGAATATTGAAATTTAAATACACTCTGACTCAGAAATTCTATTTCTCCACATCTGTCTGACCAAAACACAAACTTGAATGCACAAGGAAACTTGCCAAATATGTATACTGAAGCTTTTGTTGGAATGGAAAGAACTGGAAACAAGCTCAGTCATGACTAAATAAAATGTGGAATATCTATATTATTAAATACTGTGCAGCAGTTTTTAAAATAAGGTGGATCTCTGCACAAACATGGTTATATCTACAAATATCTTGTTGGGTAAGGAAAGCAAATAGCAAAGAGTTACCTGTAATGTGGTAACTACTGTTTTGAAAACCATGATAAACAATCTTACATGTTTTCTCCTGGGACATACACATGTATGTGAATGCATAGGGGGGGAAAGACTAAACGGACCTACATCAACAGATCCCAGGAATCCTCTCCAGGTAGGAGGAAGAAGGGGCCACAGTGGCCAAAGAATATTAGACTTTTTACCTATAATGCTTGAATTTTTGCAAGAAAAAAGTATGTTGTTTGTATTATTGAAACAATTTCAATGCATAACAGCAAGACACTACTCAGCAATGGAAGTAATAAATGACTGATATGCCCACACTGTGGGTGGCTCTCACAAGCAGTAACTAAGCAAGAGAAGGCAGACACAGAGTGTTTTCTGAGCAAGTCCATTGTGATGAAGTTCCGGAACAGGCCGAACTAGTCTATATGGAAAAAGTAATTCAAAGCTATAGTTTCTTCTGAGAGTGTGGGAGACTGCTGAGGGGCACTAGGATAGAAAAACGTGGGTCATATGAATGAACTCATTTGTTAAAATTGGGTAGTTGTGATCTGTGCTGCTGCTGCTGCTAAGCCGCTTCAGTCATGTCCAACTCTGTGCGACCCCATAGATGGCAGCCCACCAGGCTCCCCCGTCCCTGGGATTCTCCAGGCAAGAACACTGGAGTGGGTTGCCATTTCCTTCTCCAATGCATGAAAGTGAAAAGTGAAAGTGAAGTCACTCAGTCGTGTCTGATACTTTGCGACCCCATGGACTGCAGCCCACCAGGCTCCTCCATCCATGGGATTTTTCAGGCAAGAGCACTGTGCATTTTAGTGTGTATAAAAAAACATTTAAAAACACATTAAACTATGTATACAACTATACACAGTTTTATCTGTCGAGATACAATGTTAAATTTTTTCATTTTGCCCCAAATTAGATCAGCCCTTCCTCAGACATGCTCATCCTCTGTTTCCCATCTCTGCACTCTCTCATTGATTACTGGTCACCCAAGCTCAACCCAGACCCCAGATGAGGATAGCCGGGGAACTGTGAGCATGCATGGGAGATGTTTGGGGAGAAGAGGAATGTGTTCCGTATGTTGAATGGTGGTGGGCAAGTGTTTTATTTGTGGAGAATGTGTGACGTGTGCTGCTTGGCCAGCGCCATGAAGGAGACCGAGGCAGGACAGGAACTGTGAGTCATTTACTATGCTGGTAATTAGCATATGTTTCGTGTTCAGGAATCAGTTTACAGAGACGGGAAGAAGAATAGATGAATAGGAAAAGGATACTAGTTCAGCCTTTTAATTATGAAAAAGCTGGAAAGGGCAGAGGAACAAAGCAAAGGGGCATGTGCTCTGAAGAGAAAAAGATGCCACGTTAGAGCTGTTCTCTCAGTTCAGTTCAGTTCAGTCGCCCAGTCGTGTCCGACTCTCTGCGACCCCATGAATCGCAGCATGCCAGGCCTCCCCGTCCATCACCAACTCCCGGAGTTCACTCAGACTTGCGTCCATTGAGTCAGTGATGCCATCAAGGGCCCAGGTCTTGGTCTTTTCAGATATCTTATAAGCAGGGACGGAGAAGGCCATGGCAACCCACTCCAGTACTCTTGCCTGGAAAATCCCATGGATGGAGGAGCCTGGTGGACTACAGTCCATGGGGTCGCTAAGAGTCGGACACGACTGAGTGACTTCACTTGCACTTTTCACTTCCATGCATTGGAGAAGGAAATGGCAACCCACTCCAGTGTTCTTGCCTGGAGAATCCCAGGGGTGGCAGAGCCTGGTGGGCTGCCATCTGTGGGGTCGCACAGAGTGGGACACGACTGAAGCGACTTAGCAGCAGCAGCATAAGCAGCAATGCAAATATGGAATTTCAGTAAAGCAGGGACCTATGCTGGGGGTTGAGAAGATGGACCAAGCAAATATCCTCCTCGCAGGCTGATGACTGGAATTCCTAACAAGGGAAGTGAACTTTCAACCAAATTAATGATAAGATTTAAAACATAAAATACTTAGGAGTTGTTATGAGGGTCAGTGGATCTTTGCATTAGGAAAATTTCCTGGTATTCAATGGCAGTCGTGAATGTTATCTAGAAGTTGTAGCAGCAGCCCAAGCAAACTGAGATTCAGACAATTTCGGCTTTTTTTCCAAACAATTCTTGTTTTAAAAACTCCAAGCTATCTGAGTTGGGAGGAAAGACAGAGAAACATTTTTATAACTTGGTCCAGATTGATAGGGGATGTGGTAATTTCCTCCTTTGGTTTAGAGATGGAGGGTGTAGGCAGCCTGGAGACCCTGACATGAGGGAGGGTGAGGCAGACAGTGAAATCGCATTGAGGCAGGAAGGCTAAGCGTAACATGGAGGCCAGAGCACCCTTGCACTGGAGACATTTGAGCTGTAGGCTCTTCCCCTCTCACTGTCTCATCCATTAATGGATTGGCTGGCTGACCCCTGGTATAAAAGGACTGGGTCCCGATCTATGTGTATACTTTCCTTTTTTTTTTTTCTTTTTGACAGAAGTATAATTAATCTATGTTGCATTAGTTTCTGATGTAAGTTACATATATATGTTCTTTTTCATGTTCTTTTCCATTATGATTTATCACAGGATATAGAATATAGGCTACTGTGCTATACAATAGGACCTTGTTATTTATCCATTCTATATAGAAGAGTTTGCATCTGTTAGTCCCAAGCTTCGGAGAAGGCAATGGCACCCCACTCCAGTACGCTTGCCTGGAAAATCCCATGGACGGAAGAGCCTGGTGGGCTGCAGTCCATGGGGTTGCTAAGAGTTGGACACGACTGAGCGACTTCACTTGCACTTTTCACTTTCGTGCATTGGAGAAGGAAATGGCAACCCACTCCAGTTTTCTTGCCTGGAGAATCCCAGGGGTGGCAGAGCCTGGTGGGCTGCCGTCTCTCGGGTCGCACAGAGTTGGACACAACTGAAGCGACTTAGCAGCAGCAGCAGCAGTCCCAAGCTTCCAATCTTCCCCTCCTCCCCTCCCCCTTGGCTACCACAAGTCTGTTCTCTGTCTGTGAGTCTGTTTCTGTTTTGTAGATAAATTCATTTGTGTCATATTTCAGATTCCACATATAAATGATATCATATGGTATTTGTCTCTTTCTTTCTGACTTGTATCACTTAGTATGATAATCTCTATGTCCATCCATGTAGTTGCAAATGGTATTATTTAATTCTTTTTTATAGCTGAGTAATATTCCATATATATATAGGTTTGAAACATCTTCTTTATTCATCCATCAATGGACATTTAGGCTGTTTCCATGTCTTAGCTATCATAAATAGTACTACTGTGAACATGGGGTATGAGGGATACTTTTCTTTTTTTACTAAAAAAAGTATATTATTATAAAATACATGTAATATACAATTTGCCATCTTGGCTTTTCTTAAGTATACAATTCAGTGGCATTAAATACATTAGCAATGTTGTAAAGACATCATGACTAACTATTTCCAAAACTTTTCATCAGCCCAAAATGAGGGTACATTTTACCTCCCCTGGCTTGCAAAATAATTCTATAAATGAATACTAGAGCTGAAAGACCTTGGAGGATATCACCAATCACCTCCTTGACACAGATAAATTGATGTTGTTAAAGGTTCATTCAAGGCCACAAAGCTAGATGTTGGCAAAGCTGGAACTCAAATTCAAGATTCTTGATTCTTAATGGAGAACTCAGTCCCCAGGGAGCTGTTACTACCAAACACTCTATTCTGCTTCAGCTTTTTCTAGTTTTCCAGATTAATGAATCTAATGCAGAGGTCATAATGCCAAATGCCAACCAAAGCCTATAGGCACTTGATAGACATTTATTAGATATTTCTTGAACAAGTGAATTAATATATCTGACAACCTGAAGATGTTAATAAACCCCCTACCTAAATGAGGGTCACCAACTGTAATGTTATTACCATACAGACTGCCAGGTTTAAAAGAAAAGCCAAAAATTTAGATTTGTATGTAAAAGGTCTTAATATTAAACAGTATTGGTATTTGGAGGCCATAGTTATTATTCATTCAAGCCTCTGTACCTCCAGAAATCCAGTTGTGCTATATAAGAACCACCAGAGAAATGAGTCTCCAGTAGCATGTAATAGACACGAGATAGATGTTTACTGGATAAGTGAATTCACTTCATCACATTTCCTCCTCAGGCTAGGGCCACTGGAGGTATTCAAGATAAGCCTTTAAGAAAAGATTCTTGTGTTTAATGAGAAGCTAGGAAATTGACCAATGAAGTAACATATACTTATTCATTGATTTATTGCTTCCCGAGTTCACCGATCATGTATTGTATACAACATGATGCACTGTGCTAAATATTAGATATACGCAGAACAGAAGTACACAGCCTCTCTGCCCACCAGGAACCCACAGGCTCTCATGAACAACTATAGCGCTTTGTTGTAACTGTTACTGGAAAGAGAGTGGCCAGTGCAAGCATGAGGGAAATGCACAGGTAGGGAGTGTTTGAGGGGTCCAAGGTAAGGGTGGAAGGGATCGAAAAAATGAGGACCAGTTTACCAGTGACAGGCTACAAACAGTAAAAAAGAATAGGTGGTTGGGTGGATGGTGATTATTACCCTAAAATTTAACATTCCTCTTGTCTATTTTACGAATGTTGCTCATGAGGGCTACTAAACCTAGTTGTTCAATTAAGATTTTACTCTACTTCCCTGAGAATATGGATATTAATGTCTCTAAAGCTTTGTGTTTTTCTTCCGTTTAATGACTAAATGTAATAATTAGAGTACATCAAGATTATTTATGAAAATATTTACTATCATATTATCTCATGTTTTTCAATAGTGAAAAATCAGAAATGAGAAAATCAGAGAAGTGATTAAAGAAATTATTATGCAATGAACTATTTTATAGTCATTTAAAATTGTTTTTAAAGAGTATATAATTACATGGGAAAATGCATAAGATATAATATTAAGTCTTGAAGACAAACATGTTTAATATTAGAGTTAAAATGTATATATGGAGAGAGAAGTTTGCATAAACAAAAGAGTTAAATATTCTAAAATGTTAGCAGTAGATTTTTTAATGTTGTAAATACAGATATGTTTTTCCCTTTATATTTTTCAGACTTTCAGCAATGATTATTATTTTATTGGTTTAATGAAAAAAGTTAGTTTGCAACATTATTTTGGATGCATATTAAGTTATCTATCCAGCCAGATAACTTGTCTAGGAAGTGTTCCCAAACTTCCGCCCTAAATCCACAAGGTTATGAAAGTGACTCCTGAGACCCAGGAATGTACAAAATAACTTCACCCCCTTGGCTACAGTTAGCTGGTCCACAGGTGAGCATCTGACCCAAGCTAAACCAATTGGATTACATTTCCTGAAAATTTGGAGATAAAAATGATTCCCAAATCCAGTGTCCTTTTGAAGAGAAGGGATATAAACATGAGAGCCGGACGGTAACCATTTTTTTCTGCTTTGTGAGCTAAGGAGTTGAGAAAGGTGGTCTTAAAAGGAGAAAAGAATGTTACTGATGTGCAGAAAGGGAAGGGAGAGATAGCAACCACGTGTGGCCAGATTGCCATGACTTAGGTGACCGCCTTGAGGCCCTCAGTGCCACCCTTAAATTCCAAGAGATAGCACTATGCTTTACAAGAAATTTCTCTTTTTTGTCTAATCTGGATTGACTTGGCTTTTATTTCTTGAAACCTAGAGTTCTATCTAATACAGGTATCTCTGGGAGCCTAAGAAGAGAAACCAACCTCACTAAGAAACTTTCAAAACAGCACTGCTGGGACTTCCCAGGTGGCCCAATGGCTAAGACTCCAGGTTCCCAATGCATGGGACCTTGGTTTGATCCTTGGTCAGGGAACTAGATTCCATGTACCGCCTCTGAAAGACATTTCATGCTGCAACTAAAAGATCAAAGATCCTGCATGCCACAACTATTACTCAGAGCAGCCAAATTGAAAAAAAAAAAAAAAAAAAGACTTTTAAAAACTGACACTGCTACTCTATGAGGCCAAGGACAACATTCCTCAACTCAGGTTCCCATCACCTGACCCAGCGTTGGACACAGGGCTAGTGCCTGGCACAAGCTCCCTGAGTGACAGCCTGCAAGAATAAATGTTATATTACTCTGCCTTTATCCTACATTGCTATTTAATAATTAGTAAGAATGTACCAGGAGTAGTGAAAAGAACATTTCTAAGCCCTCTTCCCTTCTTTTTACAGGAAAAGTACTCATGATATATAGAGCCTGGGAAATACCATCCTTTGTTCAATTTCACAATAATTTCATCAACACTCAAATTCACTTGTAATTAAAGCTTAGGCATAGCTGAAAATCTCTCTTTCATTCCTAATGGACAAAGAAACCAAAAAAGCCTCATTTGGAAAATATAGAAAGTTTCTTATCAAAGGAAAAGAATACACATTGACATACAAATGTAATCAGAAGGCAGTTTCTACAAGTTCTTATTTCTTTGTCAGACAGTCAAGAGCAGCCACAGAATACAATTTGCTGCCAAGTCCTTCTCTATTTTAAACACCATAGTGAGTTAGAGAAAGTGCAGAATCATTTGAATGAGGTCTTTTCTCCAAGGCAATAGGATAAAATATGTATGGTATATAAATAGGGTAACTTATAAAAGTTTGGGGTTTTTTAAAACGGTGAAACCAGGTCAAATTTCTGAAGCTTCCTGTAACTCCCAAATCTCACTTTGGAAACAGGAGCATATGTTTCAAAGCTGCGAAACCAGTGGCATTAACAGCATTACCAAATGTTGTTAACAGTGTGAAGTCTTTAAGAAGTTGTCTGACCTACTAAATTTACATAGGAGGTTTAAAAGGTTCTGGTAATTGTGTAATGTACAAATTGCAATGTCAGGCTGTCAACTGATAGATTCAACTGCTAATTGAAACTCTTCTACCACACACATGGCTTACATAACCCTGAAGGGAGACGTTGGTAGGGACTGTAGCAAGAAAAAGGAAGCTGTGAATCACAACCATCCAAATATTTTAAATGTATCAGCTTTGACTCTTTGGAAAATAGACCTATAATTTTCACTCAAACAGCGCATTAAAAGCTGAGGATTAATACTTATGTTAAATTCTTCTCTAGAATCACAAAGGTGTAGGCTGAACCCTGAGGATACATTGATGAATGAATAGGACATGCTCTGCTCTCACATGGCCAAGCTGATAAATGACGTTCAAGATAGAATCTGAAGGATGAATAATAGTCACACAAACAAGGAACGGGAAGGAGTTCCAGGTGAGGAAAGAGCATACTAGCAGGCCTGAATGAAACAGAAAAGCATCTTGAGTTATAGTTTTAAATACGTGTGTAACTATATTAATCATATTTTTTATTTTCTCTATTTTGTGGTGATGTGATATCTTGGGGACCAGGGGAAGGACTGCCACTCTCAGTGTTCGCTGATTTCTAGAGAATGCAAACTTGCCTTTGATATAACAAACTAATCAATCCTCAGTCCATGACTCCACCTACCTCATTTTATCAGGCTCCTGCAGTCCGCAACAGTCTGCCTGCCCTAAATGATCCCAGAGCCAGGGACAACTAGGAACCAACCACCTCTACAGCCCTGAACCCACTGAAATGATTCAAACTAGCCAGCCAGTAAATCTGCTTACCCTGCCTTACCCTGGCTTTTCCCAGAGAAACCAAAATAAAGGCTCACAGACACATCTTCCCCACATTCCTTCTGCCACCTGACCAACCCTGGTGTTTCCCCAGTGGGCCCTGCATGACTTGCCACTTTTCTCAGGAACTGTAACAAACCATAGTTTTCTTGTTTTGTTGAGATGCAGTTGACATGTAACATCATGTTAGCTTTAGGAGTAAAACATGATGATTTGATGAAGGCAAAGATTATAAAACAATTACTGCATTAAGCTTAGTTAACAATCATTGAACTGTCTCTGAATTGGTAGCCATCTCTTGCTCTTCTGGACTCACCATGTTGCTGTTCAGTCGCTCAGTCATGTTTGACTCTTTGTGACCCCAATGACTGCAGCACACCAGGCTTCCCTGTCCTTCACTATCTCCCAGAGTTTGCTCAAACTCATGTCCATTGAGTCAGTGACCCCATCTCATCCCCTGTCATCCCCTTCTCCTCCTGCCCTCAATCTTTCCCAGCATCAGGGTCTTTTTCAATGAGTCAGCTCTTCACATCAGGTGGCCAAAGTATTGGAGCTTCAGCATCAGTCCTTCCAATGAATATTCAGGGTTGATTTCCTTTAGGATGGACTGGTTTGATCTCCTTGCTGTCTGAGGGACTCTCAAGGTTCTTCTCCAGCACCACAGTTAGAAGGCATCAATTCTTCCACATTCAGCCTTTTTTATTGTCCAGCTCTCACATCCATACATGACTATGGAAAAAACCATAGCTTTGATTCTATGGACCTTTGTCTGCTTTTTAATATACTGTCTAGGTTGGTCATAGCTTTTCTTCCAAGGAGCAAGTGTCTTTTAATTTCAGGAATGCAGTCACCATCTGCAGTGATTTTGAAGCCCAGGAAAATAAAGTCTGTTACTTTTTCCATTGTTTCCCATCTATTTTCCTTGAAGTGATGGGACCAGACCCTTGTTTTTTGAATGTTGAGTTTTAAGCCAGCTTTCTCACTTTCCTCTTTCACTTTCATCATGAGGCTCTTTAGTTCCTCTTTGTTTTCTGCCATAAGAATGGTATCATCTGCATATCTGAGATTATTGATATTTCTCCCAGCAATCTTGATTCTAGCTTGTGCTTCCTCCAGCCCAGCATTTCTCATGATATACTCTGCATAAAAGTTAAATAAGCAGGGTGACAACATACAGCCTTGATGTGTTCCTCTCTCAATTTGGAACCAGTCCATTGTTCCCCATCCAGTTCTAACTGTTGCTTCTTAACTGGCATACAGTTTTTGTAGGAGGGAGGTAAGTGTCCCATGTCTTTAAGAATTTTCTGTTGTGATCCACACAAAGGTTTTAGCATAGTCAATGAAGCAGAAGTATCAAATGGCTTCACCATATATAAATAAAAACAAAATCCCTGGTGCATTTTAAAACAGTACCTAACTCGCATGTACTGTGCTGTGCTGTGCTAAGTCACTTCAGTCATCTCACATATTGTCATAGAATAACCAAAACCATTAAAAAAAAACCATTATCAGAATAAATCCTGGCCAAAGAAATATTAGTACATACAAGACTAAAAATATTTTGAATGAAAAATGAGAAAATTCCTCTGGTAAGAATGCCATACAAAATAGACGGGCATTCATTTATTCAGTGCGTATTTGTTGAGCACACTATGTGTCAGCACTGTCCCAGGTAACTGGATACAGTAAAGAACTAAACAAAGATCTCAGTTCTTTGGACCTAGTATTCTAGTGAGGAAGAGAGGGGGAAAAAAATGTAACCATAAAATAGGTAGCTATAAAAACATGTTGAGTGCTAAGGGGAAAAAATTTCAGGAATGTGGTGGTCAGGGTGGGACTCATTGAGGAGGTGAAATTTGATCATGATAAGAGATTTGAAGGAGATGAGGGTCATGAGGGTATCTGAGGGTAGAACCATTGAAAGGCCCTAACATGGGATCAGATCAGCAAGGCTAGACTGGTGTGGCTGTAATAAAGTGAGTGAGAGGGGAAGGCTGACCAGGTCAGAGGAGTAAAAAGGATAGAGAAGCAAGAAGCAGGAGGTGGAGGAAGGGCAGATTGTGTCAGGCTTTGTGCCCCATTTTAAGGACGTAGGTTTTCACTCTGAGTGAGAGAGAAAGCCACCGGAGGGTTTGGAGTGATGCGAGCTTAGGTTTTTAAAGGTGAACTCTGGATCCCATGTTAAGAATATACAACAGAGTGTCAGAGAGAAAGAAGGGAGCCTCCTGAGACAACTAACGTAATAATCTAGGCGAGAGATGATGGGCATTCAGACGGTGCTGGAAACAGTCAAGACAGAGAGAGGGGATCTGGGACGGGATGTATTTTGAAGGTTGAGTCAAGAGAGTTTCCTGACAAAGTAGAAGTGAAGTTTGAAAGAGAAGAGTCAAGGGTGATGTCCAGGTTTTGGCTGAGCCACTGGAAGGATGGAGTTGCCATCAGTGAAGATGAAACAGATTGTGATATGGAGACAGGTGAAGCTCAGACCTGGAGAAGAGAGCAAGGTCCATGTGGGTGATATAAACTGGGGAGCTGTCCGCATATAGTATTTACAGTCATGAGACTGGTTGAGAATGGCTGGAGATGGGGAAGACATGACCAAGGACTCAGACCTGGGGAGAAGAATTTTCATTCATGATGAAAATTAAGTGATCAATAGCAGGAAGTTACGCTTATTAATGTGAAGAGATAGTAAGAATTCATTAAAATATTTAGAGCCTACAGAAATAAAAATATTTATTGCCATGGGAACAAAGCAATGTATAAAACTATCTAAATATTGTTGTGTATATATATAATATACAATATTATATTGGTGTGTAATATAAACCGTATATAACATTAAAACACAGTGTTGAAATATGTTTACAGCTATGGATATATAGTAAGTATGTATATGAATTTATGAGGAAGAGAGAGGAAAGACAAACAAGAATGTTAACACTATTTTTCCCTGGGTGGTAAAACTACAGGTTATTTGCCCCTATTTTCTAATTTACTATATTTCCCACATTTTTTTTCAGTAAATGTGCATTGTATTTACTATATGTATTTATTATACATTAAATGTAACACATTTAATGTATTTAAATGTGCATTGTAATCAGGGAGAACTTTTGAAAAATGCCTTCATTTTCATTTTCAGGAGTAACAAAAATGTCACTTTCCATTAAAATCATATTTTTTCTTTAACAATTTTTTAAATAAACTTAAGTACCTATGGGTTAATTTAGAATGTTTATGGGTAGTTTGTCAATAATTCAATAATAGCTATTGAATTCATGTTATTAAAATGATTTTTAATGACATGAAACAAATGCCTTTCTCTTAAAGTGAAATTCTGGTGTCAGATCTTGCTTTGAACAAATTATGCAGAGCGTTTAATCATTCCCTACCTGAAAGCTAGGCCACATGAAGTCTTTCCCCATGTCCGTTGATGAGTACCCCATTCTTCTAGTTCTTTAGGCCGAACTTCATTCCCCTGTTTCCCTCACATTCTATCCAATCCATCAGAACGTTCTCTTGGGTGTATTTTCAGAATATATCCAGATCTGATACTTCCCATCACTTCTGCTGCTCTTTGGTTCAAGTCACCATCATTTCCTCTCTGGATTACTTGAACAAACACTTCACTGGTCTCCCTGTTTCCTGTTTCTTCCTTGATCCCTGGTGTTTTCTCATAGCAGCCAGAGTATGTAAAACTAGGCTCAGACAATGGCACTCCACAGCCTCAAATCCTACTGTAGCTCCCATCACAGTCAGTGAAAAAGTCCCGCAGTTGTCTGTGTTGTCCCATGCAATCTGCTTTCCTGCACACAAACTCTCACCCTGCTCCAAGTCAAGGTTTTTATGTCACTCATGTCCATTACTCCCCATCTTCCTGGCTCTGCGTCAGCCACACTGGCCTTGTGGTTGTTTGAACACGCCAGGCATGCATCGTGCTCTGTCTTAGAGTCTTGACACTACTTGTTCTTAACAATATTGACTGCTCTTATCCCTTTCATGTTTTTTCTCAAATGTCATTTTCTCAGTACAACCAGTCCCCTCCACCTGAACTCTAAATTCCCTATATCCTGCTTTCTTTTTTCCCCCAAATATTTATTATCTTCGAACATATGCTACACTGTACTAATTTATTATGTTTATTTTCTGCCTGCCTCTACTGGAATGTAAGCACCACAGGGGCAGAGATTTTTATTTTTGGTCATCGATGTATCCTGTACACCTAGGACAGTGCCAACTTGTAGTGAATATTGATGGTTAAATTACCCCATTACTACCAGGTGCATTTTATACAGGCTGTGTAGCAGACCATCAGTTACCTGTTGACCCCTATGATTCTGTCATGCCTGACTCTTTGCAACCCCATGGACTGTAGCCTGCCAGGCTCCTCTGTCCATGGGGATTTTTGAGGCAAGAATATTGGAGTAGGTTGTCATGCTCTCCTTCAGGGGATCTTCCCAACCTAGGGATCGAACCCAGGTCTCCCGCATTGCAGGCAGATTCCCTGGGCTGAATCACCAGGGAAGCCCAGAAAAGAGATAACAGCCTTCAGGTAAGTTAGGATAATAATGACAGCTAGCAATGGCACCCCACTCCAGTACTCTTGCCTGGAAAATCCCATGGATGGAGGAGCCTGGTGGGCTACGGTCCATGGGGTCACTAAGAGTTGGACACGACTGAGCAACTTCACTTTCACTTTTCACTTTCATGCATTGGAGGAGGAAATGGCAACCCACTCCAATGTTCCTGCCTGGAGAATCTCAGGGATGGGGGAGCCTGATGGGCTGCCATCTATGGGGTTGCACAGAGTTGGACATGACTGAAGCGACTTAGCAACAGCAGCAGCATCACAACATTGTAAAGCAACTATGTTCCAATAGAAATTAAATAAAAAATAATAATTACAATTAAGACTTTCTAGGTGCTCACTGTGGGCCAGACACAGGTCTAAGGGCACCACGGGTTCATTTTCTCAGTAACCCTATGCGAAGGGTGCAATCATTGTTCTCATTACAGAGGAGGAAGCTGAAGCCCAGAGAGGTTAAGGATGATGTCCAGTGTTACACAGCTTCTGAGAGGCAGAATTAGCCTTTAAACTCAAACAGTCTAGAACCAGAGTCTGTGGTCTTTGTGATTACTCTACACCTCTCAGAAGCCCATGTTTTCAGAGAATAAAGCCCCTACATGATTCTAGATGCTGGGTGTAGCATGACTAATTTTTGTTGAAGAAAACGACATTCTCTTGGCATCATCCCCCAAGTATTAAAAAATTAATCAGAATTATTTTCATCCATGGAATTTTGAAAAATCAGATTACTAATGATTTTTTTCAATATTTTAACACATCTTGGGTTTTTTCTTAGTAAAAGAAAAAACTGTTTTCATATATTTCTATTATTCATTTATTTCATTCAATAAATACTTTTCCCAAGTCAAATTCTTGATTTTGTTTAATAATTTTTGCATTAATGAGAAAGTGATTTTTTAAGAAAAAATGGTATTTTTGTTAATAATAATACTAAATTGAATATATATCCTGGAGTATAATTGAATACATATGCCTTAGAACCATTTTTTGACTATGAAGTAAAAAGTGGTACAATGTGCCCAGCAAAACTTATTTCCACAAAATGGAAACTGTTTGGAAATTTTTATAGCTATTCTAGCAGGAGAATTTGTATAGTTTTTTCCTTCTGTGTTCATCTGCCATGATGATTAAAAATTTAAATAAGTGTGCCAGTAGCCCTGTTTGGCAGCTGTTGTACCTATTAAATAGAGTGCACCTTTAGAGCATTCCATTCACTGCTAAGTGGGAAGAATTTTAAAGAAAACTAATCCAGCAAGCTTTGCTCACTCACCCACCGCTCAGCTCCTGCTGTGGGGCCTGGTTCCTTACAGACCACGGACCGGTACCAGCCTGGGGCCTGGGGGTTAAAGACCCTGATCTATTACCTCAATACTTGGTCCACGTGAGATATCTACATATCGTAGAGCTAGGTTATTGAGGATGATTTTGATGGCATGGAAATAAGATTATATGGCTTCTTTGTAATTGATTTTCATATTTCTCAGAAGAATAAAAAATGCTATTCCTCCTTGAGAGAAGCACTATAAATGTATTTAGGAATTAAAGATCTTCAAGTAGTAATATGCAATTAATACTAAGAAAAATTATATCATCATACACAGCTAGTGTTTTAATTTGTCACTATTTAAGGTATAAGGAAAATATTTGTTCCTAAAAATGGGAGTTGGGCTGGCTAGATGAGAATCACTCAGAGAGTCTTTTTTTAAATGCAAAATCCTGGTTCCACTCACAAATATTCTAATTCCATAGGCTGGGGTGGGACCTAGGAATCTGAATTTCTAAAAGTATGCCCAACTGATTCTAATGTAGAACCATGAAAAAGAGCCCACATTCAAAGACTTTCATATAGTCACATTATAGACCCCCAATTGCTATCCACTGTGAAGACGGTAGGCAATTTGAGAAGAAGGATCACCTTACCTATCATTACATCCTCTTCGGTGACCAACACCCAAATGTTTGTTGAGTTTATTTGAGCTGAATTGCTTTGACATGGGAGGTGATGCCTGGAAGTGAACACATAGTCACTGGAGTGCTTTATCCCCTCTGCAAATTAATTTGCCTTTGGCCCAAAGTATCTTGTTAGGTAGGTGCCCCAGCCTAATCACTTCTTTGAGAAAGAGCCTATATTTGAGAGTCATACAGACCTGTGTATAAGCATTGATTCTGCCTTTGATGGTATGTGTACTGTATACTTAACCTCTGTCATCCTGTGTCCTAATCTGTTAAATGGGTATAATAGTAATCATACCAGGCTATGGTTTTTCCAGTAGTCATGTATGGACGTGAGAGTTGGACTGTGAAGAAAGCTGAGCACCGAAGAACTGATGCTTTTGAACTGTGGTGTTGGAAAGACTCTTGAGAGTTCCTTGGACTGCAAGGAGATCCAACCAGTCCATTCTGAATATCAGCCCTGGGATTTCTTTGGAAGGAATGATGCTAAAGCTGAAACTCCAGTACTTTGGCCACCTCATGCGAAGACTTGACTCATTGGAAAAGACCCTGATGCTGGGAGGGATTGGGGGCAGGAGGAGAAGGGGACGACAGAGGATGAGATGGCGGGATGGCCTCACCGACCTGATGGACGTGAGTCTGAGTGAACTCCGGGAGTTGGTGATGGACAGGGAGGCCTGGCGTGCTGCGATTCATGGGGTCGCAAAGAGTCGGACACGACTGAGCGACTAGACTGAACTGAACCATAGGATAGTTATCAGGATTAGGTGAGAAACTATGTTAGGTGCTTGCCATATAGAAGGTGCTAAATAAATGTAAAATGCCTATATTATGTCTCCATTGTCTTCTGTGTGGAGCTGAAAATCATGGTTCTATCATGAGGAAGAATAGTGAGAGGACAGATTCTGAACCAGGGACATTCTACCAAATCAAAAGGCAACCAGCCTCTGGATTACTCTAGGAATTGTAATCAAAATGATGTATTAACATGGCTACTACAGCTATGCTACGTAATTTCAGTAATGGCTATATACAGAATTTAACTGTATTCATTTCCTAGGGCTGCTAAGTACCACAAATGTAGTGTCTTGAAACAACAGAAATGCATCTTTCACAGTTCTGGAGGCCAAAAGCCTGAACTTAAGGTGCTAGCAGAACCCTCCACCCTCTGACAATGCTTAGGGAAGGACCCCTCCTGGCCTTTTCCAACTTCTGCTGTCTCCTGGTGCTCCTTGGCTTACAGCAGCATTATTCCAGTCCCTGCTTCCATCTTCATATGGCCTTTTCCTGTATGTCCTTTCCTTTCCCAGCAAGAAAACCAGTCATGATTTCATCCTGAAGTCCTTAGCTAATTATATCAGCAATTTTAATTTGGAGGTTCAGGACGGAAACAAACTTTGGAGGGACACGATTCAGCCTGGTATACTAAAGCGCCTATGCTATAGATTGCTTAATATCCCCCAAAACTGTTCTTCCTTTCTTAGCAATATAAACCTCAGTTTTTAGTTACAGAGCTGTCCAGAATAAAGCCTCCATTCCTAGCCTCACAGCTAAGAGTATGATCATGTGGCAACCAAGTTCTGGCCAATAAGATGCAATTAAAAGGGCAGTGTGAACACTTAGAATGAAGGAATGTGCTGTTCTTCCCTTTTTCTCTTTCTTGCTTCTTAGAATGTAAACATGATGAATTGAGCAACCACTTTGGACTATAATGTGATAATGCACGTTGAGTACAAGAGCCTGGGTCGCTGACAACATCCTAAAGCTGCACTACCCTGGACTGTCTCTTATTGAACTTCTGTGTAATAGAGAAAAATACCTATGTCTTGCATAAGTCAATGTTATTTGGGATTTTTCTTTTGCAGATAGCTGGACTTAATCCTAGCAAGTACACCATCTGTCTTCTCTTGTATGATAGATTTGAAATTTAAAAACTCAGACAAAAAACTCGGAATTATATTGAGCATTTTAGTAAAAATTCTGATGTTTCCAAAGGGATTCAGCCCTTCCTTTTTATGGTCTTCTTGTCATTATAACTATATTAACTTAGTTAATAATTTAGCGAAACATGTTATAGTTACTGTTTTTATTACTTCCTAACCTTTTTCTTATGAGACAAATCAAATGAAACCAATTTCCATCTACGCCTCTAGCATTTGGCTGGGCCTGCATACTGCCAAAACCAGGAGTATCATTCACAGTATAGCCGCCTCAGGGCACCACTGCAGTGTGAATAGTGCCCCTTCAGTTCAGTTCAATTCAGTTCAATCGCTCAGTCGTGTTCGACTCTTTGCAACCCCATGAACCAAGGCACGCCAGGTCTCCCTGTCCATCACCAACTCCCAGAGTTCACTCAAACTCATGTCCCTTGAGTCGGTGATGTCATCTAACCATCTCATCCTCTGTCGCCCCCTTCTCCTCCCTTCCTCAATCTTTCCCAGCATCAGGGTCTTTTCAAATGAGTCAGCTCTTCGCATCAAGTGGCCAAAGTATTGGAGTTTCAGCTTCAACATCAGTCCTACCAATGAACACCCAGGACTGATCTCCTTTAGGATGGACTGGCTGGATCTCCTTGCAGTCGAAGGGACTCTCAAGAGTCTCCTCCAATACCACAGTTCAAAAGCATCAATTCTTCGGTTCTCAGCTTTCTTTATAGTCCAATTCTCATATCCGTAAATGACCACTGAAAAAAACCATAGCCTTGACTAGACGGACCTTTGTTGACAAAGTAATGTCTCTGCTTTTTAATATGCTGTCTAGGTTGGTCATAACTTTCCTTCCAAGGACCAAGCATCTTTTAATCTCATGCCTGCAGTTACCATCTGCAGTGATTTTGGAGCCCAGAAAAATAAAGTCAGCCACTGTTTCCACTGTTTTCCCATCTATTTCCCATGAAGTGATGGGACCGGATGTCATGATCTCTGTTTTCTGAATGTTGAGCTTTAAGCCAAATTTTTCGCTCTTTTCTTTCACTTTCATCAAGAGGCTCTTTAGTTCTTCTTCACTTTCTTCCATAAGGCTGGTGCATATCTGAGGTTATTGATATTTCTCCGAGCAATCTTGATTCCAGCTTGTGCTTCTTCCAGCCCAGTGTTTCTCATGAGGTACTCTGCATATAAGTTAAATAAGCAGGGTGTCAATATATAGCCTTGTCGTACTCCTTTTCCTATTTGGAACCAGTCTGTTGTTCCATGTCCAGTTATAACTGTTGCTTCCTGACCTGCATATAGGTTTCTCAAGAGGCAAGTCAGGTGGTCTGGTATACCTGTCTCTTTCAGAATTTTCCAGTTTATTGTGATCCACACAAAGACTTTGGCATAGTCAATAAAACAGAAATAGATGTTTTTCTGGAGCTCTCTTGCTTTTTTGATGATCCAGTGGATGTTGACAATTTGATCTTTGGTTCCTCTGCCTTTTCTAAAACCAGCTTGAGCATCTGGAAGTTCACAGTTCATGTACTGCTGAAGCCTGGCTTGGAGAATGTTGAGCATTACTTTACTAGCATGTGAGATGAGTGCAATTGTGCGGTAGTTTGAGCATTCTTTGGCATTGCCTTTCTTTGGGATTGGAATGAAAACTGACCTTTTCCAGTCCTGTGGCCACTGCTGAGTATTCCAAATTTGCTGGCATATTGAATGCAGCACTTTCACAACATCATCTTTCAGTATTTGAAACAGCTCAATGGGAATCCCATCACCTCCACTAGCTTTGTTCGTAGTGATGCTTTCTAAGGCCCACTTGACTTCACATTCCAGGATGTCTGGCTCTAGGTGAGTGATCACACCTTCGTGATTATCTGGGTTGTGGAGATCTTTTTTGTACAGTTCTTCTGTGTCTTCTTGCCACCTCCTCCTAATATCTTCTGCTTCTGTTGGGTCCATAACATTTCTGTCCTTTATCGAGCCCATCTTTGCATGAAATGTTCCCTTGGTATCTCTAATTTTCTTGAAGAGATCTCTAGTTTTTCCCATTCTGTTGTTTTCCTCTATTTCTTTGCATTGATCGCTGAGGAAGGCTTTCTTATCTCTCCTTGTTATTCTTTGGAACTCTGCATTCAGATGCTTATATCTTTCCTTTTCTCCTTTGCTTTTTGCTTCTCTTCTTTTCACAGTTATTTGTAAGGCCTCCTCAGGCAGCCATTTTGCTTCTTTGCATTTCTTTTCCATGGGAATGGTCTTGATCCCTGTCTCCTGTGCAATGTCATGAACCTCTGTCCATAGTTCAACAGGCACTCTGTGTATCAGATCTAGTCCCTTATATCTATTTCTCACTCGCACTGTATAGTCATAAGGGATTTGATTTAGGTCATACCTGAATGTTCTAATGGTTTTCTCCTGGGGGTGTGCAATTTGGCGGCTCTGCTGCTAGGCTCTGTGAGCTATGGAGAAGTAAAAGAAGTAGAAGATGCTTCCCCTCATTTGAGGACCAATAATGAGATGGCTGGATGGTGTTACCAAGGCAATGAACAAGAAGTTGGGCAGAGCCTGGGAGATGCTGAGGAACAGGGAGGTCTGGTGTGCTTCAGTCCATGGGGTCTCAAAGAGTCGGACATGACTGGGTGGCTGAACAACAACAATGATCTCATAATCTTAACAGTGTTCAGCTTTTAAGCTGTGTGTCAGTGTCACATTTCTGGAAATAATGGCTTGAGGCTCAATCATAGACAATAGGATTCACTCAACACATTTCAGGGAAAATGAGATGACTTACTGGATCAACAAGATGCCCTGGGAGGTACTGCAATAACAGACGTCATTTTTATAAAATAACGAAGGTTTATTTCTCACTCATCGCATGTGATAATCATGGGTTGACTAGAGAATCCATGCTGTGCCTTCATCATTCCAAGCTATTGGAGCAATTGCTTTCCATGTATGTTCAGTCACTAAGTCATGTCCCACTCTTTGTGACCCCATGGACTGTAGCTTGCCAGGCTCCTCGGGCAAAGATATTCCAGCCAAGAATACTGGAGTGGGTTTCCATTCCCTCCTCCAGGGGATCTTTCCAATGCAGGGATCAAACCTGTGTCTCCTGTTGCTCCTGCATTGGCAGACAGATTCTTTATTACTGAGCCATCTGGGCAGCCCAACCACTCAGAACATTACTCTTAGCCATTGGCGGAAGGAGAGAGGTGATGTTTATTCTCATTTCATTGGCTCAAGCAAGTCACATAGCCAAACCCAACTCCAACGGGTCAGGGATGAGCAATCCTACCACCTTTCTGGAGCAGCACTAATTGCTTACCTGATCATTGGAAGGACTGGCGGAGGATGCTCTAGTTTGAGTTTCCAGAAATGACTCTCCAAACCACACTGTAGAGCTGACAAATTAAGGATGCTGCCGCCTCTGACACAGTTGGGAGACTGCAGCCATGACAGCTGATTCCAGGACCACTCTGCCTTAGCTGCTCTGTTTTTGAAACACTCTGCTAGGCTTTCAATGCACACTAATAACCTCCAAATACCCTCAGAGTTAAGGACCAGATACCAGAACCTAAGCTATCACTATAGAAAAAAGTCAAAAGCCTCCAGAGAGAATTGGCAGATGCATGTTTACCATCTCCCAATGGTCAGTTCCATTTTCCAATTTTTACTTAGATGTATCTACTTGGTGGAAGTGAGGTCATATATGGAAACTGAGCTGTAAGGGAGTCTCAAACCTCTAGCTTTGAGCTTTCCAGCCTCGACTGCTCAGTAAAGACCTGGACGAGGGGATTGGAATGGAGTTGAGTGAGACATTCTCTGTTTTTGGTTGCACGGACAGTACCAATTTATCCTTTCAGACATTCCTCCTATTGTTTCCGGGCACCATATTAGATGGTTGTGGGGGAGCAAAGTTGGGGAGCATGTCAGGAGCTGAGATGAAAATAATGGCCTAGTTTTTAATTATGATCTATGAACATCTTGAGATCAGACTTAGCAATCCACACAACTAAATTTGGAAATGAGTTTGAAATGGAGCTGAGGAAACACATCTTTTTTACACATACCACAGGAAGTTCCTTTTTAAAAAATCATCCCAAGTTAAATAATTTAAAATGTGTAGAAATCAAAAGGTTCACACATCTGGAAGGGAGAGATGGTTGTTGCTACAGCAAAGTATTAATACTTGAGTGGGAGTTGGAGGACCAAAAAAGCACTTAGCAGATGAGTTCATTATAAATGACTAACAGTAACTTTAGGGGTTTTCCTACTGTAAGCATTGAAATCAACTTTAAAAGCTACTTTAATGAGTGGGGTAAACAGTACCAGGAGAGCAAGTTAAGACTCTTTTGTTTCCTACCAAGAGAATAAAACTATTCTCTATAGTTTTATTCTAATAAAACTATAAAACTAAAGGGGTCTGTATATTTTTAGAGCCCTAGGAACTTATCTGTTCTGTTGAGTGAAAAACCACAGCTGCCCAAGAACCATTATTATTCATCAGAGACAGTGTTGCAATTCTTTTTGTCCTCCACCACCACCACCAATAGAGTGAAGAGTTTCCCACTTCCTACCAGCATCTCTTCAGGGAATTAAACATCCATTATATGGGTTTGTTTTCCTTCAGAAATGAAAAGTTGCTGTTTGAAAACCATTTCATCAGACACGTAATCTCCCATTCTCAATGAATTCCTTTTTATTAGCACTTAAACATGACTAAGCCTCTCATTAAAAAAAAAAAAAAAATCCTTCCTCTTAACTCCAAGTTTCCTTCCAGCGCCACCTCCTCCCTCTCTGCCCTTCACAGGCACAGTTCTGTTGGGTGCTTGCTGTGATGACTGTCTCCACCTCCTCACCCCTCTCTCATTCTAGCACTGTTCCCTGACTCCTGCGCCCTACTGCTCGGACCATCTTCAATGAGCTCATTACACTTTCCCCAACTCCAGTGAACACTTTTATGCCCTTATTTTTCTTTATCTCTCAACAAATTCAAAAACAGCTAAACACTTATTTTTCTTTTTTATTTAATTTTTAGTTTATATTGGAGTATAGTTGATTTACAATGTTGTAGTTTCAGGTGTTCAAAAAAGTGATTCAGTTATACATATGTGTGTGTGTGTGTGCGTGTGTGTGTGTGTGTGTGTGTGCATGCATGCACGCATAGTCGCTCAGTCAAGTCTGACTCTTGTGACCCCATGGACTGTAGCCCACCAGGCTCCTCTGTCCATGGGATTCTCCAGGCAAGAATATTGGAATGGGTTATCATTTTCTACTCCAGGGGATCTTCCCAACCCAGGGATCAAACCCCTGTCTCTTGCAACTGTTACATTGGCAGGTGAATTCTTTACTACTGTACTTAGAAAGCCATAAGCCTATCTTTAGCCCATGAAATGTGGGCAGAAGATACATGTGACTTCTGGGTAGGAGGTTGAAGAGGCAACACAGGTTGGCCAAAGTTTATTCCACCTGATGTGGTGATCACAGAAGCATGAGTCAAGAGGGAGTCTCTATCAGCCTGGGTTCCTGAGTGACTAAGATATATCGATAGAGTCCCCTACTAACCTGTGACACATTGATGAGTGAGTAAATTTCTACTGATTTAGGAACTCAGGTGGTGCTAGTGGTAATGGAGGAGGACATAAGAGACTCGATTCAATCCCTGTGTTGGAGAGATCCCCTGGAGGAGGGCATGGCAACCCACTTCAGTATTCTTGCCTGGAGAATCCCATGTTCAGAGGAGCCTTGAGGCTATAGTCCATGCAGTTGCAGAGTCAGACATGACTAAGCGACTTAACAGGCACGCATGAAACATAACCTACCCATCTTGACTTACACAGGAGAGCCACATAACTTAAAAAACCCAATTCAAGAAGTGGGCTGTGTGGAACTTGTTTACCCAGCAAGACGGAGGTTAAGGGGAATTCTGAGGGATCCGCTGGACAATGGATTTTCTGAGTCAAGGAAGAATACACTGTAGAGATTTCCAGGTGTTTGGGGGAAGATGAGGGATAAGTGTCTTTAGAGAGTTCACAAAGTCCTCACAGGAGGAAAACCATTTTAAAATCTGTCATGGGAGAGGGCATTTGACAGGCAACTACAAAGGAAATACTTTTGTTATAGCTTCTCTTATCCCACTTTCCTACATTAACCTGGCAGGAACTAAGAAATTAAGAGGGGATAGAGGAAATATGGTACAAAAGGTGAGAGAACAGACCACACTTTGTCTCTACTCCATGTTTAGGAAACTGTCATCCTGGAGCTAGAGGAGGAAGAAATCTTGGACTAGAGGGAAGCTTTTGTTTGGGGGAAGGGGTGATTTGGAGGCTGAATTTTTATGTTGAAGTATAGTTGATTTGCAATGTTGTGTTAGGTTCAGGTGTTCAGCAAAGTGATTCATATATATATATATGAATATATATATACATTTTTTATATTCCTTTCCATTATAAGTTATTACAAGATAGTAGGTGGAGTTCCCTATGCTATACAATAGGTTCTTGTTGGTTGTTTTATATACAGTAGTAGGTATATTCCCCTGGAGAAGGAAATGGTAACCCACTCCAGTATTCTTGCCTAGAGAATCCCATGGACAGAGAAGCCTGGTAGGCTACATAGGTCCACGGGGTCGCAAAGAGTAGGACACAAATGAGCAACTTCACTTTCATTTTCACTTTCAGTAGGTATATTTTAATCCCAAACTCCTAATTGGATGGAATTTTTTAGATGGAAACTATTTTCACTTATTTAATTTAAAAGCCAGATTGATTGATTTATTTTTGGCTACGGTGGGTCTTTGTTGCTGCACACAGACTTTCTCTAGTTGTGGTGAGGTGGGCTAGTCTCGTCACAGTGCCCAGACTTCTCACCGAGGTGGCTTCTCTTGCTGTGGCGCGCAGGCTCTAGGCACGTGGGCTTCAGCTGTTGTGGTGCACAGGCTCAGTCGTTGCAGCTCACAGGCTCTAGAGCACGGGCTTAGTAGTTGTGATGCATGGGCTCAGATGCTCCACAGCATGTGGGACCCTCCCAGACCAGGGATCGAACCGGTATACCATGCATTGAAAGGCAGATTCCTAACCACTGGAACACCAGGGAAGCCCCTGTTTAAGTTTTTTGGCCATGCTACATAGCCTGCGGGATCTCAGTTCCCTGACCAGGGACTGAACTCAGGCCACGGCAGTGAAAGCCAGAATCCTATACAGTACGTCACTGGGAAACTCCCTGGAAGTTTTCATCTAACTTGGCCTGGACATTTTTGTAAATGAAAATAAGACTATTTGAATACTAAGAAGTACAAAAAAAAAAAGAATAGAATGTGCTTGAGATATTGTCCAAGGTGAAATGGTTTGAAGGCATTGATAGAAGAAGAATAAAGCTATCTTCTGAGTATACCCTTTGCTGTTGTTCAGTCCCTCAATTGTGTCTGACTCTTTGTGATCCCATGGACTGCAGCACACCAGGCCTCTCTGTTCTTCACCATCTAGAGCTTGCTCAAACTCATGTCTATTGAGCTGGTGATGCCTTCCAATTGTCTCATCCTCTGTTATCCCTTCTCTTCTTGCCTTCAATCTTTCCCAGCATCAGGATCTTTTCTAATGAGTCAGCTCTTCTCATCAGGTAGCCAAAGTATTGGCGCTTCAGCTTCAGCATCAGTCCTTCCAATGAATATTCGGGACTGATTTCCTTTAGGATTGTCTGGTTTGGTCTCCTTGCTGTCCAAGGGACTCTTAAGAATCTTCTTCAACACCACAGTTCAAAAGCATCAATTCTTCTGCGCTCAGCCTTCTTTATCCCAACCAAGTCCAACTAATTCAATCAACAAGCTCTGATTCTTAAAATCTTCACTGCGGATAATCTTCAGGGTTTTCTCTTAGGCCCTCTTCTCACACACTGCATAGATTTATATAGCTGGAAATTTCCAAGGCTATGCTTTTTCCTAAACCTGTTTTTCAGGCATAGACCACTTTCCTGATTACAGAATTGATAGACACAATTGCATTGGCACTTGAATAGGTCATAGGAATCCATGCCAACTGGACTTATCACCCACCTTGGCTTCCTAAACCACTCTTCTGCATGGCTTCCTCCCTGATTTTGGTGCCCAAAGCAGAACTCTTGATTTTTGCCCCTGCAAATCTCCTAACAGTCAATCAATCACCAAATCCTTTCTGCTCTGCATTCTAAATATATCTCAAATCTGTTCACTTCTCTCCATTGCCCCTGTGACTACATTGGTCTGAATCATCTTCATCTCTCATGTGAAGATCTTCCAAGGTCTCCATCTAGACTCTCTGCTTCTAGTTTCACTGAATTCCAGTCTATTATTTTCATTGTAACTACAAGTCATCCTTGTAAAATGAATTATTTGCCCAACAAATCTGTATTTCATCCCTGTCGTGTACCAAGACATTTTCTAAGTTCTGGGGACAGGAGCAAAGCACAAAACAGACTCCCTTGTCTCCATGGAATTTACCTCATAATGGAGAGAAGGTAGTATTAAACACAATTATCTGAAACACTTTACCACATGATTTATTTAATATTTTTTACTTTATTTTGAAGGATAGCTGGTTTACAATGTTGTAATAGTTTCAGGTGGACAGCAAAGGGACTCAGCCATACATATACATGTATCCATTCTCCCCCAAACTTCCCTCCCATCCAGGCTGCCACATAACATTGAGTGAAGTTCCCTGTGCAGTACAGTAGGACCTTGTTGGTTATCTATTTTAAATATAGCACGTTGATCCCAAACTCTCTATTTCCTCCCTCCATTCTAACCCCTGGCAACTGTAAGCTCATTCTCTAGGTCTGTGAGTTTATTTCTGTTCCATAAATAAATTCATTTGTATAATTTCTTTTTTAGATTCTGCATATAAGGGATGCCATACAATATTTCTTCTTCTCTGTCTGACTTATTTCACTCTGCATGACACTGTCTATGTCCATCCATGTTGCCACAAATGGCATTCTTTCATTTTTTTAATGTATATTCCATTATATATATATACTACATTTATCCATTCCTCTGTTGATGGAATTTCAACAAACAATTTTGAAAGCTATAATTATGTAGTTAAGTACACTTGGAACTTTTCTGCATATTATGTGCATGTTATATTAGGAGAAATGTAACATTAATTTAGTGGGTTTAGAAGAATATATTGAGCCAATAAGAAATGTAAAAGATAGAGTGAATTGTTTATGTTTTTACAATCATGTAATTGAGATAAACTCAGAGCAGGAGGTTCAGTACAGGCTCAGTTGCATAGGAACCACACCCAGTTGCCTCTGTTGCAGGCATTGTATCCCTTCACCACCCTACTTCATATTACTTAATGAGAGTATAGTGAAAAGAATCACGTGCAAGTGAAATAAACTCTAGTTAGGGAGGAGCTCGGAGAAGGCAATGGCACCCCACTCCAGTACTCTTGCCTGAAAAATCCCATGGATGGAGGAGTCTGGTGGGCTGCAGTCCATGGGGTCGCTAAGAGTCAGACACGACTGAGCGACTTCCCTTTCACTTTTCACTTTCATGCATTGGAGAAGGAAATGGCAACCCACTCCAGTGTTCTTGCCTGGAGAATCCCAGGGACCGGGGAGACTGGTAGGCTGCCATTTATGGAGTCGCACAGAGTCGGACATGACTGAAGCGACTTAGCAGCAGCAGCAGCAGCAGGGAGGAGCTATCTCCAAAACTGTCTAGTGGTTGAAGACCTGTTATATCTCCCACAGATTTGATCATAACTAGTATAAACAGACTTGTGCTAAGTCACTTCAGTCTTGTCCAACTCTATCTCCCCCAGGGACCATAGCCTACCAGGCTCCTCTGTCCATGGGATTCTCTAGACAAGAATACTGAAGTGGGTTGCTATGCCCTCCTCTAGGGGATCTTCCTGACCCAAGAATCGAACCAGTGTCTCTTACGTCTCCTGCATTGTCAGGCAGGTTCTTTACCAATAGCGCCACCAGGGAAGCCGAAACAGACTAGGTCTTTTTTTTTTTCTAAATTGGGGTATATTTGCCTTACAATGTTGTGTTAGTTTCTGGTGTACAACAAAGTGAATCAGCCATATGTGTGTGTATGTGTGTGTGTGTGTATTCCCTCCCTCTCCGTCCTCCCTCCTACCCCCTCATCCCACCCATCTAAGTCAACAAAGAGTATTTTTAATCTACTGTTCTGCCTGGCAGCATCACTTCCTAGAAGGAACCTTGGATTAGAAGACAGAAAAGCTTACTTTCCTGATGGCTTTAATGAATTAGCTTGGGTTGGAAACTGATACCTTATTGCCCTCCCGCTGGTACCAACCCAAGAAGTGTCAAGTTTCCCAAGGGGAGTAAGGAAGATACGACATTAACAGACTAGGTTTGCTACAGCAACCAACTGACCTCCAAATTTCAGCGACTCAACATGTGCAAGATTATTTGTTATTCACACTATGCCTATTGCAAAGCAGACAAAGACATCCTCTGTTTTACAGTCAGTCAAGGCCCCAGGCGGCGGAGGTTTTACTATCCAGAATGTTATTGGCCCCCTTGCTCACACTTCATTTGTTTCCACTAGCTATATGCTCTACATTATTTAAAAGGGACCCAAGAAGCAGAGCTGTTCTTATGCTTGGTTTAGGAAAGCAGTACTGGAAAGATTTTGGTAAGCATTAGGGAGGTTTCTCGGAGAAGGCGATGGCACCCCACTCCAGTACTCTTGCCTGGAAGATCCCATGGACGGAGGAGCCTGGTAGGCTGCAGTCCATGGGGTCTCTCGGAGCCAGACACGACTGAGTGACTTCACTTTCACTTTTCACTTTAGTGCATTGGAGAGGGAAATGGCAACCCACTCCAGTGTTCTTGCCTGGAGAATCCCAGGGATGGGGGAGCCTGGTGGGCTGCCGTCTATGGGGTCGCACAGAGTCGGACACGACTGAAGCAACTTAGCAGCAGCAGCAGGGAGGTTTCTACCTAAGCCCATAGTCACTTGTGCAGACAGCCTTGTCTTATCAACATTTACCAGTTTCCAAGTAAGAAGTTGCTTTGCTTTGCTTCCATAGTACTTTCACATCCTCTGACATTATCAGCTGTAGTCCCCATTATCCACAGTTTCCATTACCCACATTCTGAAAATATCAAATGGAAGATTTCAGAAATAAATAATCCATCTATTTACATTAAATTGTGTGCCATTCTGCATAGTATGGATGAAGGGTGGGAATTATCCCTTTGTCTAGCTGATCCTGCCTATGAGTCCCTTAGTAGCCATCTCAGTTATCAGACCAACTTTTGTAAAATCTCAGGGATTATGTTCAAGTAACATTTGTTTCACTTAATCCTGGCCCCAAAGCATGAGAGTGGTATGGCTGGATGTTCAGATGTACTAAAGGGTAGCCATAAAGTTCTTCCTCAAAGTGAAAAGGTGAAAGTTCTCAACTTAATGAGAAAAGAAAAAATGTGTAAGCTGAGATTGCTGAGATCTATGGTAAGAGCAGATCTTTTATCTGTGAAATTATGAAGAAGGAAAAGAAGTCATGCTAGTTTTGTGGCCACAGTGCCTGATAAGTGCTTAGTTAAGATGGAAAGGGCAGTAGATTTGTATTAATACAATAAGATATTTTGAGAGAAAGATTATATTCATATAACTTTTACTACCGTATATTGTTAAAATTGTCCTATTTTATTATTGTCACTAATCTCTTACTGTGCCTAATTTAGAAATTTCACTTTATCATAGGTATGTGTTTGTAAGAAAAAAAACAGTATATATAGTACTATCTGCAGTTTCAGCACACTCTGGCGGGTGTTGGAACATACCACCCTTGGATAAGAGGGACCAAACATACATATTATTTTTGTTTCTTGTTTAATTGTTGTCTTGCCTTTTTATATCTCATCCTCACCTACACCCTTCTAAAACACATTTTCATTCTACTTCGTCTAGCTAACTCCTATTTATCCTGAGGTCTTAGTGCAAACTACTTTCATTAGTCAAGGAGAAAAAATATAATATAAATCATAATTTACCCTAACCATAGTTTTTCTCCTTACAAAATTTTTAGATAAGGAAATTAGGGTCCCTTGGAAGGTATCTAATAGCAGATTTCAGAGGAGGAAAGAGCAAAAAGAGCCAAATATATCTTGTTGTTGACAAAAACTGAAAGGGCTTTTTTTTTGTCAATGCCTAAATAAATGTTAACAATAGTACAGACAGGAGAGATTAGTCATCTGGCAAAAGGTGATAGGTTTGACATAAAAAATGATCACAATAATTGGAAGGTGTTGAGTCTGTCAAAGGAGCCATGAGTCCATGATGGTTTTCTAAAGGTAGAAGTGATATAAAATATCTGCTAAAAGGACAGTATGAGATGTTAAAAATATTTATTTATTGAATGAATGAATGAGTCATATTTTAATTAACATAGAAAATGCTTATTAACATGAAAATAACCAGGTGCAACTTGGAGAATATGTTTTTTATTATTGTTGTTCAGTCACTAAGTCATGTCAGACTCTTTGCAACCCCAGGCTTTGCAACACACCAGATTTTCCTGTTTTTCCCCATTTCCCAGTTTGCTCAAACTCATGTCATTGAGTCCACAATGCCATCCAACCATCTCGTCCTCTGTCACCTCCTCCTCCTGCCCTCAGTCTTTCCCAGCATCAAGGTCTTTTCCAATGAGTTGCTGTATTAAAAAACTCAAGCATTTTTAACCTCAGTATCAGACTTACAATTAAAAAAAAAACAAACAGATAAGCTATAACAGGACTTCCCTAGTGGCTCAGACGGTAGAGTGTCTGCCTACAATGCTGGAGACCCGGGTTCGATCCCTGGGTTGGGAAGATCCCCTGGAGAAGGAAATGGCAACCCACTCCAGTTCTCTTACCTGGAAAATCCCATGGACGGAGGAGCCTGGCAGGCTACACAGTCCATGGGGTCACGAAGAGTCGGACACGACTGAGCAACTACACTTCACTTCACTTCAAGCTATAACAGAGGGACTTGTATATTCAAAGAAGGAATTGAAATTCCTGGCTGTTATCATTGTTAAATTCTAGAGTATGGTTGTTGACTCTTGGGAAGATTTTTCCTGTCTGGGTGTTTATGTACAATTCTGCCCGAAGACAGGAGAACACAGCACAGTTGACTTCCTAAAACTCCTTCAGGCACATGGTTCTCTAAAGTGGTCATTATGAAGCAGATATAGATATGCTCGTGCTGTGTTAGACTCAGTTTAGTGGAACCTTAGCTGAGGTTTGTGAATGGACATCTGGAAGTGGAATATTTACAGCTGCATTAAGAATGTATTTGCATCCAAGATGTAGGTTTCTAAAATTTTGAGCACCTAGGAAACTCACCAACCGTATGTATGGAATTAGCACTAACCTACTTTACTGGGGTTTTCTTTGTCATGCCTTATCTTGGAATCTTTTTCTGTGTAAGAAATGAGTTCACCAGCTGAAAAGTATATTAGGAAAAAGATCTGTGCTCATGTAAAAACTATTCTAGAATCATACAACTTCAAAGGTTGAATTTCTCTTACTGGATGAAGAAAAGCAAACTGCTGCCCGTAAATGGACAATTGAATGCAAAAGCAGAAGGGGTAATGGAATATTACAACCAAAAAAGAAATGGAAGAGCTGGCAAGAGAACTGGAATACAGCAAAATGGAGGAATACAAAATTAGCTGAAAACAGAAACAGTTGTAGAAACACTTCTTTGAGTGGGTAGCTCAAATGCTAATGATTCTGTTAAAAATTCAGGCTTAGGAAACTAGATATTTAGATCCAGTAATGTGTTTGGGAAGGTATGGGGCATATTAATTTGAAAACCCCCACCTCAATTGGCTCAGAGGGAAGGTGGAAATGTAGAATCTGTGAAGGGAAGTTTAATATGTTTTTTTAAAGCTGTCTGTTAAATGAGACCAGATAATTTATGCACTGACAATGTGAAGCACTTGTTAGCTTGGCTTCAAAAGCAATAATTGTCCAAGGACTGTAATCCATTACTAATCAGTGATAAGACAGTTGTCAGAACTGAACTAATTAGATATGGTCTTAAATGTGTTTGAATGCCAGATTCCAGTATAGATTGACAAACAGAGCGTGGAAATGTGCCAAGGGCTGGAGACTAAAGGAATAAAGCCGAGGTGGATTAAACAAGATGGCAGAAGAATAAAACAGAAGGATGAACATATATCAAACTTTGTAGGGAGCTCTAAATATATCAAAACTGAAACAACGATTTGTCTCAGTTTGGGTCCTCCAAGAAGCAAGACCCCAAAATAGGATGAGATGGGAAGGAAACGTACAGAGAGACAGACATGTTTGTGAAAGAGGCAGGGAGAAGGAGTAGCTAGGGTGGGCTCCCTGTGAAAGGGGAGAGGAAAGGAAGAAAGCTCTTGTAGAAGAGCCCCAGACTGCAGTACAGCATGGCTGATGGCAAGTGCCCTCGCCAAGGCAGGCCGCCCACTGGAACATCCTGTGCTGGGGAGAAATGCCCAGCTCTAGTAGTGCCACTGCACTCAAGCATTATCTGGGGGCAGCCTTGGGGGCAGCCTGGCTTCAGCATGAATGCTGTGCTGATTTGCAGAATGTAGCAGCTGGAGATGGCCAGCCAACCTCCACCCTCCACAGCAGGTTGTTTGCAAGGGAGATCTGATGGCAGACGTCTCTGCCTGTTCCAGTCTAACCGTGTGCCTCACAGCTACCCTTCTCTCTTTCAACAAAGAAACTTTCAAGAAGGAAGTTAGGGGGATAAACTACACACCGCGATGCTATAGCTGGTTTCAGCTGTAACTAGTATTCACTGTCTCCCTCCTCCACTGTGTCCTCTGAATCCGTCTCACCCTCAACCCACCTCTGTTGTTGCTGGTGGCTTTTTTGGTGTAGTGCCTCCCTCATAGCTCAGTTGGTAAAGAATCCACCTGCAATGCAAGAGACCTGGTTTCGATCCCTGGGTTGGGAAGATCCCCTGGAGAAGGGAAAGGCTACTCACTCCAGTATTCTGGCCTGGAGAATTCCATGAACTGTATAGTCCGTGGGATCGCAAAGAGTCGGGCTCAACTGAGCGACTTTCGCTTTCACTTTTTCTGATGGTACAACCCAAACCTTCATTCCTGAGGGACCTGATTCTGTGGGAATCATATTTTCTCAGGCCAACATGGCTACACATGCCCATTCATGGTTTTAATTGGTCATGGGGTTTACCAAGAGGCTTCCAAATGGATTACCTTGTGGAAATGCAGCCTACTTCCTTCATGTGTTCTGAGTTTACTACCCTGGTGAGGATGATGACTTCTCTTCTTGCCTGCTGGTTACTGGATACAAGGAGTCCAAACGCTTGGGAAGCTGCCATAGCTTGTAATTAAATGGAGCCTTCACTGTCCCCCTGGCAAGAGTATGCTACTTGAGGGAAGAGAACCTCACTCCTCTGAGCTCAGAATTGTAGGGATAGGAAGCAGAAAGTCTTCCAGTGTCAGAGAGAGTAATGTAAGTGGACCACAGCTGCTTCGACCCGTGGGTGCCTGTGTATTCTTTCAGGTGGAGACCCAGTGACATAGAGGCCTCTGTAGTTATTGTATATACTGCGTCCTGAATGATGTCACCTGTTCTTGAGGAGTATTGTCTCTGATGGAATGTCAGTGTGCTTTAATTAGCTGTTCTGACATTCTATCAAGCTGGCTACTTAATGATGGTGAGGAATCACTGGGTTCTGTGGTCAAGGGCTCACTCTTGCAGCTCCTTCACTGTGAAGTGGGTTCCCTGGTCAGATGTTTTGCAATATGGAAATTCATGCCCTTGACTCAAGCATTATATACACTCTTGGATAATGACGCTAACTGAGGCATCTAGAATAAGTATCTATTGCTGTGAAGATGAATTCTGGCACTTCCAGGACAAAAGAGCTCATCTCACTGGTACCAAGTGGCTCTTGGTCTCCTTGAGGACTAGTTCCATAGTAGGTCTCAGTGCTGGAGTGAGTGGCCTCCACAGTGCTGTTCTCTGCTGCTGGCAGATTGGATATTCTGAGGCAGCAGTAAGTAAGTTAGATTGACCTTAGTAAGTAGATGTTTATGCTGTGTGGGCCCCTACATAGACACAATTGCTTTGATGCCATAGCAATTGCATTCATGTGCCCTTTGTGTCAATTCTGGAATGGCCAATAATGAAAGCTGGCTAACATTAAATAGTCAAGTACTTTTAAAAAATTTTTATTGGAGAATCGTTGCTTTACAATGTTATGTTAGTTTCTGCTGTACAGCAAAGTGAACAAGTTACATGTATACATATAGCTCCTCTTTTTCACATTTCCCTCCCACTTAGGTCACCACAGAGAATAAGTAGAGTTCCCTGTGCTATAAAGTAGGTTCTCATTAGTTATCTATTTTATATGTAATAGTATATACATGTCAATCCCCATCTCCCAACTCATCCCACCTCTCTCCCCTCCTTAGTATCCATAAGTTTGTTCTCTATGTCTGTGTCTCTATTTCTGCTTTGCAAATAAGTTCATCTGTACGATTTTTCTAGATTCCACATATAAACAATAATTGTATGATATTTATTTTCCTCTTTCTGAATAGTCGAGTAATTATAACTAGCTGGTTCTTCAGTGCCTTTTTCAAAGTAGATGCTCTCTGATGCGTATTAACATGTAATAAAAAATCTTTATACTTCATGTCCATTGTCATATGTTCGTTCGCATGTCTCCACTGCAGACTTTCTCATCTCTCAAATTTCTGGGGTAGGAATGTTTGAGCTACAGGCTACACTTGCTGCAAAGCTCTTTTACGCTCCAGTTTCTCCTCAAAACTGGCAGCCTTCCATGTCACAACATCTACCGGCTAGAATATAGTTCATACAGTTCAAGTATTAGGTGTAGATCAGATTGCCTCTAGAACCCAAAAGAAATCTTTTTGGGTTTGTGCTTCCAGGAGATAGAAGACAGAACATTTGTCTTTTACTTTAGAGGCGATGTCATGACTTGCCCCTAGTCAAGGAACTCAAAAACTTCCCTGAAGTGGCAGGCCCTTGACGCTACATGAGTTTTTATCTCCCACCTTCTGACGCTCACATGCCTTCCCAAGGCCTCCAGCATACAAACCAACTTTTGCTTGTTCTACCAGATCAGCGTCAGACCAATAATGCTTTGGATCAATGTGATGATATGGATCCTTTGATCCATGTTCTGACAAAGTATGAAGAGTTAACACAGCCCTGGAGCAAAACTGTAAGTTAATCCTGGTCCTCTTTTCTGATGAGTATAGAAAAGAATGCAATCATCAGATCAATGGCTGCTTATGACACAGCTGAGACCTTCACAATCTGCTTTACCATCAACAAGTCTAGCAAGGCCACTCCAATGGAGCTACTACTTGGTTCAGTTCAGTTCAGTCGCTCAGTCGTGTCTGACTCTTTGAGACCCCATGAATCGCAGGGCGCCAGGCCTCCCTGTCCATCACCAACTCCTGGAGTTCACTCAGACTCACGTCCATCGAGTCAGTGATGCCATCCAGCCATCTCATCCTCTGTCATCCCCTTCCCCTCCTGCCCCCAATCCCTCCCAGCATCAGAGTCTTTTAGCTTGTGGAAATCTGTAGTCATTGTCCAGAATCCATGCGGTTTCTGTATGTGTCAGACTGGTGAATGAAATGGAGATAGAATATGGACAAACATTATGCATCCTTATCCTCTCTCTCTTTTTTTTCTGTCAAGGTTTTTATTAGGTCAAAATCAGATCTTTTTTCAGATGTAATATCTGTGAGATAGTCATTTAAATTATATTCTTGAGTTGCAGTAGAAGAATATCTAGGAAGCCAAAGTGAAAATGAAAGTTGCTCAGTCCCGTCTGACTCTTTGCAACCCTATGGACTGTAGCCCACCAGGCTCCTCTGTCCGTGGAATTCTCTAGGCAAGAATACTGCAGTGGGTTGCCATGCCCTCCTCCAGGGGATCTTCCCAACCCAGATATGGAACCCAGGTCTCCTGCATTGCAGGTGAACTCTTTACCATCTGAGCCACCAGAGAAGACCTAGGAAGTCAAATTGGCAAGCAAATGAGAAGGTCCTGATAAATACCCCTTGGATGGCCAAAAATAATTTGGTAAAATGAAGGAGAAAGGGTAATAAGATAGTAAATTCTTAAACTATTCTTGGAGGTCCCTTAGTACTATTCCCATCAGTTAACTTTCTCTTCTGCAGTAAATAAACATGACATTCCCTACCAATTTCATATTATTTTCCTAAGGCTACCATAATAAATTACTACAAACTTGGATGGCTTAAAACAAAAAAATTTATTCTCTCACACTTTGGGAGGTTAAAACTCTAAAATCAAGGTGTGAACCCTGCAGGGAAGAATCCTTTCTTGCCTCTTCCAGCTTCTAATGTTTATCTGATGCCCCTTCTTTAAACCTTTAATGGTGGCTGTATTAGTCAGCGTTCTCCAGAGTAATAGAACCAAGAGATTTATTGTTGTTCAGTCACTCTTTGTGACTCCATGAACTGTAGCATGCCAGGCTTCCCTGTCCTTCACTATCTCCTGGAGTTTGCTGAAACTCATATCCATTGAGTCGGTGATGCCATCCAACCATCTCATCCTCTGTCACCTGCTTCTCCTGCCCTCAACCTTCCCCAGCATCAGGGTCTTTTCCAACAGGTGGCCTCTTTGCATCAGGTGGCCAAACTATTGGAGCTTTGGCTTTAGCAACAGTTCCAGTGAATATTAATGGTTGATTTGCTTTAGGATTGACTGGTTTGATCTCCCAGCTGTCCAAGGGACTCTCAAGAGTCTTCTCCAGCACCACAATTTGAAAGCATTCATTCTTTGTACTTAGCCTTCTTTATGGTCAAAGTCTTTCATCCATACATGACTACTGGAAAAAACATAGCTTTGACTATACAGACATTTGTAGGCAAAGTGATGTCTCTGCTTTTTAATATGCTATCTAGGTTTGTCATAGCTTTTCTTCCAAGGAGCAAGCGTCTTTTCATTTCATGACTGCAGTCACTGCAGTGATTTTGGAGCCCAAGAAAGTAAAAATCAGTCACTGCTTCCACTTTCCCCTTCTATTTGCCAGGAAATGATGGGACCAGATGCCATGATACTAGTTTTTTTAATGTGGAGTTTTAAGCCACATTTTTCACTCCTCTCTTTCACCTTCATCAAGAGGTTCTTTAGTTCCTCTTTACTTTCTGCCACTAGAGTGGTATCTTCCACATATCTGAGGTTGTTGATATTTCTCCTGACAATCTTGATTCCAGCTATGATTCATTCAGCCCTGCATTTCACATGATGTATACTCTACATATAAATTATTATAGATAAGAAGGGCGACAATATACAGCCTTGACGCACCCCTTTTCTAATTTGGAACCAGTCAGTTGTTCCATGTCTGATTCTAACTGTTGCTTCTTGACTCACGTACAGGTTCCTCAGGAGACAGGTAAGGTCGTCTGGTACTCTCTTCTCTTTAAGAATTTTCCACAGTTTATTGTGATCCACATAGTCAAAGGCTTTAGCATAGTCAATGAAGTAGAAGTAGATGTTTTTCTGGACTCCCTTGCTTTCTCCATGATTCAGCGAATGTTGGCAATTTGATCTCTGGTTCCTCAACCTCTTCTAAATCCAGCTTGTACATCTCAAAGTTCTCAGTTCATGTAGTGCTGAAACCTAGCTTGAAGGATTTTGAGCATTACTTTGATAGCATGTGAAACGAGCACAATTGTATGGTAGTTTGAACATTCTTAGGCATTGCCCTTCTTTGGGATTGGAATGAAAACTGACTTTTTCCAGTCCTGTGGCCACTGCTGAGTATTCCAAATTTGCTGACATATTGGGTAAAGCACTTTATGAGCGCTATCTTTTAGGATTTTAAATAGCTTAGCTGGAATTCCGTACTTCTACCAGCTTTGTTTATAGTAATGCTTCCTAAAGCATGAAATCTTCCTTTGATATCTCAAATTTGAGATCTCTAATCTTTCACATTCTACTGTTTTCCTCTATTTCTTTGCATTGTTCATTTAAGAAGGCCTTCCAATCTCTCCTTGCTATTCTCTGGAACTCTGCATTCAGATGGATGTATCTTTCCCTTTCTCCCCTGCCTTTCACTTCTCTCCTTTAGTCAGCTATTTGTAAAGCCTCCTCAGACAACTACTTTGCCTTCTTGCATTTCTTTTTCTTTGGCATGGTTTCAGTCACTACCTCCTGTACAATGCATGTTACCAACATCTGTCCATACTTCCTCAGACACTGTTGACCAGATCTAATCCTCTGAATCTATTCATCACCTCCACTGTATAATCATAAGGCATTGGATTTAGGCCATACCTAAAGGGTCTAGTGGTTTTTCCTACTTTCTTCAATTTAAGCCTTAATTTGGCAATAAGGAGCTCTTGATCTGAGCATAGTCAGTTCCAGGTCTTGTTTTGCTGACTGTATAGTTTCTCCATCTTCAGCTGCAAAGAATATAGCCAATCTAATTTCAGTATTGACCATCTGGTGATATCCATGTGTGGAGTTGTCTCTTGTGTTGTTGGAAAAGGTGTTTGCTGTAACTAGTATGATCTTTTGGCAAAACTCTGTTAGCCTTTGCTCTGCTTCATTTTGTACTCCAAGTCCAAACTTGCCTGTTATTCCAGGTATTTCTTGAATTCCTACTTTTGCATTCTAGTCTCCTATGATGTCGTAGTGAAAGGGCTTGCATAACTCAATGAAGCTATGAGCTAAGCCTTGAAGAACCACCTAGGGTGGACAGGTCATAGAGAAGCGTTCTGATAAAACATGGTCCACTAGAAGAGGAAATGCAACTTGCTCCAGTATTCCTGCCAAGAGAACCCTATGAACAGTATGAAAAGGCAAAAAGATATGACACTGGGAGGTAAGCCTCCAGGTTGAAAGGTGTCCAGTTTGCTACTGGGAAAGAGCAGAGGGCAGTTACTAATAGCTCCAGAAAAAATGAAGTGGCTGGGCCAAAGTGGAAATGCTGCTCGGTTGTGGGTGTGCCTGATGGTGAAAGTAAAACCTGATGCTATATAGAACAATATTTCATTCCAGGTTAGGTTCATGAATGTTAGGTTCATGAATCACAGTTAACTGCATGTGGTCAAGTGGAAGATGACAAGATTGAACACCAGCATCTCAGGAATCAGTGAACTAAAATGGACAGGCATGGGTGAATTTAATTCAGATGATAGTAAAGAATCCACCTGCAATGCAGGAGACCTGGGTTCAATTCCTGGATTGGGAAGATTCCCTGGAGGAGGGCATGGCAACCCACTCCAGTATTCTTGCCTAGAGAATCCCCATGGACAGAGGAGCCTGGTGGGCTACAGACCATAGGGTCGCAAAGAGTTGGACACGACTGCACAACTAAGCCCAGCACATTATGTCTACTGCTGTGCCAAGAATCCCTTAGAAGAAATGGAGTAGCTCTCACAGTCAACAAAAGCGTTCAAAATGCAGTTTCTGGGTACAGCCTCAAAAACAACAGAACGATCTTGGTTTGTTTTCCAAGGCAAACCATTCAACATGATAATAATCCAAGTTTATGCCCCAACCACTGATGCCAAAGAAGCTAAAGTCGACTGGTTCTGTGAAGACCTACAACATCTTCTAGAACTAATACCCAAACCAAAAGAATAGCCACAGATGAGATATACATACAAACACAGACTTATTCTTAATAAATATATTTTATAAATACAGATTTAAATTAATTTTTAGAAAACATTTAAAGAAATTTCTTTGCCTCTTGTGATTATGGAGGCTTGGAAATCCAAACTCTGATGGAGGAGACCAACAGTCTGAAGGCTCAGGACTGAGTTGCATCTCTAATCCAAACACATTCTGCTGATAAACCATGAAGAGCGGGTGTTGCAGATGAAGTCCAAAGTCAATCTACGAGCATAATTCCCTCACTGAGGGGAGATCAGCTTTTTGTTCTATCACTTTTCAACTGATTGGATGAAGCCTGTCTGCATTATGGAGGGTGATCTGTTTTACTTAAGCTTACTAATTTAAATCAAAGTCTCATCCAAAAATATCCTCATAGAAATATCCAGAATAATATTTGATGAAGTATCCAGGCACTACAGCCCAGCCAAGCTGATACATAAAGCTCACCATCAGAGTGGTACTAATCTCTGCCTTCATTTCTGGGATGGGATATTACTTTTGATTCAGTATCTTGAGTTGGGAAAGTAGTCGTTTCAGAGGCCTCCTTTTGGTCTTCCCTAATATGATGGTTCTTACTCTGCTTGTCAAGGATTTGAGTGAGTCAGATTGCCAGGAATGGTAATCCTAGTTTTCCCTAGGCTGGGTGAAATTATTGACTGACTTTATGGACCCAGCAGACCCATCATAAACTGGACTTCAGCCAGCCTGCTTATGCTACTGGGTCCCAGCTCCAACAGGGGATCCTGAGGACACTTGAGGTTTTCAAGTATTAAGACCAGCTTTGAAAATATGTCCAAAGTCCTCAATGTGTGTGCTTTCCCTTTTCAAGCATGTGATCATCTAAGTATATGGCTGTAGGTCCCTTTAGAGCAGGACTGGGGAGATCACTTTGGTTAACACTTGTCACGGTCTTGCAGTCTTCTTCCTCCTTGAGACAATTATCTCTCAGTCACTGCATACTGGGTCTCAAAATTTTCTCAGGTCCAGGAACTGAGCAATGAATCATGAATTTTTACTGGGGCAACTACCCTTATCCTCCCACTTCTCTGTTCTTGCCTATTTCTGATTATAGATGTTAAATGATGTTCTCATTGAGTACCCTTCTATTTTACCCCTAGGGGCACCGAACTATTAGCCATTTCCAAACCTCCTGTGAGTCAGGCTCTCTTGTTTAGTCACTCAGCCATGTCTGGCTCTTTGCAATCACATGGTCTGCAGCCTGCCAGGCTCCTCTGTCCATGGGATTTCCCAGGCAAGAATATTGGAGTTGGGTTGCCATTTCCTCCTCCAGGAGATCATCCTGATCTGGGAATCAAACCTGTGTCTCCTGCATTGATAGGCAAATCCTTTACCCTGAACCACCAGGGAAGCCCACCAGTTATTCCAATGTTGCTGGTAGTTATAGTAATGCTTGTTCCTGGTTTCAATTTGCTTGCTTATTGGCTTATTTTGGAGTGCAGTCATCTTCATTGCTATTAATAAGCTGATATTTGTGATAGCCTCATCCCTGGCCTGCAAAGAAAGCCACCACTAGACTTTTAATGATGCTGGTGCATTCCTGATGGCCTTGGAGAATGATGTGTTCCCTGGGTCCTGCTGTGGAAATACAATTTTCTGATGCGACCTCTGGTCCCATGCTATAAACCCATTACAGCTCACCCTTCCCACAGCCTCTTTGTTCCGTCCTCTATCATCTGCCATGGCAATGCAGGCATTTCCACATCAGCATGGCCATCACTTTTTCTGAACTTCCAAGAGCCAGACTTCGCTAAAGTGAGTGTGCTCCATCCCCTGGGTGGGGGCGAGTCCTTGTAACGGTGTTAAATCCCATTTTCCAAGAATATGTTCCAAGCCAAGCAGGCTCTCTGTCTCTCACACTGTGCCTGTTCCTGCGTCATTGCTTCTCAGTTTCTCACGATCACTCCCTAGGGCATCAGCAGAAATCTGAAATAAGCAGTCACAACCACCACACTTGTAGGCATTGTTTGCCTCATACCTTGAAATGCCTACATCTTCAAACTAGAAGCCTCTTCCCCTCTCCCAGGACACATTCCCAGGTCATCACCAGTGAAATCTTTAGCAATTGGGGCATCCACCTTTTGCCAAGGACTATCTGTTCCCCACATTGCACTCAGATGTTGTCCTACTTGTTGGCCAAGTATGAGTAAATAGTCCTCAAACCTAATTTTACTGTCTGCTTTCTTGGGCCACTTTTTATTGACTGTGTTAATTAGGCTTCCTACATAGCAGACACAAAGCCAAAATTAGACGTGCAAAAGATATATGGGGGAAACATCTGCAAAGTATAAGGGGAAGGGGAACAAGAGTAGGTAGGACTGGTAAGTGTCCAGAGTAAAGTCTGGACACTTTAAATCACAAAGGAGGTCAGATACACATGTAAGGAGAGAGAGAAGGGGAGAAGATTGGGTAGGAAGAGCCCCAGGTTGCCACTGTATAGCCCTGAGAAAGTCTTGGCCAGGTGATTGAGGGGCCTGGGAAAAAAATTGCCCAGAAAGAGGCAGAAAGTGCCTGGCTACAATACCCTCACTGTTTAGTCATTGGCAGGGAGCTTCCTGGGGAGGAGAGTGGCCTCAGTGTGACTGCTGCAGAGCTGGAGGTACAGTGGCTAGCTGGAGGTGGTCAGCCAACTACAGGTCTTATACTAATTGAAGGGAGATCTGAGTGGCACACCTCTACACTCAAGTCTAACTGGCAGGAGCAGGAAGAAAAGAAGCCAAGGCCAGGAGGCCACATGGAAAATAGAATGAGAGCCTACAAAGGAACTTTGTGGATAATAAGCTTGGGCATGTGCAAATTTATCGTTGTTTACCTGTACATGGGTTTGGTGAGCTGGTTAACGTCACCATAGGCATGAATGAGTCCACACAAGTGTACAGGCCTCCAGGAGAAATGTGCGTTGACAAGGAAGGAGACAAAAAAAAATCTATGAAAAGCAGACATAAAAACTAAGAAGGCTAGCTTTATGGAACCATTTAATTTAGGAGGAAATCATCCTATAAGCCTCAATATGCCTAGAGGGCAATCATGCTATTATCGAGAGCATCACAAAAAGGATAATTCGTGTTGAGTATCATCTGTTTTATGAAGTAAATATATACTCCTTAATATGTGCACTTTAATAAGATTTTCAACAAAATTATTTTTAAAATGTCACATAAATGGTAAGTTCCTCCATTCTACAGAAAAACCTAATAATAATTTTAAGATTTATTTCCATGCCAGATAGTTGGGTTATACTTTATTATCTATCAAATATCATGCTCCCTGTTCCATGGCTTTTTCTGTAATTTTATAGCAACCATTTTTAAAAATTACATATTTGATTAAAAGTATACTACTTCCACTTTTCGCTTTCATGCATTGGAGAAGGAAATGGCATCCCACTCCAGTGTTCTTGCCTGGAGAATCCCAGGGACAGAGGAGCCTGGTGGGCTGCCGTCTATGGGGTGGCACAGAGTCAGACACGACTGAAGCTGCTGCTAAGCTGCTAAGTCGCTTCAGTCGTGTCCGACTCTGTGCCACCCCATAGACGGCAGCCCACCAGGCTCCCCGTCCCTGGGATTCTAGGCTTCCATAACTCAGCAAGCAAGGTGACAAGAGAGTCAACTTCAATGGCAAAGAGTACAATTCTTTTTGTATTATTCAATACAATTCAAGGTTCAAGGGAAATGTTTATAGTTTACATACTAACAATTTTCAAAGTATCTTTTGTAACTTTAGAAATAAAAATAAACCTAAATTATAGCAAGTTTGTAAATATTTTAAAGATATGTTTGGACAAAACAGAAATAAAGTTCATAAATGCTATGTTGTGGCTATATTAGAACTAAGAAAAGTAATTTGTACTAACATCCTTTAACTGGTGTTAAATAGTGTTTAACATTTAGGGTGGCTCAATGGTAAAAGAATCCACTTGCCAACCCAGAATGTGGATTTGATCCCTGGGTCAGAAAGATTCCCCTAGAGAAGGAAATGGCAACACACTCCAGTATTCTGGGAAATCCCATGGACAGAAGAGCCTGGCAGGCTACAGTCCATGGAGTCACAGAGCTGGACACGACTTAGCAACTAAATGAAGGCACTGTGTTTTATGTCATAACGTTAGACATGAGGCTATTACTTGCAGTTAAATTTGGTGTAAAAACATTAATTTCTGTGGTATCATTTGCACTACCATCATCTGATTCATTTTACTCATTATTACCACTATTACGTACTTATATATGAGTAATAGTATTTATAATACTACCACTGTTATTACTATCGCAACACTTTCACATGCCATTCAGAGGCTACTCTAAATCTGAATGCAGTAAGAAAAGCCACAGAATTAGGATACAGACCTGGGTTGAGTTTTAAATTTGTCTCACATCAGCTGTATGACTTAAACTCACTATGTCAGTTGCCTAATGTATGACACCGGGATAACAATACCCACTCTAAATGGGGGTTGTAAGGATTAAATATATAAAAATCACCTATGTAGACCACAAATTTTAACTTTCCTCTAAAATCTCCTCACTGTCAGAAAGTGATCTCCTTTCTGCTTCATGGGGAAAATTAGCGGGCATAAAGTTTATCTCACCAATTCTTTTTCATAGACTTGTCTCTTGTCTCTACCAGGTTCTTGAAGTTGCTCTCATTTAGAGACACCAGGAGCTTCGCAAATGCCGAATCCAGTTACCTCCTTTTCAGTCCTAATTCTCTGTCCTCTCTGCTGTATTGACATGTTGACCATTCTCCATTTTGAAATGTTTTGATTTCTTGGCTTCTCTGAAGCGTTTCTTTCTAGTTCATTTTCAATATTTTTTTTTCTTTCTTATATGGAGTTTCTTTTACGGCTGGTGTGTCATGGAATGTAAGGTCAATAGCAGAAGATAGTGAGTGGTGAGTGGGTTCAGCTTCTAAGCCAAGAAAGAAGTTAAAAAAAAAAAAATCAATCCTGTGAAGACACAGGAGCCAAGAAGAGGACGTGCAGAAGCTGTAAAGGAGAACTGGTGGTAGAGAATGGATCAGGAGCTAGAGAGTGGCCTAGAGTAACTAGAGATAGGAATACAGGGAGCTCTACCTAATGCAATCCAACTATTTTTGCCTGATACCTTTTTCACTTTCACCTGGCTTTCTTTTCTTGGACTGGACACATAAGTAGTATAAGCAGAGACTAACAGGACTACCAAGTACAATACCTTCCACTTATTTTCCTTGTGGCCTTTAAATATTTGTCTTCTTTCCTGGACTATTTCTTGGACTTCCCTTTCAATCTACACACGCAGCCTCAGTGATCTCATCCAACTTTATTTTTAAACTACCTAGGTCTGTTACAAGTTATAGTCGGTCGACCGGGTATTTTTATCTATATGTCCTGCAGTATTTGAAGCTCAGATATCTAAATTGAGTTTATCTTTACTTCCTAAACTGTTCCCTCTTTCAGCTGCAGCATCACCCCCTGCCCCCTTCTAATCTCTCGTATTAGAAATCATGCCATTCTTAACTTCTTTCTCTTTGATGACATTCAATGAGACACCAAGATTTTAAAAAATAATTAATAATTATTTTTATTATTATGAATGCCTTTTTATACAGACCTTGAGCTAAGCACCCTATTAAGCCCTTTATATATATTACCTCATCTAATCCTCATAATGGCCCTTAATAATAGCCCTATGGGGGCTCCTATTATCTATTTCAGAGATGAAGAATCTGAGGCTTGGCATATTTGAAGTATTTACTCATGCTCTATGGGGGCCTCCCTGGTGGCTCAGATCATAAAGAATTCTCCTGCAATGCAGGAGACCTGGGTTCAATCCATGGGTCAGGAAGATCCCCTGGAGAAGGGAATGCAACCCACTCCAGTATTCTTGTCTGAAAAATCCCACGGACAGAGGAGCCTGGCGGATGACAGTCCCTGAGGTAGCAAAGAGTCAGACACAACTGAGTGACAAACACTTTCACTTTTTTTTTTTTTTCACTTTCTCGTGCTTTAAATAACTCACTCCAGTTACACAGAATTGAATTCAGATATTTTAACTCCAGATCCTACTCTGTCCACTGCTGGATTCTGCTTCTACTTTATTCCACTGTGTTTCTCTCAGAAAAATCTTATAAGTGCAGCCCCTCTTCCAGCTACAGTCACATGAGTGTACACACCTGGGCTCCAAGTAGATGGATCTGCATCAGAATCCTGGGGCCCCTGCCTACTGTGTGACTTTGGACAGGTTACCCTCTCTGCCTTCCACTCCTCATTGGTTAATAAGTGTGTGCCAACTATGTCATGAGTTGATGATAGAGTTTACAAAGAAAAAAAAAGAAAGCTTAGGTAACCCATGTAAAGCTCTATACACTTAAGACCTATGTGAAAGCTTAATCCACTTGTTATTTTTATTATTCTTCTCCATATAAGTCCTTCGAATGCTTTCACTGTCTCAGAAGGCTTCCAGTTGATCTCCCTGACATAATGCCTCTCCATTGTTGTCAGAATTGTTTTTGCAAAAGCTAAGTCTGATCTGATCATGTAATTTCTCTGCCTAGGAGCCTCTGATATTCCTTTTCTCTATGGGATTGCCTTTCATGCCATACTTAAGCGGTGACTTGAAATCAACTGCTTAAAATGGAATGACACCTGTTACCTTTCTCATATATTTCCTGCTACTCTCCCCAAAGTAGCACATCTTTTATTGGCACCAGACTTACTGTTCCATGGGCATGCCAGTCCCTTTGATGCTTTTTGGTTTCCCTCTGTTCCCTGTTTCAGTACTTGCCCCTTATCATCTAGAAGACTGTTACCTGTTCTTCATAGTCCCTCAAGATACTTTCCCCTACATCAAAATCAGTCATCTGTCTATGTTGTTAAGAGTACCATATTCATAGTATTTTTCATGCTGAATTTAAAAATTCTGAATTTCAATGACTTTCCCCAGGGAAAAGGCCTTTTTTTGAATAAAAGTCAATCAAATCTGCTGTGCTGTAGAGTATCTGGTACATTGTAGGCCCTCAATATATATCACTGAATAAATAAACGGTCACTAAAAGTATATCATTCTTACAGTTTTCACGTATTTGTTTTCATCACATTGTCATATAAACTTAAGATTTTGTTTGGATACCAGGGGCTGTATTGTTATCATTATTAATTGAAACTTATTAAACCTTTCCAACATTTTGCTCAATTGCAGTGCTTTAAAAATAGCCACCAATAATTTTTAAAATAAAAGCAAAAGTGAGCACATGGCTCCTGTGTTAAGAACAAGGTAATTATATAGCTCATGATAATTACCTGTGGGCATTGGTAAATACCTGGAGGTATTGGTAAATATGTTGCAGCTTGATAATTGTACTTTACTGCAGGTTCAGATTAGAGTGTTCCCTAAGTTTATCACAGAAGCTGCTATTTAAAGAGTCAGGCTAAAACCTAGAATGAGAGGAACTCTTGGGACATATAGCAGCATTTCCAAGTCTTTGCAATTTCCATCCATTTCTTTTATGTGGCAGTAACAATCAATTCAGTTAAATATTTTAAAATCAACAGATTATATTATTTCCCTGAATTCCTGGAAAACAGTTGAGCCAAAGTAATGAAGGAAGATAGTTGGTTTGAAACCTGGACCACTGTTTAACAATGAGTTAGGACTCAGTGGCACATGAAATCAATTTAGCATGTCACCCTCCTTGTCAGCAATTTTTAAAAAGTGGAATAGAATACACTAAAAAAATACTAGAGTATGCTGCTCCATGGAAGGGTATATTGTTCTGTGAGATCTGTTTCAGTTGTATGTATGTGTGTTTACTGGTTTGTAAAGTAAAATACATTTCCCAATGAAAGTGAAAGTCAATCAGTCATGTCCAACTCTTTGCAACCCCATGGACTTTACAGTCTGTGGAATTCTACAGGCCAAAATACTGGAGTGGGTATCCCTTCTCCAGGGGCTCTTCCCAACCCAGGGACTGAAGCCAGGTCTCCCGCTTTGCAGGCGGATTCCTTACCAGCTGAGCCACAAAGGATGCCCAAGGATACTGGAGTGGCAAGCCTATCCCTTCCCCAGCGGATCTTCCCGATCCAGGAATCAAACCAGGGTCTCTTACGTTGCAGGCGGATTCTTTACTGAGTTATGAGGGAAGCCCTATATTTCCCAGTATGGAATATATTTCCCTCTGTGGTATACATGTTTCCCACTGGTTTGAGTCAAAAAGGTTTTAAAGTCACCACTCTATAGGACACAGTAATATTGTTCAAGGAGTGGGATCAATTCCATGCAGCCACTTAATAAAATTGGTTTAATAACTTGATAACATTGAATTATGTACCACTCGGGACAAAAAACCCCAATTACATAATCAAAATCCCAAGAGCATAATCAACACCTGATTCACTCACCAGACTTGGCTTCAGAAAACATATTATTAGTTCAAAAAATCAAACCCATCTCACTACTACAGAAATCGTGCCCAAGAATTTGTCATAAATTCTGAAGCCAATACCAAAAAAGCAATTAGAAAAATATTTTCAGCCAAGGCAAAAAACTCTAAAATTAGACCCAGATCACGATTTTCCAGGGCAGCTCCTGATGTTTCTGCCTGCATATTTATCATATTTAATTCTTGTATAATTTTTTTCTCAGGAATGAGTCCTTATCATATAGAAACTTTTATTATTTCTGTATTCTTAATGCCTTTGTATATATTGTCTAGTACAGAAGAGACATTTTAAAATGTTTATCAAGAAAATGGTACTCATTTAGATAAATACATGTTCTCAAACTTAATGACTGACTCAAGGTCCGAGTGAATGCTAAGCCTATTCATGTTTCTTGCTCAGTTTAAAGAATATACATCTTAAAGTCTCTCAGCTCTTTGGAACAGCACTTAATTGGAGCTTACAACTCATAACTTTTAATCAAATAAATAAAATTTAGAAATTCCCTGGAGTCCAGTGGTTAGGACTTCTCGCTCTCACTGCCAAGGGCCTGGGTTCAACAATTCCTGTTTGGGGAACTAAGATCCCACAAGCAATAAAATTTAAAACCAAAATGAGACATTATTTTGATATCAAATTATCATGGATGCAAGCAGGAAAATGAGCACTCTCATACAGTGTTTGTGATGTGGGGAAAACTGAGAAAGGTAGTTTAGAAATACACATCAAAAATCTTCATATATCCTAATTTTATTAATGAAGATATATTGTTTCTAGTTCTTTGCTCAATGGAAAAATCGCAAATCTGCAAACACGGACACGGGATATTAATCTCAGTGTGGTGTAACAGTAGATAAAGATGTCTAATACTAAACAATTAGTGATGTAACTACGGTAATTATCACAATAAAATAATATGCAGCCATGAAAAATAATGATGTTCAATTATACTGGCATAGAAATAGGCTCTGAAAATATAAAAAGCAGATAACAGCTGTAACTCTAGAATATCATTTACATTTTTTATCAAATGAAACTCATTAACCATTTTACAGTGAACTATTCAGTGTTAACTTAGTACTTTCACAATATTGGACAACTGCTGCCTCTGCCCAAATCCAAAACATTTTCATCACCCCAAAAGGAAACCTGTATCCATTAAGCAGTTGCTTCCCATTCCCTGTTCCTGCAATCCCTGGTGACTACCAGCTTCAGTTCTGTCTCTATGGATTTACTTATCGGAATATTTCATGTAAATGTAATTGTGTAACGTGACCTTTCTTGTCTGGTTTCTTTCATTAAGCATAATGTTCTGGATGTTTACCCACCTTGTAGCAGTACTTGATTTTTTTTAATACAGCTGAGTAATATTCCATTGTGCACATATGCTGGAGAAGGAAATGACAACCCGCTCCAGTGTTCTTGCCTGGAGAATCCCAGAGACAGAGGAGCCTGGTGGGCTGCCATCTATGGGGTTCCACAGAGTCGGACGCGGCTGAAGCGACTTAGCAGCAGCAGCAGCAGTGCACATACGCTATAGTTTATTCATTAGAAGACCTTTCAGGTGCTTTCTACTCTTTGGCTATTGACAATAGTGGTACTAAGAACATGGGTGTAGTGCAGAATCATTTTAATGATACAAGTATTTGTTGGCAGAGAATAAACGCAGGAATGTTAGCAATCATTATTTTGTGATGGAGATATGACAGGTGAGTCTTTTTATGTTATTAAGAGCGTTGGGCTTTAGAATTAAGCAACCTGGCTGTATCTTCACGTGTAAAGTGAGGGAAATAAAACTTACCTAATTGAATTATTGTGAAGAGGAAATGAAACATTTGTACTTAGACGTTTGTGGGGACACAAGTACTGAATACATAGAATGTTTTTAAAAAATCTTTTTTGTTTTCACTTTTTGGTGACATTTACTGAAAATATCTCATCCCAACGCAGTAACATTAATGTTATTAAACAGGCTTTGGTGTTGTTTGAGAGTCTATTTGTATGCCATGAACTTAAGAAGCATGTTTCTCTTTGCTCACAGTTATTTGGGCTGGTGCCAGTCAAAGGCTCCCCAATTGTTTGATGTTATAACATCGCTTTGACTTAGTTCTAAAATGTTACTCTCCCTCCAAGTTTCAATTAAAATAACGTTCCAAGTAGCGTTTTCTCCAGCCCTCTGTCATAGATCGTCTCCATTTGTCTTTGTTTCGGCACCCCTTTATGCACTGCATATGCAACCATCCAGGTTTTACATTTTAGGAAATGTACAAAAGAAACGGAGGGACGGGTCAAGGGCACAGGCTTTCTCATAGATACAGCCAGGAAAATACTTTGCCATCAGGTTTTCCCAAATATAAAAAATTGCCTCCGGAACATCTTTCTTTGTACTCCCTAGAAAACCTCACATTTTATTTTTCACTGCGAACTCTTAATTTCTTTGCCAAATGTGTACACGTTGAGCACGGCGGAAGGGTCACAGTCCGGGGTGGGGAGGGGCCGCCCCGGGGTTGCAGGGGCTGAAGGCGCGTCGGGAGCCCGGAGCTATCCCAGCGCGGGAGTTTCGAGGGGAGCTCGGGGACAGTTACGGTGTCACGTGGGAAGGCCGCGCGGGGACAGGCGTTTGGGTCTCGAGTGCCCCCGGGGAAGCCGGTGCCAAAGGGCCGCATACCTAGTGTCCAAACCTGGGAGTTCCCTAGGGCTTTGCGGGGAGGGGAGCGCCCGCCCGCGCCAGCACAGGTGTCCGCGGGGCGGCGCCGAGGCCCTCGCGGGAGGGCGGGAGGCGCGGGCGCTCCAGGGCTCCGGGGCCCGCGGCCCGAGGGGAGGTTCCGCGAGGTGGTTCTGGGCTCCTCCTCGGCGCTCAGGTTTCCTCTTCCCGCCCGCCGGCTGCTGGCTGCGGCGCCGCCTCCGTCCCCCTTCTCCCTCCCTCCCCGCGGCTGGGCCCGCTCTGCGGCCTCGGCCCGCCTCGCCCCCGCCCGGGCCTCCTCCCGCTCGCTCTCTCCCTTCCCCTCGAGCCTCCGAGGAGCCCGCAGCCGCGGGGCGCCCGGGAAGATGGCGGCGGCGGGAGACGGCGGCGGCGAAGGGGGCGCGGCGGCGCCGGGGCCGGGGCCGCGCGGGCCGAGCCCCTTCTCCGAGGCGCGCGACGACGCCCGGGGCCCCGTACCCGCGGCGCTGCACCCGGAGGAGGTCGCCTCGCGGCTGCAGCGGATGCGCCGGGAGCTTAGCAACCGCAGAAAAATCCTGGTGAAGAACCTGCCCCAGGACAGCAGCTGCCAGGTACGGGGACGGGCTGCGAGGCGACGCGTCCACGGGGGCTCCGGCGCAGCAGCTGCAGAGCAGAGCTGCCCCTTAGGTGTCCAGGCTAGTGCCCGGCGTCTGCGAGCGGTCTGGGGGAGGAGGGGTCGTGCAGAGTTACGAGCACTGTCCGTGGCTTTTGCAGAGCCCCCCGGTTTCTGAGCCCGCGGTCGCCCCGCGAGGGAGGCACGTTAAGAAACTGAGGTTCAGAGAGGCGAAGGGGCTTCTCCAAGGTCACGGGAACCCGGAGCGCTGTCTCTCAGTCCGGCCGGTTCCAGGATCGTGTGTCGCGGGAAGGGTTTGGGGGAGTAGATGAAGGAGAGTAGCGGTGGGCTGCGGAGCACAGTTTGGGTTGGGAGGGGGCGGAAACCAAGGCTTTGGGAGCACGTTGAGACGGGCGAAGGGTCCCGCAGGGTCCTCGGGACCTGGGTGTGCCATGGGGGGCGGGGTCACGGGAGAGCTAGGAATGAGTTTTGCTGCTGTTTGGAGCACTTGCCCGAGTTTGTATGAAACAATTCTGTCCCCTCAGTTGCTAAGACCCTGGTAATAGAGGTTATCGCAGCGCTCTGGGGAGACTTGCTGCCGTCTTACTGACTCCGAGAAGGCTTCAAGATAGGTTTCTCTGCGTCTTTGAACCAAATTAACTGTTGCTTTAAGCTCTACATCTAATTGACTTTACCACCGCCCCGCCCCGGCCCCCGCCTCCTGGATTGCCAAATTAACAGGCTCGTTTGCTCCTTGTAAGAAAACTAGAAAACACAAAGAAGCGCAACGGAGGGTGGGAGTGGGATAGAAATCACCTGTATGTTTGATACGTAAAGATAACCACTGTTAACGTGAAATACTATCTATCTTTTCATGTGTGCATTTTTTTTAAACCAAAAAAACCCCGAATTTCTTTAGACCGTTCAGGGTTTCTTAATTGTCTAGATGTTCACGTATATTTAACGTTTAGCTAGAATTTCTATATTTTGTGGAGATGGGGAGGGTGGGCTGTCCTAGTGGTTGCAGATTTCAGGCAATTAGTGTAGCTCCCTCCTATATTGGGATGCATGGTACTCCGGGGGCGGCGGGGGTGGGGGGGAGGCTGCTGATTGATAATTGCAGCGGTTCTTCCATGAGATCCGTTAAATAATGAGACCAGTGCCTCGCTGCTTTGTAATTAGATCTTACATAGCCATTCACAATAAATGTGAGCATGTAACCTTGTAACCTATATGCATGAAGGGACATTTTATTTCAAAAAAGCAATGTAAAAAAGTCTCTGTCAGTATTGGTACATCTCATCCCTCTTTCAACTCTTTCCATTATTGTCCACTTCCCCTCAGGCGGGTAATGTTTTGTAATGCTGTAAGGACAACTGCAATGGACTGATTTCATTGAAGCAACTTTCCCGTGCCCACGCAAAGAGAGGATAGCAAGTGAGCTCAGAAAGAGGGAGGCTTGGAAAAGGCAGATGGCATTAAAAAAAAAAAAACAAAATTGAAGGAATAGTTTTATGTATAGGTAATCTAGAAGAGAGGGGAGTGTCTTGATTTCCTTTGTAGAATGTCAGCTACTTTTGCTATCACATTTCTTTGCATTAATTCTAAAAATATTTAGACCATAAATTTTAGGAATTTCTATTTTTCCTTTGCTGTTGGTATCTTTCTCATCTCCCATCTTAAGAGACTTGGAAAAAATATATCAGAGTCCAATAAATGGAATAGTTAATTACTTGTTAGTGATGGAGAGAGGTTTTATGAAAATTACACTGATTTATATTTTTGAGATAGTCTCCCTCAGTTATGAATTTATGTGTAATCTCAATTTTAGGATTTTCTGTAAGATAGATGGAATTTGAGCAAACTCTGGGAGAAAGTGAGGGACAGGGAATCCTGGCGTGCTGCAATTCATGGAGTCGCAAAGAATTGGACTTGACTTGTGACCCAACAACAATGATAAGGTAGTAAGCATAAATTATCAAATGAAACTGGTATAAGATCTGTATATGTAGATGGATCTTTTACTGGCAAGTAAAGTATCTTAAATTTTTATGTCAAGTTAATTTTTATGCCAAGTTTTTTGAGAACTGAAGAGTTTCATCTGTAAGCAACAAAACAAACCGTTATTAGCACCTGGAATACTGGTTCCCAGACTTGTCCTAGTCTTTATTTTTTGTATGATCATTTCTATAATGAAATATTTTAAGTATTTCTGATAATCCAGTTTTAAAATTTAAACAGATCAGTGTTAGGTTACAGATAACATTTGTTTGAGTAGTGTTTTTTTATTGTCTTCAGTACTTGTGCTGTTCCTAGGTTTTCTGATAACAATCATAACTATCAATGGTCTGTGTTACATAAATAAGTAGAGTAGGCCAAATATGCTAATTTTTAAAAGCAATCAAAAGATACTTTTCTTCAAAATATTTAAAGTTAAGAATTGCTATTTTTACTAGTGCAGTAAAATTAACATTTACTTGATCTACTTCTCAAGTTGGAATATTTCCATGAATGTGTTCTGCAAATATTTTATGTTTTATTTCCTATTGCTAAGTCACTTCAGTCGTGTCCTACTCTGCGCGACCCCATAGACGGCAGCCCACCAGGCTCCCCCACCCCTGGGATTCTCCAGGCAAGAACACTGGAGTGGGTTGCCATTTCCTTCTCCAATGCATGAAAGAGAAAAGTGAAAGTGAAGTCACTCAGTCGTTTCCAACTCTTTAGCGACCCCATGGTCTGCAGCCCACCAGGCTCCTCTGTCCATGGGATTTTCCAGGCAAGAGTACTGGAGTGGGGTGCCATTCTAATTCTGATTTTACCTAGTGGCTGCATTTTACTGTCAACTTACTAGTGAAGGATTAAGTTTAATTTTATTTTGTATTGTTTAGCCAATATCACCTAGATAAACTCCTATTTATTCCTTATAAAATGACTAATATGGTTAAAAATAGTTAAAAGACTACTTTTTGTCCAGTTTCTAAGTAATGAGATATTTTAAATACCCAAATTATTGTTCTGTTCTAGGAGAAACTATGTTGATTCATTCATTTATTTGGTAATATCACATTAAGGATCAAAGTCATTCCTAACTTGAGTTCTCAAACTGTATAGTCATGTTTCTAGAAATGCTGTGTTGGTGATTGATCAGTAGGAGCCCAATGATTTCTTCTTAACATTTTGAAAATGTGGACATTTTCTTAATTAAACATAGTTTTCTTAAATCTTACTCATATTTTGTTTAATTTTGGGTATAAGAGATTTACAATACCATCCCACAGCTATACTGTTCCTATGATTAGAAGACATACGATGTTATTTTTAAGTTCAAGCTTTTGAAGGTACAAATATCAAATACCTTACAGTAGTAGAAATACTTGCTCTAAAAAAAGGAGCACATTGAGAACTAATAAGTTCTCAAAAGAATAGTTACCGCCATCAGTCAGGTGCTGCCTGGTGACCATTGTATGCTTTCTGGAGTCCTCGCAGCCCTCTGTGTTCTCATAGCTTCAACTCTGGTTCATATCCTTTTCATTTCTTGCACAAGTTTGCAACTTTTCTGTTTATTGCCTACTCTCATTACTGTGCTATCTTCTATGTTTTAGCCCATCCTGTTCCATTTCCCTGAGAGAGCGTCCCAAAGCACAGATCTGACCATGTCACTCTCCTATTAAAACAACAACAAATCTTTGGCTTCCCCTTCCCATTCCCAACACTGATTCTCAAACTTTCCTTCAATTCTCCATTATTGGTCTCTTTTCCTCAATTTGTAAGGAACAGTGAACCTGAATTAGCCTACTGCAAGAGCGAAATTCCTTTGAAGCTTCATGTTCTGTCTGAAAAATTCACATTGATTTTATGTTCTAGTAAAGTTGGATTTAATATAAAAACAATGACTTAAACTCAGTTAACTTCCCTCCAGATCTTTTTTTCATAAGCTTGGCACTTAAGGAAGAGCCACTGTCTTTATCCTGTGATTTTCCATACTCTGGTATTACCATGGAGTACTCAGACATCACTTGAGAAGCATGACATACTAGGATAGAAATGTAAGGCTCTAGCTTTATGTGACTTGGCCCCTGCCTACGTTTCTAGTCTCATTTTTTTATTGGTCCTGCCCTGGATTCAACTCTTAATTTTTTAGAGCTACCTCAATCCCTGAGTACTCCATGCCACTGTGATATCATATTTATAGTTATGTCTTTGAATGTATGTGTTTTGGAATGTAATTGTAGTGATTGATTTATTATGACTAATATTTACAATATTTATTTATAATGAATAATAACGATGCTGTGAACACTGGTTCTTATTCACTGTAGCCATTGTGTGTATGTGTATGTCTATATGTATGAATAGTCTTTTGCAACTCTGACTTTAGAATTTTGATTAGTTAAGGTAGTGCCCTAAAACATGGACTTTTAAATTGTATTTCTATAAAATGTGTATATTTTATGATTAACCTGTTTCTGGTTCAGTAGCATTGTTACTAGGGTTTCAAAATGGAGAAACAGTGATATTTATTTCCTGTATTGTTTGAGTTCACTCAGGTTTCTTTCTTACCTATTGTCTGTGTGTATTTTGTCTTTGTTGTATTTATTTTAAAATCTGAAAGACATTGAATAATTAGAAAATGTGAAGTACTTGGATAATAGCCAGGATTGGTAAATAGAAAAAACACTCTGTTGTCTCACTTTGGATATTAGTAACTTTCATTTCATGGCCAATAGAAGGGGGAAAAATGGAAACAGTGAGAGACTTTATTTTCTTGGGCTCCAGAATCACTGCAGGTGGTGACTGCAGCGATGAAATTAAAAGACATTTGTTTCTTGAAAGAAAAGCTATGACCAACCTAGACAGCATATTAAAAAGCAGAGACATTACTTTGTCAACAAAAGTCCGTCTAGTCAAAGCTATAGTGTTTCCAGTAGTCATGTATAGATACGAGGGTTGGACCATAAAGAAAGCTGAGTGCCAAAGAATTGATGCTTTTGAACTGTGGAGTTGGAGAAGACTCCTGAGAGTCCCTTGGACTGCAAGGAGATCCAACCAGTCCATCCTAAAGGAAATCAGTTCTGAATATTCATTGGAAGAACTGATGCTGAAGCTGAAACTCCAATACTTTGGCCACCTGATGTGAAGAACTGACTCATCTGAAAAGACCCTGATGCTGGGAAAGATTGAGGGCAGGAGGAGCAGGGAGGGGATGACAGAGGATGAGATGGTTGGATGGCATCACCGACTCGATTGACATGAGTTTGAGCAAGCTCCGGGAGTTGGTGATGGACAGGAAAGCCTGGTGTGCTGGTGTCCATGGGGTAACAAAGAGTCAGAAACAGCTGAGCAACTGAACTGAACTTTGATTTCAAAGTGCTCTATTATGGTAGTCAACTGAGAAGCTTGATGGTTAATTCATGGAGGCCCATTTGAAAACATAGCACTTTTTTAGAATAACAAACCACCAAATGTAGGAAACTCTGGGTGATTTTCTCCTTAAATGCTATTTATTCCCACCTTGTTTTTTATGTTAGTCAGAAACCAACAGAGTTTTCTCACATACTTTGTGTTCTTTAACTGTGGGATTTAAAAATATACCTTATTTGTTTTCTCTAACAATATATTCAGTAATTATTGCCTTGTTTTAATCTGGGGCTGTTAATTCATCACTTTTTCCCGACAATACCAGGATGTTTTTACATTATAAAATCAATTCTTTTTCTTACTGAGGATGTCATTTTACTTACTTCAAAAGTTACTTTTCTTAGTATAGTGGTTTCTACTACTTAGAAGTTACCTATCGCATTTTCTTTTTTTAGTGTAATCACAATTGACTTAGGGGTTCTACATATTTCCTGGGTCCCAGTGTAACAGGGACACTGAAAGCTGCTGAAAGAATATATTTCTACATTTCTGGGACACCACTGGCTCAGTGAATTTCTTGGCAGAAATTCTTAAAAAGTGTTTCAGCAATGCTTATTCTTGCTCTAAAAACACATTTGAGAAGAGTGCTTTGTGGTTAGCATCACAATGCTGAGTGTTAATGAGCAATCTAGAGAAGTTTCAGGTGATTTATAGACCATTCCCTAATTAATGAATGAGTTATGCTTATAAGTTAATTTTGGACTTGCAACGTGTTTTCCCATAGAAGGGATGTAGTAGGTGGTATTTAGCTTTGCTGGTTAGCATTTTAACATTTACTTAAGCATGATGCTTCTAAAGTGTAAGATTACTCTAAATAGTACAATAATATCTGGTTAGCTTTGTGCTGGAGCAGAGACTTCCAGTTTCCAGTCATCGATGGGCGCAACTGTGTCTTATGTGAGACGCTCAAGAAGGGGCTGCATTTAAGGGAACTGTTCTTTAAATAAATAAGATTCAGAAGATCAGGGCAGCCTTAAATGAGATCAACTCCAATCAAAGGCTGTTGCTGCTTACAGGGTTACTAACCCCCTGAGTTTTGTCTCTTGATTCTTCTATTTGCACTCACTGTCCCTGTGTTACAGCCAGTAACCCTTAAGGGTCTCCAGGGCTCATGTTTCATCTGTGGGCAATAAGCTTTGTGCTTAGCCCAGCTAGAACAGGCTAATGAAAGAATATTAAAATATAAATACAGAAAACCAAATCATTTATAAATTTAAAGATCTATAATTGCTTATTAGAAATCCTGGGTGTGTTTTTACTTTGTTTGCCTAAGAAGCAGTTGTCTTACTCACAGGGGATAGTGTTCAGTGAGGTTACTTATGAGAAGTGGGAAGATCAGACCACTTAGAACACATGTGTGTATTATCAATTTTGGCTCATGATTATCTGCAGAAGACCGTCCTTGGTTGCTATACCGAATATCTTCCACTTGTGTATCCAGACCTTTCTCCACCCTTATCACCTGCTTTGTGTCCTTGGAGGCTGACTTTGCTGTGGGTTGCACTAACAGGGCTCTCTCATTCTCTGGTTTCCGATTGCGTTTGGCCAAACCTCTAGTGGGAGATCAAAGGGTGGAGGAGAGAAAGAGTGAGGCAGTTCCCTATCTTTATTCAGCCAGTTCCCTATCTTCCAGGTTACCTGGGGCTTGGTTGTTTCCTCTTTCAGAGGTCACAGTTTCTTTCCAGTGGGCCTCTACATGCAACTAGAGGTGGCTCAGCTGGTAAAGAATCCGCCTGCAATGCAGGAGACCTGGGTTCAATCCCTGGGTTGGGAAGATCCCCTGGAGAAGCGAATGGCAACCCACTCCAGTATTCTGGCCTGGAGAATTCCACGGACTGTATAGTCCATGGGGTCACAAGGAGTCAGACACGACTGAGCGACTTTCATTTTTATTCAACTAGGCTACCTGGGTGGTTGTAATCACTCCCCTTGCCTAATTAGGCCTGGGGGTTGTAGCGGACTGACTGTTGCTAACCATGGGCTTTCTGTGAACTCTTAAAGATAGTCTCTCAAAAATTCTCTCCAGCTACTTAGGTTTTGAGTGTGCCATCTGTTTCTTGCTCAGACCCTGATGCTGTTGCCTACCTTCTCAGTCTCCTTTTTTCTTCTTGTTTTTTCCTAATAGCGCCCAGATCTTTCTCTGAGGACCTACCCCTCCCTTATTTAGTGATGTGATTTGACTGGGTTTGCTCTCTGTCCCCATCTGTGCAAGTGACATAATCAATGAACAGAATTCTTTGCTTTGCCATTGTAATTGTTTAAAGGATGGGCAATAACCTGGACCTACGCCAGTCAGCACAGGGGAGTCCCTTGGCCATGGTGATTATTTCAGCCTGGTATAATAAAGAAGCTTAGGACTTTGGTTGTTAAGGTAAGTAATTCTTTCTTACCTTACCTCTGGAATATGAATGCAGAGACTCATTGCTCTGATTCAGCTGACATTATGAGGACAAAGGAGAATTGACCTGAAAAGAAAGAAAGAAGGAAAAAGAGTAGAGAAGCTGAGCTAGAACCCTGGTCAAACTGTGTCTAAAACTTGACCTACCTTTGAACTTCTTAGTTATGTAAGAGTCTAACTTCCCTTCTCCTGCCCTCAATCTTTCCCAGCATATCAGGGTCTTTTTCAATGAGTCAGCTATTCACATCAGGTGACCAAAGTATTGGGGCTTCAGTATTAGTCCTTCCAAAGAATATTCAGAGTTAATTTCCTTTAGGATTGACTGGTTTCATCTCCTTGCTGTCTAAGGACTCTTAAAAGTCTTCTCCAGCACCACAGTTGGAAAGCATCATTTCTTTGGTGTTCAGCCTTCTTTATGGTCCAACTCTCACATCCATATAGGACTACTGGAAAAAGCATGGCTTTGACTATACGGACCTTTGTTGACAATTTGTTGGCAAAGTGATGTCTCTGCTTTTTAATATGCTATCTAGGTTTGTCATAACGTTTCTTTTTCCAAGTGGATCTTATGTTATTACAACCAATAGTATCCTAAATAATACAGAATTTTAATTTAAAAAACATGAAACCTTAGTGGAAAGGATGGCAGAAGACATTTTATCTAACCCTTTTGTTGAATAGTATGTTAGTTGCTCGGTCTTGTCTGGCTCTTCACAATGTCATAAACTGTAGCCCACCAGACTCTTCTGTCCATGGAATTCTCCAGGCAAGAATACTGGAGTGGGTTGCCATGCCCTTCTCCAGGGGATCTTCCCGACCCAGGGACTGAACTCGGGTCTCCTGCATTGCATGAATACGATTTGCAGGGTCCTAAACACATGGATTCCAGCACATTTTTAACACGTTTAGTCTCAAATCACTTCTTTGTAAGATATCCTGCTCCATTTTCAGACAGCTTTTGTAGTTATAAATGTCTTTTTTATATTAAATATATAAAATCTATTTCCCTGAAATTTTGATTTCTTGATCCAACTTTTCTCCTCTAGTAGCATGGAGAAATTATGGTATTCTCTTTTTTAACTTATAACCTTGCTTCCCTCAAACCACTCGATTTAGAACATGAATCTGAGTTGCCTCACCGTCGTTTTTTTTTTTCTCTAAACACATACACGACTATCATTTTGTTGTTGGATCTCTTAAAATGTGGCACTCAGAGTTGAGTATGGTAGTCTAGCTGAGATCTCCTTGATAATAACCTTTGTTTATTGGAGGCCTGTTGTGGCGCAGTGGTAAAGAATTCGACTGCCAGCGCTGGAGATGTGGATTCAATCCCTGGATTGGTATCCCCTGCAGAAGTAATGGCAACCCACTCCAGTATTCTTGCCTGGAGAATCCCATGGACAGAGGAGACTGGAGGGCTACAGTCCATGGGGTGGCACAAGAATTGGACAGGATTTAGCGACTAAACAGCTGTGGCTAGGCACTGTGCTGCTTTTGCATTGTGTTTAATCCTTTTTTCAAGGCTGTAAGATCAGAATTTTTTAATGCTCATTTTATTGATAGGGAAACAGAGATGCAAAATTAATGTCAAGCAGTCTGTGCAGTCATTCAGCTTATTGGTAGAGTGGAGAAAAGCTAATGTCTTTTTGATTCCAAAATTATATTCTTAACCCACACTGTGTTATGATTGTAATTCCCATACATACAGTAAATCCTAAGTGTTTCAAAGGACAGGGGTTATGTAATATTTACCTCGGTGTCACCAGTGTTTAACCTAGAAGCTGACGTTGTTCCAAGGGAAGTTTAAAACAGAAGGAGACTACCCACCTCTTTGTTCTAAAATGCTATGCTTCTGTTAATGTGTCTGGCACATGGCAGGCTTTCAGGATTAGTTTGTAAGATGAACACATTTTGCATTGTAAGATTGTGTTAGCTTTTTTGGCAGTGAACTCCATTCACATATAATTATTCTATCAGTCAACTGTTTATGGCTTCTGAATAGGTTGAAAGCTGTAAACCCTCTCTCAGGAAAAGTTCTAACGTTCATGGGCAGGTCGCTCACTCGTGTTGGACTCTTTGTGACCCCGTGGACTTATACAGTCCATGGAATTCTCCAGGTCAGAATACTGGAGTGGGTAGCCTTTCCCTTCTCCAGGGGATTTTCCCGACTCAGGGATTGAACCGGGGTGTCCTGCATTGCAGGCGGATTCTTTACCATCTGAGCCACAAGGGAAGCCCAAGAATACTGGAGTGGGTAGCCTATCCCTTCTCCAGCAGGTCTTCCCAACGCAGGGACTGAACCGGGCTCTCCTGCATCTTTATCAGCTGAGCTCTTGGGGAATCCCCTCTAATGTTCACAGGCACATAGAAATCTGCATGTAATTTAAAGGTGCTGTGGATCTCTTGCAATTTGCCTCTGATCTCATTCTGGGAGATTTTATACCTAGATTGAGGAACACCTTCCCACACTGTTATAATTTTGATCATGTTTTTGGGACTTCACCTGAGTATGGACCACTAGAACAGGTCCAAAGCTGCTGCTTGAGAAAAGTTTTCAGCGGAAACTTCTGTGGGCCACATTTATGCATAGGTGGCACAGTCCTCTTTCTGGGCAAGAAATAAATCAGGCTTCTTAATTTTCTTTCTAAGAAAGTCACCTATCACTTAATGTTTGATGTCAGTGATCATTGTTCTCTGGTTATGCAGTGTTACTAACATTTTACATAGTATGCCTGGCACAGAGTAGATGTTCAGAATTTTTTTTCTTTGAGTCTGAGATACTCTAATGTATTATTTCCCACTTAACATGTGTGGATGCAAAGGTTTCTCTTTTAAAAACATATCAAGACTACTCACAGTAACTGTTGCTATGATAAATTTTTTCTGTGTTAGATTTCTGAGTCCTAACTTATTGTGTGTCCCTAAATTTGTTTTCTAGGCATTTGATGCTTAATTTTGAGCTTATTTACCATCATTATCTTTAGATTTGCTTCATCCTTATGCTTGTACATATGCTTTGTGAGTCTGAAGCTTTCTGTTAAACCTTTGTTACCAAAATAGCATTAGAATTGCAGAAGAGAGTTCCAGAAGAACATCTATTTCTGCTTTATTGACTATGCCAAAGCCTTTGACTGTGTGGATCACAATAAACTGTGGAAAATACTGAAAGAGATGGGAATACCAGACCACCTGACCTGCCTCTTGAGAAACCTATATGCAGGTCAGGAAGCAACAGTTAGAACAGGACATGGAACAATAATAGACTGGTTCCAAATAGGAAAAGGAGTACGTCAAGGCAGGGTGTATATTGTCATCCTGCTTATTTGACTTTTATGCAGAGTACATCATGAGAAATGCTGGGCTGGAGGAAGCACAAGCTGGAATCAAGATTGCCGGGAGAAATATCAATAACCTCAGATATGCAGATGACACCACCCTTATGGCAGAAAGTGAAGAGGAGCTAAAAAGCCTCTTGATGAAAGTGAAAGAGGAGGGTGAAAAAGTTGGCTTAAAGCTCAGCGTTCAGAAAACGAAGATCATGGCATCTGGTTCCATTACTTCATGGCAAATAGATGGGAAAACAGTGGAAACAGTGTCAGACTTTATTTTTTTGGACTCCAAAATCACTGTGGATGGTGATTGCAGCCATGAAATTAAAAGACACTTGCTCCTTGGATGAAAAGTTATGACCAACCTAGATAGCATATTCAAAAGCGGAGACATTACTTTGCCAAAAAGGTCTGTCTAGTCAAGGCTATGGTTTTCCAGTAGTTATGTATGGATGTGAGAGTTGGACTGTGAAGAAAGCTGAGTGCCGAAGAATTGATGCTTTTGAACTGTGGTGTTGGAGAAGACTCTTGAGAGTCCCTTGGACTGCAAGGAGATCCAACCAGTCCATTCTGAAGAACACCCCTGGGATTTCTTTGGAAGGAATGATGCTAAAGCTGAAAGTCCAGTACTTTGGCCACCTCATGGGAAGAGTTGACTCATTGGAAAAGACTCTGATGCTGGGAGGGATTGGGGGCAGGAGGAGAAGGGGATGACAGAGGATGAGATGGCTGGATGGCATTGCTGACTCAATGGATGTGAGTTTGGGTGAACTCCATGAGTTGGTGATGGACAGGGAGGCCTGGCGTGTTGCAGTTCATGGGGTCGCAAAGAATCAGACACGACTGAGCGACTGAACTGAACTGAGCCTGTATTTGCACAAATATTCTTTGCCTCTTTCCTGCCATCGCCTTTCACCCAACCCTACCTCACTTCCTTTACCCTAGCCAATCAGTTTTTATATTTTTCCTTAAGCTACTATAGTGATTATCTGCTTGTAGTTCCCAGCTTGCCTTTATTTCCTGAACTTTGAATCTTCTATTACCCTCAAGTTCAGCTGCTTGCTTTTGATTTCAGATTAGTCTCCATCTCTCTGACTTTATATCTTGTTAGTTTTTTGCGTCCTGATCTAGAATAGAAGTAACAGCAATAAACAAGAACATGTGAATCTGGGAAGTTTTAAATTTTGAAATAATCACAAACTTACAGAAAAGTTATAAGTACAAAGAACTTATTTTTCCTGAACTGTTTGAGAGAGTACTGACCTACTTTCTATCAACCTGAGGACTTTTATTGTGTATTTCATACAAATATGGACTTTCTCCCGCATAAACACATCATTACCGTAAAACTTTGTGAAACTACCATGAAAAAGTTGGCTTAAAACTCAACATTTAAAAAACTAAGATCATGGCATCCAGTCCCATCACTTCATGGTAAATAGATGGGGAAACAATGGAAACAGTGAGAGACTTTATTTTCTTCGGCTCCAAAATCACTGCAGATGGTGACTGCAACCATGAAATTAAAAGACTCTTGCTCTTTGGAAGAAAAGCTATGACCAACCTAGACAGTATATTAAAAAGCAGAGGCACTACTTTGTCAACAAAGGTCCATCTTGTCAAAGCTATAGTTTTTCCAGTTGGACCATAAAGCTGAGTGCTGAAGAATTGATGCTTTTGAACTGTGGTGTTGGAGAAGACTCGAGAGTTCCTTGAACTGCAAGAAGATCCAACCAGTCCATCCTAAAGGAAATCAGTCCTGAATATTCATTGGAAGGACTGATGTTGAAGCTGAAACTCCAATACTTTGGCCACCTGATGCAAAGAGCTGACTCATTGGAAAAGACCCTGATGCTGGGAAAGACTGAAGGCAGAAGGAGAAGGGGATGACAGAGGATGAGACGGTTGGATGGCATCACTGACTCAACGGACATGAGTTTGAGTAGGCTCTGGGAGTACTGCAGTCAATGGGGTCTCAAAGTGTCAGACACGACTGAACAACTGAACTGAACCATGAAACTAAAAACACTACCATCTAGTCTTCAGATCATGTTTAAATTTTGCCTGTTTTCCCATTAATACCTTTTATAGTGAAAGGATCCAGTTCAGATTCACATATTGCACTTAGTTGTGTCGTCTTAGTCTTCAGTCTGAAATAACTTGTCTTTTTACAGTTTCAACCCTTTCAAAGATTACAGGTCAGTTACTTTCTAGAGTGTCCTTCTGTTTGGACATTCTTTATAATTAGATTAGTTCTGCATAATTAGATTCATGTTATGTAGCCTTGGCAGGAACATCACAGGGTGGTACATGTTGTAGAATTTTCCCATTGTTGGTAAAGTTATCTTGACCCCTCTGGCTTTTTTTTTTTTTTTAATTTTTTATTTTTTTTTAAATTTTAAAATCTTTAATTCTTACATGCGTTCCCAAACATGAACCCCCCTCCCACCTCCCTCCCCACAACATCTCTCTGGGTCATCCCCATGCACCAGCCCCAAGCAAGCTGCACCCTACGTCAGACATGGACTGGCGAGTCAATTCTTACATGACAGTATACATGTTATAATTCCCATTCTCCCAAATCATCCCACCCTCTCCCTCTCCCTCTGAGTCCAAAAGTCTGGTATACACATCTGTGTCATTTTTCCTGTCTTGCATACAGGGTCGTCATTGCCATCTTCCTAAATTCCATATATATGTGTTAGTATACTGTATTGGTGTTTTTCTTTCTGGCTTACTTCACTCTGTATAATTGGCTCCAGTTTCACCCATCTCATCAGAACTGATTCAAATGAATTCTTTTTAACGGCTGAGTAATACTCCATTGTGTATATGTACCACAGCTTTCTTATCCATTCATCTGCTGATGGACATCTAGGTTGTTTCCATGTCCTGGCTATTATAAACAGTGCTGCGATGAACATTGGGGTACACGTGTCTCTTTCAATTCTGGTTTCCTCGGTGTGTATGCCCAGAAGTCCGGGCTTCTACAAGCAGATTTGTAATTCTGTTTGTAATTAATAAGGATTTCAAGATGACATACTTCAATCAAAACTCAATTAAAACTGGCATACCTCATCTTAGTGTGCTTTGCTTTATTAGCACTTCGCAGCTACTGCATTTTCTTTACAAATTGAAAGTTTATCAAGCAAGTCTCTCAGCCCCATTTTCCCAACAGTATTTGCTCACGTCATGTCTCTGTATCACATTTTGGCAATTTTTGTAGTGTTTCCAACTTTTTCATTGTTACATTTGTGATGATGAACTGTGATCAGTGATCTTTGGCACTACTGTACAGAGTATGATGTGCTAAAGCCTCAGATGATGGATAGCAATTTTTTAGCAAGTTCAGTTCAGTTGCTCAGTCATGTCTCACTCTTTGCGACCCCATGAACCAGAGCACACCAGGCCTCCCTGTCCATCACCAACTCTGGAGCTTACCCAAACTCATGTCCATTGAGTCGGTGATGCCATCTAACCATCTCATCCTCTGTCGTCCCCTTTTCCTCCTGCCTTCAGTCTTTCCCAGCATCAGGGTCTTTTCCAGTGAGTCAGTTCTTCGCATCAAGTGGCCAAAATATTGGAGTTTCAGCTTCAACATCAGTCCTTCCAATGAACACCCAGGACTGATCTCCTTTGGGATGGACTGGTTGGATCTCCTTGCAGTCCAAGGGACTGTTAAGAGTCTTCTTCAACACCACAGTTCAAAAGCATCAATTCTTCTGTTCTCAGCTGTCTTCACAGTCCAACTCTCACATCCATACATGACCACTGGAAAAATCATAGCCTTGACTAGACGGACCTTTGTTGACAAAGTAATGTCTCTTTTTTAAATATGCTGTCTAGGTTGGTCATAACTTTCTTTCCTAGGAATAAGCATCTTTTAATTTCATGGCTGCAGTCACCATCTGCAGTGACTTTGGAGCCCAGAAAAATAAAAGTCTCTCACTGTTTCCACTGTTTCCCCATCTATTTTCCATGAAGTGATAGGACTGGATGCCATGATCTTCATTTTCTGAATGTTGAGCTTTAAGCCAACTTTTTCACTCTCCTCTTTCACTTTCATCAAGAGGCTTTTTAGTTCCTCTTCACTTTCTGCCATAAGGGTGGTGTCATCTGCATACCTGAGGTTATTGATATTTCTCCCAGCAATCTTGATTCCAGCTTGTGCTTCCTCCAGCCCAGCATTTCTCATGATGTACTCTGCATATAAGTTAAATAAGCCGGGTGACAGCCTTGATGTACTCCTTTTCCTATTTGGAACCAGTCTGTTTTTCCATGTCCAGTTCTAACTGTTGCTTCCTTACCTGCATACAGGTTTCTCAGGAGGCAGGTCAGGTGGTCTGGTATTCCCATCTCTTTCAGAATTTTCTACAGTTAAGTATTTTTAAATTATGTGCTGTTTTAAGACAATGCTACTGCACACTTAATATATGGCAGTATAGTGTAAACATAACTTTCTTATGCACTGGGAAGGCACAAAAAAATGTGTCTCACTTTGGATATTCACTTTATTGAGTGATCTGGAACCAAACTTACAGTATCTCTGAGGTATGCCTTAATTCCCTTTCTGGTGTTCAATTTATTAATTTATTACTTTCTATCAAAAGTAAACTCTTGGTTTCCTATGTTGTTCAGTGAGTTATTTTCCATTACTCTCATTACTTACTTTCGTGCCTTAATTGTTTTGCATTTGGACAGTGGGAGCTTCTTTAAGCTGGTTCCTATTTCCTTTTTTAAATAAACTTTTCATTTTGGAATACTTTTTGATTTACAGAAATAGTTATAAAGGTAGTACATGGAGTTCCCATATATTCTGTACCCAGTTTTCCTTAATGTCATATCTTATAATCAAGGTAAACTAGTCAAGACTAAGGAAGTGACACTGGTCCATTATTATTAACTGAACTATAGACTTTGCTTGGATTTCATTTGTTTTTTCACTTACATCCTTTTCCTGTTGCAGGTTACAATGCAGGGTACCATGTTCAGTTATCACATCTCCTTAGTCTCCATTAGGCACCTGCTTCTCAGTCTTTTCATTGTTTCTCATGACTTGATAATTTGCTCAGAAATTTTTTAGAACGCCCTTCACCTTGGGATTGTATAATCATTTTATTATGGGAGATCAGGGTTATGGAATTTGGGGAAGAATTCCACAGAGGTGAAGTCCACTTCTGATCATGCTGTTTGATGGGGTACATGGCATCAACATGACTTCTACTAGTGATGTTAACCTTGATCAGTTCAGTTCAGTCGGTCAGTCGTGTCTGACTCTTTGCGACCCCGTGAATTGCATCACGCCAGGCCTCCCTGTCGATCACCATCTCCCAGAGTTCACTCAGACTCACGTCCATCAAGTCCGTGATGCCATCCAGCCATCTCATCTTTGGCTGTCCCCTTCTCCTCCTGCCCCCAATCCCTCCCAGCATCAGAGTCTTTTCCAATGAGTCAACTCTTCCCATGAGGTGGCCAAAGTACTGGAGCTTCAGCTTTAGCATCATTCCTTCCAAAGAAATCCCAGGGGTGTTCTTCAGAATGGACTGGTTGGATCTCCTTGCAGTCCAAGGGACTCTCAAGAGTCTTCTCCAACACCACAGTTCAAAAGCATCAATTCTTCGGCACTCAGCTTTCTTCACAGTCCAACTCTCACATCCATACATGACCATGAAAAACACATGACCATGAAAAACACATCCATACATGACATGAAAAACCATAGCCTTGACTAGACTGACCTTAGTTGGCAAAGTAATGTCTCTGCTTTTGAATATACTATCTAGGTTGGTCATAACTTTTCTTCCAAGGAGTAAGCGTCTTTTAATTTCATGGCTGCAGTCACCATCTGCTGTGATTTTGGAGCCCCCCAAAATAAAGTCTGACACTGTTTCCCCATCTATTTCCCATGAAGTGATGGGACCAGATGCCATGATCTTTGTTTTCTGAATGTTGAGCTTTAAGCCAACTTTTTTGCTCTCCTCTTTTACTTTCATCAAGAGGCTTTTTAGCTCTTCTTCACTTTCTGCCATAAGGTTGGTGTCATCTGCATATCTGAGGTTATTGATATTTCTCCTGGCAATCTTGATTCTAGCTTGTGTTTCTTCCAGTTCAGCGTTTCTCATGAGGTACTCTGCATATAAGTTAAATAAGCAGGGTGACAATATACAGCCTTGACATACTCCTTTTCCTATTTGGAACCAGTCTGTTGTTCCATGTCCTGTTCTAACTATTGCTTCCTGCCCTGCATATAGGTTTCTCAAGAGGCAGGTCAGGTGGTCTGGTATTCCCATCTCTCTCAGAATTTTCCACAGTTTATTGTGATCCACACAGTCAAAGGCTTTGGCATAGTCAATAAAGCAGAAATAGATGTTTTTCTGGAACTCTCTTGCTTTTTCAATGATCCAGCGGATGTTGGCAATTTGATCTCTGGTTCCTCTGCCTTTTCTAAAACCAGCTTGAACATCAGGGAGTTCACGGTTCACATACTGCTGAAGCCTGGCTTGGAGAATTTTGAGCATTCCTTTACTAGCATGTGAGATGAGTGCAATTGTGCGGTAGTTTGAGCATTCTTTGGCATTGCCTTTCTTTGGGATTGGAAAGAAAACTGACCTTTTCCAGTCCTGTGGCCACTGCTGAGTTTTCCAAATGTGCTGGCATATTGAGTGCAGCACTTTCACAGCATCATCTTTCAGGATTTGAAACAGCTCAACTGGAATTCCATCACCTTCACTAGCCTTGTTCATAGTGATGCTTTCTAAGGCCCACTTGACTTCACATTCCAGGATGTCTGGCCTCTAGATTAGTGATCACATCATCATGATTCTCTAGGTCGTGAAGATCTTTTTTGTACAGTTCTTGCGTGTATTCTTGCCACCTCTTCTTAATATCTTCTGCTTCTGTTAGGTCCATACCATTTCTGTCCTTTATCAAGCCCATCTTTGCATGCAATGTTCCCTTGGTATCTCTAATTTTCTTGAAGAGATCTCTAGTTTTTCCCATTCTGTTGTTTTCCTCTATTTCTTTGCATTGATCGCTGAGGAAGGCTTTCTTATCTCTTCTTGCTATTCTTTGGAACTCTGCATTCAGATGCTTATATCTTTCCTTTTCTCCTTTGCTTTTCGCCTCTCTTCTTTTCACAGCTATTTGTAAGACCTCCCCAGACAGCCATTTTGCTTTTTTGCATTTCTTTTCCATGGGGATGGTCTTGATCCGTGTCTCCTATACAATGTCACAAACCTCATTCCATAGTTCATCAGGCACTCTCTCTATCAGATCTAGGCCCTTAAATCTATTTCTCACTTCCACTGTATAATCATAAGGGATTTGATATAGGTCATACCTGAATGGTTTAGCGGTTTTCCCTATTTTCTTCAATTTGAGTCTGAATCTGGTAATAAGGAGTTCATGATCTGAGCCACAGTCAGCTCCTGGTCTCATTTTTGTTGCCTGTATAGAGCTTCTGCATCTTTGGCTGCAAAGAATATAATCAATCTGATTTCGTTGTTGACCATCTGGTGATGTCCATGTGTAGAGTCTTCTCTTGTGTTGTTGGAAGAGGGTGTTTGCTATGACCAGTGCATTTTCTTGGCAAAACTCTATTAGTCTTTGCCCTGCTTCATTCTGCATTCCAAGGCCAAATTTGCCTGTTACTCCAGGTGTTTCTTGACTTCCTACTTTTGCATTCCAGTCCCCTATAATGAAAAGGACATCTTTTGTGGGTGTTACTTCTAAAAGGTCTTGTAGGTCTTCGTAAAACCGTTCAACTTCAGTTTCTTCAGCGTTACTGATTGGGGCATAGACTTGGATAACTGTGATATTGAATGATTTGCCTTGGAAACGAACAGAGATCATTCTGTCGTTTTTGAGATTGCATCCAAGTACTGCATTTCAGGCTCTTTTGTTGACCATGATGGCTATTCCATTTCTTCTAAGGAATTCCTGCCCGCAGTAGTAGATGTAATGGTCATCTGAGTTAAATTCACCCATTCCAGTCCATTTTAGTTCGCTGATTCCTAGAATGTCGACGTTCACCCTTGCCATGTCTTGTTTGACCACTTCCAATTTGCCTTGATTCATGGACCTGACATTCCAGGTTCCTATGCAATATTGCTCTTTACAGCATCGGATCTTGCTTCTATCACCAGTCATATCCACAACTGGGTATTGTTTTTGCTTTGGCTCCATCCCTTCATTCTTTCTGGAGTTATTTCTCCACTGATCTCCAGTAGCATATTGGGCACCTACTGACCTGGGGAGTTCCTCTTTTGGTATCCTATCATTTTGCCTTTTCATACTGTTCATGGGGTTCTCAAGGCAAGAATACTGAAGTGGCTTGCCATTCCCTTCTCCAGTGGACCACATTCTGTCAGACATGACCCACCCGTCTTGGGTTGTCCTGCAGGCATGACTTGGTTTCATTGAGTTAGACAAGGCTATGGTCCTAGTGTGATTAAATTGACTAGTTTTCTGTGAGTATGGTTTCAGTGTGTCTGCCCTCTGATGCCCTCTGCAGCACCTACCATCTTACTTGGGTTTCTCTTGCCTTGGGCGTGGGGTATCTCTTCACGGCTGCTCCAGCAAAGCACAGCCGCTGCTCCTTACCTTGGACAAGGGCTATCTCCTCACCTCCGCCGTTCCTGACCTTCAACGTGGGATAGCTCCTCTAGGCCCTCCTGTACCTTCACAGCCACTGCTCCTCTGGTTGCTCCTCCCGGCCACCGGCCCTGGCCTTGGGCTCAGGGTGGCTCCTCAGGGTCACTGCCCCTGGCCTCGGGCGTGAGGTGGCTTCTCCCAGCGCCCCTGACCTCAGACAAGGGATGTCTCCTCCCAGCCGCCACTGTAAACATTCTTTTTTTTAATCCTGTTCACTGTTCTTTGGAAACAAGTCACTAATTCGGTTCTCACACTTAAGGAACGGGTCCTTTTTTAAAAAAATTATATAGTTGATTTGCAATGTTATGTTAGTTTCAAGTGTACAACATAGTGATTCAGTATTTTTATAGATTATAGTGCATTTAAAGTAATGAAATATTAGCTATATTCTAGCTATATTCCCTGTGTCATATATTACATCCTTATATCTTGCTTATTTAATACATGCTGCTTTGTACCTCTTCATCCCCTACCCCTGTCTCTTGCACCCATATCTCTCCCCCTTGGTAACCACTAGTATGTTCTCTATATCAGTAAATCTGTTTCTGTTTTGTTATATTCATTTCTTTTCCTATTTTATTTTTTGAATTCCACATGTAAGTGATAATACAGTATTTATCTTTCTCTGTCCAATTTTCACTAAGGATAATACCTTCCAGGTCCAAGTATGTTGTACAAATGGCAAAATTTCGTTGTTTTTACCATTATTTTAAACTAATTATTAATCATTATTTTAAGCTAATATTCCATTGTGTGTACATATACAGTATCTTTTTTACCCATTCATCTTTTCATGGACACTTTGGTTGCTTCTATATCTTGTCTCTTGGTCTGATATGCTTTTGACATGTCTCTGTCATTCACTGAGCGGTTCCTCTGTTTTTGACATGGTAAGGTGTTGTAGCTTTACTTTCTGTGCTTTAGCCCAGGGTCTCAAACCCAGAGGCTGTGGGCTGGTACTGCTCTGTGGCCTGTTAGAAACTTGGCCGCATGGCAGGAGGTGAGTGGCGCACAAGCAAGGCGAGCTTTATCTGTGTTTACAGCCGCTTCAGATCGCTCCCCTAACCACCAGAGCTCCGCCTCCTGTTAGATCAGTGGCGGCATTGGATGCTTATAGGAGCACAATAAATTTAATGTGTGTAATCATCCCCAAACCATCCCCACCCCCTGCCTGCTCTGTGGAAAAATTGTCTTCCACAAAACCGGTCCCTGGTGCCAAAAAGATTTGGGACCACTGCTTTCGCCCTGGAATCATCCATTTCTTTAAGGTTGTGTCCCCCCAAACTCATGTGTTGAAGCCCTAAGTGCCAGTATGGCTGGGGTCTTTGTGGAAGTAATTGAATTTAAAGGAAGTCATAAAGATGGGGCCTTGATCTGATAGGATAATTGTCATTGAAGAAAAGACACCAGAGAGCTCTCTTTCTGCCGTGTGCCTCACCCCCAGCCCTACCCCAATGAGTGCAATCGCCAAGGAAAGGCTATGGGAGGACATAGTGAGGAGGTGGCCATGTACACGCCAGGAAGAAGAGCTTAGCAGAAGCCAAACCAACTAGAACCTTGATCTTGGAGTTCTAACTTTCAGAATTGTGAGGAAGGTAAGTTTCTGTTGCCTATGATATTTTGTGGTGGCAGTCTCGATGACCATTACAGAGCCTAGGTTTTTTTTAGGGGAAATGATGTTAGGAAGCCAGGATCTGGGAGCTAGATGTACTCATTGCCTTTGAGATGTCACTGCTGTCAGTTGCTCTGAGTAGGCAAAGCTCAAGAATGTACGGGCATATTTATTATGTCAGAGAAGGCAATGGCAACCCAGTCCAGTACTCTTGCCTGGAAAATCCCATGGATGGAGGACCCTAGTAGGCTGCAGTCCATGGGGTCACTAAGAGTCAGACACGACTGAGTGACTTCACTTTCACTTTTCACTTTCATGCATTAGAGAGGGAAATGGCACCCCACTCCAGTGTTCTTGCCTGGAGAATCCCAGGGACGGGGGAGCCTGGTGGGCTGCTGTCTATGGGGTCGCACAGAGTCGGACATGACTGAAGCAACTTAGCAGCAGCAGCAGCATGTATTATGTACACACATACATTTCCACCTTTATCGAGAGTAATGAGATAACACTGATGTATCAGATTGTAGTCTAACATAATGGATTTCTCGCTAGCTCTCTCCCAATCCATATTCCTTCTTTTTCTGACAGTGAGAAACCTGCTGTTCATTGTCCTTAACATATTTACTCATTTGAACAATTCTCCTGTGAGTAAATAATCTCCCATCACCGCTATGAGGAAACTGTCTCCTCTTCCATGCAGATGCCCGCCTCATCCAATTTAAGCTCCTTCTTCCTGCACTGGGCTGTTCCTCTGGCCAGAAGGCCTCCTCACCTTGCCTGAGTTCTTGACACTCGGTGCTGGGTTTCCCTTCTGGGCAGGTGTCCTTCTCACCCTGCTTGAGCTCTGAAACCTGAGGTATTAAATAAGATAGTTTTTGTAAAGTATGTTTAAAGGACAGTTGTTGTTTAGTCGTTAAGTCATGTCTGACTCTTTTGTGACCCCATGGACTGTAACCCACCAGTCTCCTCTGTCTGTGAGATTTCCCAGGCAAAATTACTGGAGTGGGTTGCCATTTGCATCTCCAGGGGATCTTCCTGACCCAGGGATTGAACATGCATCTCCTGCATTGGCAGGCAGGTTCTTTACCACTGAGCCACCAGGGAAGCCCAAGGGTATGGTGTTATCTATTGTTAGTGATTGTTTGTGCACAGAATTTAGAAATAGCCCCCCGAGATTTCTAGTCCATGAGACTGTGACTATGTGTGTAATACATACGCTCGTATATTCTTGAGTTTTGCCTACTAAGGTGTCACATGTGTGATTGTTACATACATGACAAGAGAATTTTTGCAGATCTAATTAAGGTTATTACTCAGTTGATCTGGGATTATCAAAAGGGAGATTATCCAGGTGAGCCATATCTGATTATACTAGTCCTTTAAAAGCAGAATTTTCTGCAGCAGTTACCAGAGGGAAGAGTCAGATGATTTGAAGCACAGGAAGGATTTGATGCACTGTTGCTGGGTTTGAAGATGGAGGGATCTACATACAAGGATTTTAGAGCCGTCTCTAGAGGTTGAGTGTGGTCCCCAACTGACAACCAGCAAGAAAATGGGGGCTTCAGTTCAACAACTGCAAGAAACTGAATTCTGCTAACTGCCTTTATGAGTGGAAGTGCATTCTTCCTTAGAGCTTCCAGATAAGAGCTCAGCCTGCCTAAGACCTTGATTTTGGCCTTGAGAGACTCGGAGAATTCATTTGAGCCTTCCAGAACTTTTGACCTACAGAACTGAGAGATAACAAATGGGGGTTATTTTTAAACAATTTAATTTGTGATAATTAGTCATACATCGAGGTGATGTTTGAAAGAAAAACACTTGTGTCAGAGAAGAGGAAATTGTGATTTCTGTATGGCTTTTCTTTGGGAAAATAAAGAAATTTTCTTTGGTTATCTAAATCTATCTCTTGGGGATGTCTGTAAGCAAGAACTGCTCATGGAGAACCTCTTATTGCTGCTGCTGCTGCTAAGTTGCTTCAGTTGTGTCCGACTCTGTGCGACCCCGTAGACGGCAGCCCACCAGTCTCCTCCATCCCTGGGATCCTCCAGGCAAGAATGCTGGAGTGGGTTGCCATTTCCCTCGCCAATGCATGAAAGTGACAGTGAAGTCACTCAGTCGTGTCCGACTCCTAGCGACCCCATGGACTGCAGCCTACCAGGCTCCTCTGTCCATGGGATTTTCCAGGCAAGAGTACTGGACTGGGTTGCCATTGCCTTCTCTGCCTTTTATTGCTAGATATATAATATTCATTAATTTGAGGTATGTAAATATTATCTTTTAAAGAAGTAAGTTATGTATTAGGTTAGTATAAAGAGAGTAATTTTTTTGAGCAGTTTATTTTTTCTTTTTGCTCAGAACTTTTCTTAAATGCAATATAATTGCTTTACAATGTTGTGTTAGTTTCCGTTCTACGATCAAGTAACTCAGCCATATGCATACCTATATCCCCTCTTGGACTTCTTTCCAGGGCCCCTCACCCAACCCCTGCCTCAGGTGCACCTAACTGAGCTTCCTGAGCTTTATAGCAACTTCCAACTAGGTGGTGGTATATATATGTCAATCTCAATCTCCCAATTCGTCCCACCCCTACTCTTTCCCTTATGTCCATATGTCTGGGTCTCTATTCCTGGCTTGGAAATAGGTTCATCTGTACCATTTTTCTATATTCCACACACATGTGTTAATACACAGTATTTGTTTTTCTCTTTCTGACTTCACTTTATATGACAGACTCTAGGCCCATCCATGTCTTAACAAATGACCCTCTTTTGTTCCTTTTAGTGACTGAGTAATGACTCAGACAGTAAAGAATCTGCAATACAGGAGACCTGGATTTGATCCCTGGGTTGGGATGATCCCCTGGTGAAGGAAATGGCAACCTGCTCCAGTATTCTTGCCTGGAAAATTCCATGGACAGAGATGCCTGGTGGGCTATAGTCCATGGGGTTGCAGAGTTGGACTCCATTGTATGTATGTACCACACCTTATTTAACTGCTCATCTGTCACTGGACATTTAGGTTGATTGCTTGTCCTGGATGTTGTGACTAGTGCGGCAGTGAGCATTGGGGTGCACGTGTCCCTTGGAATTATGATTCTCCCAAGGTATATGCCCAGTAGTGGGATTGCTGGGTCATATGGTAGTGCTATGTTTAGTTTTTCAAGGAGCCTCCATACTATTCTCCACAGTAGCTATATCAGCGTACATTCCCACCAGAGTGTAAGAGGGTTCCCTTTTCTCTACATCCTCTCCAGCACTTATTGTTCGTAGATTTTTTGATAATAGCCGTTCTGACTGGTGTGAATTGATAACCTCATTGTAGTTTTGATTTACATTTCCTGGGCAATGGCAACCCACTCCAGTGTTCTTGCCTGGAGAATCTCAGGGAGAGCCTGGTGGGCTGCTATCTATGGGGTTGCACAGAGTCGGACAGGACTGAAGCGACTTAGCAGCAGCAGCAATAATTAGTGATGTTGAGCATCTTTTCATCTATATGTCTTCTTTGGAGAGATGTCAGTTGAGGTCTTCTGCCTGTTTTTTGATTGGGTTGTTTTTCTGATATTGAGCTGCATGGGCTGTTTGTGTCTTTTGGAGACTAGTCCTTTGTTGCTTCGTTTGCAAATATTTTCTCTCATCCTGAGGGTTGGCTTTTTGTCTTGTTTATGATTTCCTTTGCTGTGCAAGAGCTTTTAAGTTTAATTAGGTCCCATTTGTTTATTTCTGTTTTCATTTTCATTGCTTTAGGAGGTGGATCAAATATTTTCTTTTAAAGAAGTGAGCTATGTATTAGGTTAATGTAAAGAGTAATTTTTGAGCACTTTAAATGTATTGGCTTATGTTTAGATTGTAAAATAATCTCAGAAAATAATACTGTATTGGAGTTGATAAAGATGATATGTAGAAACAAATATGCATTTAAATATTCAAAGTCTGCTTTTTGCTAGACGTTGGAGACCTTTTTACAAACAAGGTCAGATGCATGGTATTTGCTATTTACTAAGCCTGCAATCTAAGGGAGATTCAGGTATATAAGCACAAGCTGGAATCAAGATTGCCGGGAGAAATATCAATAACCCCAGATATGCAGATGACACCACCCTTATGGCAGAAAGTGAAGAGGAACTAAAAAGCCTCTTGATGAAAGTGAAAGAGGAGAGTGAAAAGTTGGCTTAAAGCTCAACATTCAGAAAACGAAGATCATGGCATCCGGTCCCATCACTTCATGGGAAATAGATGGGGAAACAGTGGAAACAGTGTCAGACTTTATTTTTGGGGGCTCCAAAATCACTGCAGATGGTGACTGCAGCCATGAAATTAAAAGACGGTTACTCCTTGGAAGAAAAGTTATAACCAACCTAAATAGCATATTCGAAAGCAGAGACATTACTTTGCCGACTAAGGTCCGTCTAGTCAAGGCTATGGTTTTTCCAGTAGTCATGTATGGATGTGAGAGTTCGACTGTGAAGAAGGCTGAGTGCCGAAGAATTGATGCTTTTGAACTGTGGTGTTGGAGAAGACTCTTGAGAGTCCCTTGGACTGTAAGGAGATCAGCCCTGGGATTTCTTTGGAAGGAATGATGCTAAAGCTGAAGCTCCAGTACTTTGGCCACCTCATGCGAAGAGTTGACTCATTGGAAAAGACTCTGATGCTGGGAGGGATTGGGGGCAGGAGAAGAAGGGGACGACAGAGGATGAGATGGCTGAATGGCATCACGGACTCGATGGACATGAGTCTGAGTGAACTCCGGGAGTTGGTGATGGACAGGGAGGCCTGGCGTGCTGCGATTCATGGGGTTGCAAAGAGTCGGACACGACTGAGCGACTGAACTGAACTGAACTGAACTGAACTGAAAATACAGATGATGGGTGCTACGAGTGTTGTGATGGGAAAAGTAAAAAATGCTGTGAGAGCACAGAAGAAGGATATCTACTCCACACTTGAGAGGTTCAGAAAGGCTTCTTAGAGAAATTCATTAAAGTTGAAACCCAGGGAGAGAGAAATAAACTAGGGGAAGGGAGCCAAAGAGAGGCGTGAGGAATATTCATAGCAATACACAGAGTTTGAGAAGGGTAGTGATTAAATATAAGGCTAGCACATGAAGCAGGACCAGATGATTGTAAGTGATTTAAGAGAATTTGAATTTTATTTTAAAGAAAACGAGAGTCCATTGAAATATTTAAACAAGAGAGTGATGCATTCAGATGTCTATCTGTCAAAAAGTAAAATTGTTGCTTTTATCTCCCAAACTTTGTTCTTAACCCTGATCTCTGCTCTAAGGTTAGGAGGTTAGTGATGTAGTAAACGTTAGAAACGTGATGGAAATGAATAGTTCGTAGATTTTATTTTTGGATCACTGATACTTAAGATTTAGTATAGTAGTTCAGTGTGTTTGCTCTAAAGTCTGTCAAATTGTGTTTGAATCCCAGATTCATTACCTATTGTCTGTACAAGTTCCTTCTCTAGGCCTCGGTAACCTTGGCTATAAACACCATAATAATATCCAACTTAAAAATCCATACCATAGGGTTGTTATGGTTAAACAAGATTATTTCAATAAAAAGCCTGGGATAAAGTAAATATTTAGTAAATTATTATTATTATTATACCACTAATAAAAAAGTTGAAAGTTTACTAATCTTTTTTAGGCCATGTCAAAATGTTTCTCTGGCAAAAACTTGGTATTCAAATGAACTTACCAGCAAAACAGCTGCATTGAAAGCTGTTAAAAATTTAGCTGAGTTAAAATTGACACCACATTTACTCAGCCAAGGTGACTTTCCTGGTGGCTCAGACAGTAAAGCGTCTGCCTACAGTGCTGGAGACCTGGGTTCAATCCCAGGGTCAGGAAGATCTCCTGGAGAAGGAAATGGCAATCCACTCCAGTATTCTTGCCTGGAAAATCCCATGGACGGAAGAGCCTGGTAGGCTACAGTCCATGGGGTCGCAAAGAGTCAGACACAACTGAGCAACTTTACTTTCTTTCACACTTTATTCACCCAATATCATGAAATGTATACAGCCTTGTGTTGAGCGCCAAAAAAGTATTATCAGGTGTGTAACATTCAAAGGTAGTTCTAAGCAAGCAATGGCATACATAGGTATGGTTCCTCAGAGAGACGTCTGAGGTGGAAATAAAAATTTGGAGACCACTGGCATGAAGATAGGATTTAAGTCATTGCAATGGATGTAGAAAAAACTACTGATAACATTTAATACCCATCAGTACTCTTGCCTGGAGAATCCCATGGATAGAGGAGCCTGGTGGGCTACAGTCCATGGGGTCGCTAAGAGTCGGACACTACTGAGCGACTTCACTTTCACTTTTCCCTTTCATGCATTGGAGAAGGAAATGGCAGCCCACTCCAGTGTTCTTGCCTGGAGAATCCCAGGGACGGGGGAGCCTGGTGGGCTGCCGTCTATAGGGTCGCACAGAGTCGGACACGACTGAAGCGACTTAGCAGCAGCAGCATAATAAAAACTGATAGAAAATAGGAATAGAAGGTTCCCAAACTTAAAGATTATCCCAAGAAAGCAAAAACAATCATATTCAATGGTAAAATATTTAAAATTTTCCCTATGAGGTTAAGGGCAATACCAGAATCACTTTATGGCTAGAATAATGTAGCTAACCCTAACTGACTAAAAACTAAGTTAATAAAGCATTTTACAACTTTTGGAAAAACAATAGATTATATATAATATTTATATTAATTTGTATTTATATACATACATGAGCAAATATGCCAGCAAAATGCAGTATGCCAGCAAATTTGGAAAACTCAGCAGTGGCCATAGGACTAGAAAAGGTCAGTTTTCATTCCAATCCCAAAGAAAGGCAATGCCAAAGAATGTTAAAACTACTGCACAATTGCACTCATCTCACATGCTAGCAAAGTAATGCTCAAAATTCTCCAAGCCAGGTTTCAGCAGTACATGAACTGTGAACTTCCAGATGTTCAAGCTGGATTTAGAAAAGGCAGAGGAACCAGAGATCAAATTGCCAACATCTGTTGGATCATTGAAAAACCAAGAGAGTTCCAGAAAAACATCTATTTCTGCTTTATTGACTATGCCAAAGCTTTTGACTGTGTGAATCACAACAAACTGGAAAACTCTTCAAGAGATTGGAATACCAGACCACCTTACCTTCCTCCTGAGAAACCTGTATGCAGGTCAAGAAGCAACACTTAGAACTGGACATGGAACAACAGACTGCTTCCAAATTGGGAAAGGAATAAGTCAAAGCTGAATATTGTCACCTTGCTTATTTAACTTATATGCAGAGTACATCGTGTGAAATGCTTGGCTGGATGAAGCACAAGCTGGAATTAAGATTGCCGGGAGAAATATCAGTAACCTCAGATATGCAGATGACACCACCCTTATGGCAGAAAGTGAAGAAGAACTAAAGAGCCTCTTGATGAAAGTGAAAGAGGAGGGTGAAAAAGTTGGCTTAAAATTCAGCATTCAAAAAACAAAGATCATGGCATCTGATCCCATCACTTCATGGCAAATAGATGGGGAAATAATAGAAACAGTGGGAGACTTTATTTTCTTGGGCTCCAAAATCACTGCAGATAGTGATTGCAGCCATGAAATTAAAAGACGCTTGCTCTTTGGAAGAAAAGCTATGACCAACCTAGACAACATATTTAAAAGCAGAGACATTACTTTGTGGATGAAGTCTGTCTAGTCAAAGCTGTGTTTTTCCAGTAGTCATGTGTGGATGTGAAAGTTGAAGAAAGCTGAGTACCTAAGAATTGATGCTTTTTAATTGTGGTATTGGAGAAGACTCTTGAGAGTTCCTTGGACTGCAAAGAGATCAAACCAGTCAATCCTAAAGGAAATCAGTCCTGAATATTTATTGGAAGGACTGATGCTGAAGCTGAAACTCTAATACTTTGGCCACCTGATGTGAAGAACTGACTCATTGGTCCGTCTAGTGAAGGCTATGGTTTTTCCAGTGGTCATATATGGTTGTGAGAGTTGGATTGTGAAGAAAGCTGAGCGCCAATCCAACCAGTCCATCCTAAAGGAGATCCAACCAGTCCAACCAGTCCATCCTAAAAGAGATCAGTCCTGGGTGTTCTTTGGAAGGAATAATGCTAAAGCTGAAATCCAGTACTTTGGCCACCTCACGCGAAGAACTGACTCATTGGAAAAGACTCTGGTGCTGGGAGGGATTGGGGGCAGGAAGAGAAGGGGACGACAGAGGATGAGATGGCTGGATGGCATCAGTGACTGGATGGACATGAGTTTGAGTAAACTCTGGGAGTTGGTGATGGACAGGGAGGCCTGGTGTGCTGCAATTCATGGGGTTGCAAAGAGTCGGACACAACTGAGTGACTGAACTGAACTGAGGAACAGAACTGATCTGACATACATAGAGAAGTCGATTGCTTGATTGAGGGGGCTACCTAATCTAAAATCTGGTGAGGCATACCAACAGGTTAGAAACTCAGGCAGGTGTCAATGCTACAGTCTTATTTATTTGGCTGCGTCGGATCTTCCTTGTGGCGTATGGGCTTCTGTCTAATTGTGGCCCAGGATCTAGGGTGCGTGGGCTCAGTAGTTGCAGCACATGAGCTTAATTGCACCGTGGCCTGTGCAGTCTTAGTTCCCTGACCAAGGATAGAACCTATAGCCCCTGTGTTGGAAGATGGATTCTCAACCTCTAGTCCACCCTGGGACCCCTGATGCTACAGTCTTAAGGCAGGATTTTTTTCTTCAGAATACCCGTTTTTCTCTTCAGGTCTTCAGTTGATTAGATGGGGCCCACCCATATTATTAAAGGTGATCTCCTTCACTTTAGAGTAAGCTGATTGTAGATATTAACCATATCTATAAAATACCTTTACAGCAGCACCTAGATTATCAAGTTTAATAACTAGATTCTATAGCCAAGTTCACATATAAAACTAACCATCACAATGCCCTGCCTTATTAATCAAGGGAATGCAAATCAAGAGCACAAGGAAGTATGACTTTATATCCACTAAATTGACAAAATTTAAGTATCTGGTAAGACCAAGCATTGTAAGGATGCTCATATATTGAGGGAAATGGAAACTGTAATAGTCATTCTGATAGAGAAGTTGGCACTTTCTTATAAAGGTGTATGTAGCCTAGGACGTTCATGCCTTCACAAATTTTTGTCCATGAACATCAGGAGATGTGTAAAATTTACAAGAAGGTGATAGTAGTTTAAAATATATATATGTAAAAGTAGCAAAAGAACAACAGCCTGGAAATAAATCAAGTATTCATTGATAGAAAAGTGGATCAGTACATCATACTGAAGTCACAGAATGGAATAAATATTCCATAGTATGAATAGTCACAGAATATTCAGTAGTGAATAAATGCACAGTAGCCATGTGGATCATGAGTGAATTTTAAAAACATAATATTGAGTACAAAACACAAGGCACAGAAGATTAAAATAGCATAATACCATTTTTATTAAAGCTCAGAAACCAACAGAATATATTGTTAGGGAATGCAAACCTATGAGAGGACTCTAGTTATGGGGGATGGGTCAGTGAAGGAAGACATAGTGGGATAGAACAGTGTTGGCAGTGTTCTACTCTTTTAAGTTTGGTGTTGAACTCCTGGGTCCTTATTTCATTATAATGCCTCATATTATATGTTACAGATAATCCTTTTGTGTTATCAAATCATTTTACATTTTACAAGAACATAAATAAAAATATTGGGTTGACCAAAAAGTTCATTTGGGTCCCATCTTACAGGAAAACACAGATAAACTTTTTGGCCAACCCAATATTTTTTTCATTCAAATATAGTGAAATTTTAAAGAAGAGTGTTTTAATATATGAAAGTTGTTTTTATAATCTATATATCTACATATATATATAGCTGATTTAAAGTCTATGAAGGGCTTAGAAGACAGTGTGATTCAGATTTGAAACTAAGGCTGGCTTTCAATCAAGAAGTCCAGATGAGCTGAAACAATGGTCGTTTAACTTTTGGGAATTTCTTGATTGACTGCTTTGAGCTGAAAGTTATTGAACCTCTTCCCAGAAAACATTTTATATGTGGAAAACTTTTCAGTTCCAGGGAGTGATGGTGAATCTGGTCTGGAAATAGATTACTAAAGCTATTTAACAGTTACCAGTTTTGATGAGCTCATCTTACTGTAAGAAATGTATAGCAGATATTGCTAGTCAGAGGACAAAGAGTCTTCATCAAAGGTGCAACTTCATTCCTTAAAGTTAGTTTGTAAATTCATAGAAGTATCATAAAGCTAGATTAAAATAGGGAGACATGATCTTAGTACTTTCAGTTCCGTGTGATGTGTATCATAGGCGGATTTTGGCAAATGGTTGTCAGGACTTTCTTTTAGGTTTTAAGTTTTTAATTTGGCCAACTTGCCAAGGCTCAAATTGAGGAGTGACCTACTTTTTCCTGGGTCAGAGCAACCAGGGCATGGGGAAAAATAATTTGTTTTTTCTTTGCAGGAAGTTTTGTAAACGTTCTGAGTTGGTGAAGTCTGTATTCCACATCTGATACATGGGAAAGCTGTGCTTAGAAATATGGGTATTTTAAAAATAAAATTTTCAACTTGCAAAAATGCATCCTGAAAACTTAAGATCTCTCTCAGGTGGTTCTCTCAGCTAAATGAGTAATATAACATGTCATTGTTTATGGATACTTGATAAAGTGAAGAGCGATACCGTGTTTTCTTTGTCTGGCATTTGACAGCTGTTAACTAGTGAAATGAGAGATTAGAGTTTGTGCGACTGAAAGCATGCACTTGATGCCTTCAAACAAAACTGTGTCACCTTCTATATAAAGTATTCAATTAGCCTGTTGGCAAGATGTGTAGGGTATGCTATTGAGAGAGTTACGTTTTCTTAGTTTCACATGCTGTTTTCTAAGTCCAATAAGATGTTGATGCTTACAAGATAAAAAATTATCATAGTTATATCTACACTATATATTGATTGTATTACTATATAATTCATCAAACAGTATTTTACACAATTGGTAAGTATATATATTTTAAAATGTTGACTAATAAAGAATACTAAATTATCAACTTTACCTTTCTTATCTCTCTTATATAAAAGATGATTGTCTTTTTTTCACCCAGCTTGTTTTATACTTTGCCTGTTATGTCAGTTTCCCCACCCCCTTGCATTGGGTTGAAAGAGAAAGTGTTTCTCAGTTTGAAACTACCCTCTTATTTATTTTTCATTTCCATTTGATCCCTTATTAAGGCACTAGAGGTATTGGTCTTTTAACTATCTGTGGCAGTGTACTATTTTTAGTTAATCCTAGAAGGAATAAGTCAGTATAGCACAGAGGTTAAGAGTGTAGTTCCCTGGAACCTAACCAGTTGGTGAATCTACACTCAGAAAATTACTAAGTGTAAGACTTTGGCAAGTTGCTTGAATTTTCTCTACTCTGTGGTTTCCTGTGTTTTTAATAAAAGAGTGACTTCAATGCTCTGGTACCTAGTAAAAACTGAGTGAATGTTAACTATAAAAATAGCAGTAATAAGAATTATTATTCTTGAATTAATTATTGATAGGTTGCAGACTTAGCATCCTAGCACTTATGTCTGTTTAGTGTATTTGTTTGTAATACAGAACAGGTTGGCTGTACCACTCTCTATCTGGGTCCAAACGTCCAGTAATGTGATAGTTCAATTCCTTTAAAAAATAATGATATCTATTTATACTATGAGTAAAATTTTCAAGGCCTAATGTCAAATGAATGACAAATTATATTCACTTTTATGTTTATGTGAGTGACTAGTATATTCAAAGCAATATGGGTAACATACAGATAAAATATAGCTCTTGTACTCAAGTAGTATCAGTTTAATAGAAGGGATTAGAGAAATAGAGACAAAATACAGTGTATTTTCCCAGGTGGATGGAAGTTATGATATCAGAATTTAAGAATTCAGAATGGACGAGTAATACAAGCTGAACAAACCAGAAAACCAGTTTAAACATCTTGGGGAACTGAGGGGACAGAAATTGGGGTGCATACTGTAACTTGAGGGTTATTGCTTCATACCCAGGAATCTCTAAGTTAGGTTTTAATTTATGTTTATTTCTTCTTCATATTGGTATTACCATCTATGGATGTGTGTGTGCTTAGTCGTGTCTGACTCTTTGTGACCCCATGGACTGTAGCCCACTAGGGGGATTCTCCAGGCAAGAATACTGAAGTGGTTTGTCATGCCCTCCGCCAGGGGATCTTCCCAACCCAGTGATCGAACCCAGGTCTCCCACATTGCAGGTGGATAACCATCTGAGCTACTCAGGAATCCCAAGAATACTGGAGTGTGGAGCCTATCCCTTCTCCAGCGGACCTTCCTGACTCAAAGGTCCCCTTTGAGTCCCCTTTGATTTGAATCAGGGTCTCCTGCATTGCAGGCAGATTCCTGAGCTACCAGGGAAGCCCTCTACAAGTGTAATATTTAAAACTTAATACTTAAAAACTCAGTTTGTAGTACCCAAGTAGAAATGTTTAACATTTCTGTAAGAGAGGCATAAAGTATGACCAATGTTAGCATAGAGGTGATGTACTGTGAGAAAGAATTAGAAAAAAAATCTTCATAGAAGAATATTTGAGCTGGGATTTCAAAGGATGCATGTGATTCCAGGTGAATTTGGGATCTGTAGTAGTTGTTTGTCCCATGGAAGTTCAAGGTGTCAGCATAAATTCAGAATGAAGATTGTACATGGTACAGTCTGCACCTTGAGAGAGGAGGTGTTCATCTGAGCAGGAATGTGGGCATATGTTGGGAGATACGTTTGAAGAGGTAAGTTGGTGCCAGATCTGGTGGGCCTTGAATGCCTTTAATTTAAATGAGTAATAGAGAACCACAGAAGACTTTTTTACATGGGGAGTGGTGATGGTTGTGGTGGTAGGCTAATACAGATGGGTCATCCATCAGTTGCACTCGTGTGTTCATTGAGTTCATGTTTTGTCTCTTTCAGGAAGTTCATGATTTATTACAAGACTATGAATTAAAATACTGTTATGTGGACAGAAATAAGCGAACGGGTAAGATTTATGTTCTAAGCACCTGATTTTATTTTAATTCTGCATGTTGTCATTATAGAGCAACAAAGCTAAGTGTCTTTTTATTCTTAAACTAATCTCTGAATTTCTTAAACATTAAATCATATACACATTACATCATTTATTTTCTGAAGGTAATATAATTATTCTAAATTTTAGTCACATTAATTAATGCAGCTTTAGGGAGTTCATTCTACCACATGGACACTGGTGCTGGCAAGAACCACTTTAGAATCTTCCATCTAGGTTATTAGTGTCTGACCTGGCCCTGCCCACCAACCTTTCTGGACCACTGCTGGGATGTATCAGGCCAAGCAACTAACAGGGTAGGAACAAAACCCCTCTAATCAATAGGCAGGTTGCCTTAAGCCCCCTTGAGCCCACAGCCACCCTGACACCAGGCCCTGTCCACCAGAGCAGCCAGGACCCAGTTCTACATACCACTAGCCCTGGGACCCCTGGGGCTCTGCACCCAGCCACCAGGGGGCAGGACCCCCTTGGGCTCTGGCCCTGGCCACTGGTGGGCTGCCTGTAGCCTCTCAACCAGCCTTACTCACCAGTGGGCAGACACCAGCCCCAAGCCCACAACAGCCCCATAGCCTGCCATGGCAGGACCTAGCCCATCACCAGCAGTCTAGCATCAGCTCTGAGACATCTTGGACCCCTCAACCAGGTTCCCCAGAATCCAGCCCCACCTACCAGGAAGTCAACACAAGCTTTAGGACACCTAGGACTCCAGAGCCAATTGTATTGGGAACCAGCCCCATACGCCAATGGACTAAAACCAGCTCAAGGATACTCAGGGCCCCCTTCAATTGAAGGTCCTGGGACATGACTCCATCCACCAGTGAGCCATCACTAGCTCTGGGACCCCTCGGACCCTGTAGCCAGAGACCCCAGGACACAACTCTGTCTACCAGTTGGCCAGCACAAACCCCAGAACCCAGCTTTACCTACTGGTGGGCCAGCACCAGTCCTGGGAGTCTCTGGATCCCAATCTTGCCCACAAGCAGGCAGGCCTGTGTCAGCCTCAGGGCCACCACATCACTGCAGCCTGCCCTGTCATAATTTAACCAACACACAGCAGGATGGTATCAGCCCGAGGACCCCTCATACCCTGGCTCTGCCCACTACCAGGCCAATATCAGTTCTGGGACACCTTGTACCCCTCAGCATCCAGGATCCAGCACCATCCACCAGTGGGTTGACACCAGACTTGGAACTCCCAGGGCACTGCAGCTGAAAGACCTGGTAGGGGGAGGGGGCAGTGCCTAGCTTTGTCTGCTAATTAGCTGGCACTAGCCCTGGGACACCCTGGGTCCCAACTCCACCCATCAGCAGGCCAACACCAGCTCTTGGACTACTTAGCCAGTTGCCCCAGAATCCAGGGAGTGGAACAGCACCAGCTTTGGGACACCCCAGAACCTACAGCCAGCCATGTCACGAAGCAGCCCCTCCACCAGCAGTCCAAAACTAAATCAGAAACCCTGGTCCTGCAACCACCCCTTTCCCAGAACTCATCTTTGCCCATGAGAGAGCCAGCACTGGCTCATCAGCTTGTGACATGGTCCCACCAACCAACATCAGCAGCTTCTTCACAGTGTGGGGCCTGGCAACCTGCTGGACTAGGTAGCCACACCTACCAGACTTCCTGCAGCGTTCAGCCTGCCACAACAGAAGGACGCATGCAGCTCACATAGGGGGCACCCCTAGGGCGTATAGCTCTGGTGGCCAGACAGGAGTGCACTGTTGGTACACACAGGACATCTCCTACAAAGGGCCACTCCTTCCAAGTCAGGGTGTAACCAACCTACCAGATATGTAGAAAAAGAAACAGCGAATTAAACAAAACAAGGTGCCAAAAGAGCATGTTCCAAAAGAACAAGCGAGAATAAATCTCCAGAAGAGCTATGTGAAGTGGAGATAGGCGGTCTACTTGAGAAATAGTCAAGGTAGTGATTATAAAGATGATCAGATAACTTGGGAGAAGATAGATTATACAGAGTAAGAAGTTAGATGTTTTTAACAAAGGATCAGAAAATTTTAAAAAGAACCAAACAGAGATAAAGAATGTAGTAACTGAAATAAAGAATAGCAGGATGGTGGATTCCTTCTACTACACCAGAAGGGATCAAAAGTAGATTAAATGATAAGAGGAATGAATCAGTGAGCTGGAAGACAGGAATAGAAATTACTGTTGCTTAAGCAGAGACATTACTTTGCCAACAAAGGTCCATCTAGTCAAGGCTATGGTTTTTCCAGAGGTCATGTATGGATGTGAGAGTTGGACTGTGAAGAAAGTTGAGCACCAAAGAACTGATGCTTTTGAACTGTGGTATTGGAGAAGACTCTTGAGAGTCCCTTGGACTGCAGGGAGATCCAACCAGTCCATTCTGAGGGAGATCAGCCCTGGGATTTCTTTGGAGGGAATGATGCTGAAGCTGAAACTCCAGTACTTTGCCCACCTCATGCAAAGAGTTGACTCTTTGGAAAAGACTCTGATGCCGGGAGGGATTGTGGGCAGGGGAGAAGGAGATGACAGAGGGTGAGATGGCTGGATGGCATCACCGATTCAATGGACGTGAGTCTGAGTGAACTCCGGGAGTTGGTGATGGACAGGGAGGCCTGGCGTGCTGTGATTCATGGGGTCGCAGAGAGTTGGACACAACTGAGCAACTGAACTGAACAGAAAAAAGAATAAAAAATGAGATGATTTAAAAGACCTCAGAGATAACATCAGGCACACTAACATTATAGAGATCCCAGAAGGAGAAGAGAGAGAGGCAGAGAACATACTTGAAGACAAGTAAGTGAAAAGCTTCCCTAACCTGAGAAAGAAAACAAACATTCAGATACAGGAAGCACAGAGAGTCTCAAACAGGATCAGCCCAAAGAGGACCACGGCAAGACACTGTGTAATTAAAATGGCAAAAAATAAAGACAGTATAAAAAGCAGCAAGGGAAAAATAGTAAGCTATATACAAGGAAACTCCTATAAGGCAATCAGCTGACTTTTCTGCAGAAACTATGCAGGCTAGAAGGGAGTGGCACAATATATTTAAAGTGATGAAAGGGAAGAACCTACAACCAAGAATACTATACCAAGGAAGGCTTTCATTCAGATTTGATGGAGAGATTGAAAGTTTTACGGGCTTCCCTTGTGGCTCAGCTAGTAAAGAATCTACCTACAATGCGGGAAACCTGGTTCGATCCCTGGGTTTGGAAAGGCTATCCACTCCAGGATTCTGGCCTGGAGAATTCCATGGACTATGCAGTATACCGTATAGTCCATGAGGCCACAGAGAGTTGGACATGACTGAGAAACTTTCACTTTGAAAGTTTTACACACAAGTAGAATCCAAAGCACCAGTTTGGATGGGTTCACAGATATTTTCTATTAAATGTTTGGAGAAGAGTTAACATGTATCCTTCTCAAACTACTCAAAAAAATGACAGAGGAATGAATGCTTCAGAACTCATTCTACAAGGCCAGCATCACCCTGATAACAAAACCAAAGATACCACAAAAATTGAAAAGTACAAGACAGTATGACTGATGAACGTGAATGTAAAAATCCTCAACAAAATATCAGCAAACTGAAATCAGCAATGCATTGAAAAGATCATATAACATGAGCAAGCAGGGCTTATTTTGGGGATGCAAGCATAGTTCAAAATCTGCAAATTAATATGATAAATCGTATTAACAAATTGAAGAATAAAAATCATGACCATCTAAATAGGTAGAAAAAGCTTTTGACAAAATTCAGCATCCATTTACAGCTAAAACTCTCAACAAAGTGGGTATAGAGGGAACAAGCCTCAAAATAATAAAGGCCCTCTGATAAGCCATGGCTAACATCATGTTTAGTGGTGAAAAGCTGAAAGCATTTCCTCTAAGATCAAGACCTAGGCAAGGATGCCCACTATTGCCACTTTTATCCAACATGGTATTGGAAGTCCTAGCCACAGCAGTCAGACAATAAAAAGAAGAAAAACCCAGATTAGAACGGGAGAAGTAAAACAGATGACACCTGTTATCCATAGAGATTTCTAAAGATGCCACCAAAAACCCATCAATATGAATTTGATAGTCTCTTCAAGAAATGCTCAGAAAACTGAACAGCTCTTGTAAAAAAAAGAAATTAGAACATTTTCTCATACCACAAAAAGAATTAAAATGGATTAAAAATCTAAATGTAAGACTGGAAACCATAAGATCCTAGAAGACAACATAGGCAGAACATTCTTTGATATAAATCCTATAGCAGTATTTTTTTTTTTTTTTGGCTATCCCTCCTAAAGCAAAGGAAGCAAAAGGAAAAATAAACAAATGGGATCTAATTAAACTTAAAAGTTTTTGCATAGAGGAGGGAACCATTGATAAAACGAACAGACAACCTACTGAATGGGAGAAATATTTGCAAATGGTATGACTGATAGGTGGTTAATATTCAAAATATATGAACAGCTCATATAACTCAATATCAAAAAAACTAAACAATCCAATTAAAATGGGCAGAAGACCTGAATAGACATTTTCCAAGGGAGACATACAGGTGGCCAAGAGGCAAGTGAAAAGATGCTTAGCGTTGCTAATCTTCAGAGAACTACAAATCAAAACCACAATGAAATATCACCTCGTACTTGTCAAAATGACTATTATTTTTTAAAAAACAAAAAACATCAGAAATATGATGAAAAGGCACTCTCATACAATGTTGGGGATTTGGATTTACACTAATGTAAATTGGTGCAACCTCTGGAAAACAGTGTGGAGGTTCCTCATAAAACTAAAAATTGAGCTACCATATAGTTAGCAACTCCACTCCTGGCTAAATAAAGTGAAAACACTAATTCAAAAAGATACATGCAAACAAAACAAAACAAAACAAAAAGATACATGCACCCCAATGTTCATATCAATGCTATTTACAGTAGCCAAGTATGAGGCAACCTAAGCATCCATCAACAGATGAATAGATAAAGAAGAGGTGGTATATATATACACACACACACACGCATATATATATCAGTTCAGTTCAGTCGCTCACTCGTGTCCGACTTTTTGCGACCCCAGGAACCGCAGCACGCCAGGCCTCCCTGTCCATCACCAACTCCTGGAGTTCACTCAGACTCACGTCCATCAAGTCAGTGATGCCATCCAGCCATCTCATCCTCTGTTGTCCCCTTCTCCTGCCCACAATCTCTCCCAGCATCAGAGTCTTTTCCAGTGAGGCAACTCTTCACATGAGGTGGCCAAAGTACTGGAGTTTCAGCCTCAGCATCATTCCTTCCAAAGAACACCCAGGACCGATCTCCTTTAGAATGGACTGGTTGGATCTCCTTGCAGTCCAAGGGACTCTCAAGAGTCTTCTCCAACACCACAGTTCAAACGCATCAATTCTTCGGTGCTCAGCTTTCTTCACAGTCCAACTCACATCCATACGTGACCACTGGAAAAACCATAGCCTTGACTAGACTGACCTTAATCGGCAAAGTAATGTCTCTGCTTTTGAATATGCTATCTAGGGTGGTCATAACTTTTCTTCCAAGGAGTAAGCATCTTTTAATTTCATGGCTGAAATCACCATCTGCTGTGATTTTGGAGCCCCCCTCCCCCCGCCCCTGCTAAATATATATATATATATACACATACACAATGCAATACTATTCAGCCATAAAAAAAGAATGAAATTTTGCCTTTTGCAGCCACATGGCTAGACCTGCAGGGTCTTGTGCTTAGTGAAATAAGTCAGACAGAGAAAGATAAATACTGTATGTTATTGCTTATATGTGGAATCTAAAAATAAATGAATATGACAAAGCAGAAACAGACTCACAGATATTGAGAACTAACTAGTGGTTACCAGTGTGGAGAGGAAACAGGGAAGGGCAAGATAAGGGTAGAGGATTAAGAGGTACAAACTATTACACATAAAATAAGCTATAAAGATACATTATACAGCATAGGGAAGTAGCCAATATTTTATAATAATTTAAATGGAATACAATCTGTGAACATTTGAATCACTGACATATACCTAAAATGATATAATATTGTAAATCAACTATACCTCAATAAAATGTTAGGCAAAAAATGGAATTTTCATAGGTTTTTAAAATATATATATAATATTGCCAGAGCTTTATGAAGGTTTATAATGAATGTCCTAATGTTATAACATTTTAATGAGTGTTTTGAATTTGCTTAGTATTGTTCATTTTTAATAATATATTATTGGACTTAGTGAATAGATTATGTAATTTGACCTTTAGTTATACAAATTGGGAAAATTGTTCAATTTTTCTGCATGTTTTATATCTGACATTAAAAGCCTAAACTAGATTATTTTCTCTGTGTACATATGCTATGTAAATATTTAAAAACATCTCTTTGAGATGACAAAAAAGTAAAAAAATGTCTGAAGGATGATATAACCATCGTGTGTGTGTGTGGGGGGGGTGTTTAGTCGCTAAGTCGTGATACTAATGTCTGAAGGATGATATAACTATCATATGTGTGTGTGTGGGGGAGGGTGTTTAGTCGCTAAGTCGTGATACTAATGTCTGAAGGATGGTATAACCATCGTGTGTGTGGGGGGGAGTGGTGTTTAGTCGCTAAGTCGTGATACTAATGTCTGAAGGATGATATAACCATCGTGTGTGTGTGTGGGGGGGGGTGGTGTTTAGTCACTAAGTCGTGATACTAATGTCTGAAGGATGATATAACTATCATATGTGTGTGTGTGGGGGGGGTGGTTAGTCGCTAAGTCGTGATACTAATGTCTGAAGGATGATATAACTATCATATGTGTGTGTGTGGGGGGGGTGTTTAGTCGCTAAGTCGTGATACTAATGTCTGAAGGATGATATAACTATCATATGTGTGTGTGTGGGGGGGGGTGTTTAGTCGCTAAGTCGTGATACTGACTCCCAAATTAGCAGGGTTTTTTTTTCCTTTTTTCTGGCTGCACTGGGTCTTCACTGCAGTATAGGCTTTCTCTAGTTACAGCACATGGGGCCTTCTCTAGTTACAGCACATGGGGTCTTCTCTAGTTACAGTGCATGGGTTGCCGCAGTGCTTAGTTGCCCCAAAGCATGTGAGATCTTAATTCCTCAAGCAGGGGTTGAACCTGTGTCCCTGCATTGGGACTACCCCGATGCGATGCAGGAGCCCCTGCTTTCAGTGCAGGAGAATGCAGGAGACTCTTTGCAACCCCATGGGCTGCAGCCCACCAGGCTCCTCTGTCCATGGGATGCTCCAGGCAAGAGTACTGGAGTGGGTTGCTGTGCTCTGCCCCAGGGGATCTTCCTGACCCAGGGTTTGACCCTGTAGCTCCTGCGTTGCAGATGGATACTTTACCTTTGAGCCATGGGGGAACCCTATTGTGTTAGATACTTGAAACTGATATTATGTGTTGATTATACTTCAATTTAAAAAGACTTTGAAGTATTTTTGTCATTAAAATATTATATAGATGCTAGAGCCCTAATGTAGTACTGTTAAGTGAATACCTCTGATAGTATGATAAGAAATTCTGCACTTGTTTTTTGTGACTTAGAAACATAGAAAAGAACACTACAGTTAAAAATGAAATCAAGTTTTTACCTCTCTCTGACTCCATTCCCTCCATCCCTCCTTGCCAAAGGGCAAGCACTAAAGAATTTGGTGCACACTTTCCATCCGTGCCATTCCAGTGTGGTAGTCATTAGAGCTGTTCACAGATTCTTTTTGTTCCTGCCATAGGGTAAATAGTGCTTCCCTGTCTCTCTTTGAAGTTACCAGTGGACGTGTGATTTGGCTTTCGATGAACGAAGTGCAGTGAAAGTGACACGTACCCCCTCCAGGTAGAAGATTTCAGAGCTAGCATGTGATTGACTGCTCACCCCACAACTTGCTAAAGTGATTGAGGAAGGTTGTGTGTCCTCTTTAAACATAGCCCCAGAGTGGCTATGAGCAAAGCCTCTTTCCTTCCTTTCAGCATGGGATATGCATGATGAACAAGGAGGAGAAACCCTTTTGTTTTGTTAAGTCTTTGAAATTGTGAAGTGGTTTCTTATCAAAGCATCCCAACTAATGCCTGAAATTCTACTATATGTAAAGTTAACAGTGTTGTACTTGGTGTTTTTTCAACAACATAAATGGTATTCTATATTTTTCATTTAGCAACTAAATGACCAGATGTGGCATTGTACATATAGCTTTAGTTCATTGATTTAAACTACTACATATTATTGTGTCCTGTGAATTTATCACCACTGATAAATCTGTTCATTACTGATAGGCATTTAGGAAGCTTTAACTTTTCCAGCATTTCAAAAGATACTGCAATGAGTATGCTTTTACTTTCTTCTGATAGACATTGCAGTGGTTTCTCCACAAGTGAGTTACTGGGTTTGTAAGTTATGTTCAACTTCAATGTTAAAAATATTGACAAAGGCTTTACAGCTCACTTTTAGCCAGGGATGGTGCTATTCCTACCAGCTAGGATGATAGACATCATGATTCATGGTTGATTAGAAGGAATATTCAAAAATGTTTTGTTTCAAGTGGAGAAAATTAACTCTAGATTAACAATGCTAAAAATTTTAAAGTGAGACCTGTAAGGATCAAGCTCATTCCTGATAACTTAACCATGACCCAGAAAAAAACCTCAAGAATATTTGTTTGAATATAAAAACATCCAGTACCCAACAAGGCAGAAATTTAGTGTCTGATATCCAATTAAAAATGACCAGGTATGGCAAAGAAGCAGAAAAGTACAGCCCATAATGAGAAATCAATCAAAACTGACCTGGAATTAAACAGTTTATAACTGTGTTTCATATGTACAAGAATTTATAGTAAAAATTGAACATATTAAACAGAGGATGGAAGATGTTAAACATACTTAATCCATACTTTTAGAAATGAAACTACAATTTCTGGGATGAAAAACAGGATGGGTAGATGGGATTAGAGTAGGCAGTGCAGAGGATCAGATCAGTGAATGTGAATACGTGGAAACGGCCGGAATGAAACAGGAGAAAAGGCTATGAAACATGAACAGAGTTATCCATGAACTTGGGCCAACTTCAAAGCCTAATATGGGAGTAATGGAGTCTCTGTATGAGAGAGAAAGTAACACAGAAAAGACATTTAAAGAATTACTAGCTGAAAATTTTCCATATTTGTCCTGAACCCAGAGATCCTCAAAGCTTAACCAACCTTAAGCATAAAACATGAAAAACCTACAATAAGGTACATTTGTAATCAACTTACTTGTAATTAGTGATAAAAAGAAAATCTTAAAAACAGCTGTCCCCACCAAGGACATGGTATGTTTAGATGGAAAAAGATAAATATGACTGCATATTTATTGGAAACAATACAAATGAGAAGACCATGGGGCAACGTCTTTTCTTTCTTTGCTGAAAGAAAAAAGATAAAAAAAAAAGATCACTTAATAAAATTATTAAGACATTTATGAAAGATACTAAAGAAGTCACAAATAAAGTATTCCATGGTCATGAACTGGAAGAATTAACATTGTCCACACTACTGAATCTTAAAGGAAATCAACCCTGAATATTTATTGGAAGGATTGATGGATGAAGCTGAAGCTCGTTACTTTGGCCACCTGATGTGAAAAACCAGCTCATTGGAAAAGACCCTGATGCTGGGAAAGATTGAGGGCCGGGGTAAAAGGGGGTGACAGGATGAGATGGTTGGATAGCATCACTGCATCAATGGACATGAGTTTGAGCAAACTCTGAGAGATGATGAAAGCCAGGGAATCTGGCATGCTGCAGTCCATGGGGTCGCAAAGAGTCAGGCATGACTGAATGACTAGCATAGCACCACCACCACCCTACTTAATGGGAGAAAATATTTGCAAATTATATCTGATAAGGAGCTAATATCCATAATACATAAAGAACTCATACAACTCAATAGCAAAAGAATAATTAAAAACCTGGCAGAGGATATCTAAAGAGACATTTTTCCAAATTAGGTATACAGGTGGGCAACAGATTCATGGAGAGGTGTTCAATATCACTAATCATCAGGGAAATGCAAGTCAAAACCACAGTGATATATCACCTCACACCTGTTAGAATATACCTGTTATCAAAAAAGCAAGAAAAAGTGTGGGAGAGAAGGAATAAAGGGAACCCTTGTACATTGTTGGTGGGAATGGAAATTGATGCAGTCACTATGGGAAACAGAATGGAGGTCTTTCAAAAAATTAAAAATGGAACTACCATATTGTCCAGCAATTCCACTCTGGGATATTAATTTGAAGGAATTAAAAACATTATTTCAAAAAGATATAGGAACCCCCATGCTCATTGCAGTGTTATTTACTATAGGCAAGACATGAAAACTCCCTAAGTGGTTACTGATAAATGGATAAGGCAGATGTCATATATGCATAGACAATGGAATATCATTCAGCCTTAAAAAAGAATGGAATCTTACCATTTGTGATAACATGGATGGGCCTTGAGAGCATTATGCTAAGTGCAATAAGTCAGAGAAATATAAATACTGTGTGACCTCACTTATAGGTGAAATCTAGAATAAAACCAAAAAACCCTGAGCTCATAGATACAGCCAGAGGCTAGGGATGGGGTGAAATGGGTAAGGAGAGTCATAAGGTACAAATTTCCATATAAAATAAGTCATGGGGATGTAATGTACAGCATGATTACTACAAATAACAGTACTGTAGTGTATATTTGAAAATTGTTAAGGAAGTAGATCTTTAAAATTCTCATCCCTTGCCCCTGAATTTTTGTAATTATGTGTGGTGACAGATGTTAACTAGACTTATTTCCCAATATGTACAAATATTGAATTATTAAATACCTGAAACTAATATAATGTTATTTATACATCAAAAACATCCCACGGAATTATTTACCCACCAAAAATATATTTTAAAAGTAAGGATGAGTGAAGATATTTTTTAATCATATAAAAGCTGAAAGAATTAATTACCATCAGACATGCTTTATAAGAAGTATTTAAAGAAGTCCTTTAAGCAGGGAGAAAATGGTGCTAGATGGAAATCTGGATCTACACACAAAAATGAAGAATATCAGATGTTTTCTGTTTGTGTATAAAAACTTTGGTTAATATTCAGTTCTCTTTAAAGATAATGGTTTAAAGCAAAAATAATAACACTATTGTGGAGGTTATAACACCTGTAGAAATGAAATGCATGACAACAATGTAAAGATTGAGAGGGGAGGAATGGAAGTATGCTTTGCAAAGTTTTTGGACTATATGCGGAAAGATCAATATCATTTGATGGTAACTGTTAAGTTACAGGTGTATACTACAAAGCCTGAATCACCCACTAGAATAATACAGGGAAGAAGCTCAGTAATTATATTAAATGACATTGCCTTGAATTTTATTACCTATGGTGGTGTTTGAGGAAACAGATAATAATAGTTTAATAAAAGTGGCTGCAGTTATAAACCTTAAAATCTGAGCTTTCTGTTATAGATAAGAAGAAATAATTGTTTTAGAATAGGATACATCAGATGTTTAAGCTGGTTCTAGAAAAGGCAGAGGAACCAAAGATCAAATTGCCAACATCCGCTGGATCACTGAAAAAGCAAGAGAATTCCAGAAAAAATATCTATTTCTGCTTTATTGACTATGCCAAAGCCTTTGACTGTATGGATCACAATAAACTGTGGAAAATTCTGAAAGAGATGGGAATACCAGACTACCTGATCTGCCTCTTGAGAAACCTGTATGCAGGTCAGGAAGCAACAGTTAGAACTGGACATGGAACAACAGACTGGTTCCAAATAGGAAAAGGAGTACGCCAAGGCTGTATATTGTCACCCTGTTTATTTAACTTATATGCAGAGTACATCATGAGAAATCCTGGGCTGGAAGAAACACAAGCTGGAATCAAGATTGCCAGGAGAAATATCAATAACCTCAGATATGCAGATGATACCACCCTTATGGCAGAAAGTAAAAAACTAAAGAACCTCTTGATGAAACTGGAGAGAGAAAAAGTTGGCTTAAAGCTCGACATTCAGAAAACTAAGATCATGGAGATCTGGTCCCATCAGTTCATGGGAAATAGATGGGGAAACAGTGGCTGACTTTATTTTGGGGGCTCCAAAATCACTGCAGATGGTGATTGCAGCCATGAAATTAAAAGATGCTTACTCCTTGGAAGAAAAGTTATGACCAACCTAGACAGCATATTAAAAAGCAGAGACATTACTTTGTTAACAAAGGTCCATCTAGTTGAGGCTATGGTTTTTCCAGTAGTCATGTATGGATGTGAGAGTTGGATTGTGAAGAAGGCTGAGCACTGAAGAATTGATGCTTTTGAACTGTGGTGTTGGAGAAGACTCTTGAGAGTCCCTTGGACTGCAGGGAGATCCAACCAGTCCATCCTAAAGGAGATCTGGGTGTTCATTGGAAGGACTGATGTTGAAGCTGAAACTCCAGTACTTTGGCCACCTCATGTGAAGAGCTGATTCATTGGAAAAGACCCTGATACTGGGAAAGATTACGGGCGGGAGGAGAAGGGGACGACAGAGGATGAGATGGTTGGATGGCATCACCGACTCAATGGACATGAGTTTGGGTAAACTCTGGGAGTTGGTGATGGACAGGGAGGCCTGGAGTGCTGCAGTTCATGGGATCGCAAAGAGTTGGACATGACTGAGCAACTGAACTGAATGAGAGAAAGAAGTTTTTTGCAGCTTGCCATCAAATTTGTGCAAATAATAGATTTAACTAGTAGAGCAGCCATGGCAAAGGATCAATAAAATTGTGACTTGTGAAAGGATTGGGACCAAGGTTGAATCTTAAAATTTTGGTAGGAAAATGGAAACAGAACTAATTTCCAAATGCCTTATAGTGTTTTCTCTGTAGGGTGACATCTTCCACTTCCACAGGGTCGATGTGAAAAAAGTTGGACTTTTTATTTTAGAGACTTTGTGGCCTTGAAAAGAAATGTAAGAAACTATAGAAGAGAATCAATGACCTCTTTTCCCTACTGCCTGGAGTTTTAAATTTACTTTATTATGTTATATAAATTCTACCACAAAATATCTTATTTGGGTTGAGCAAATGAAGATACCTAAGAAAAGGAAAATGAGAAGTTGACAGTTTTATAATCTATGCATGTATACATTCATCCATTCAGCTGACACACAGGCTCCACTGTGTGTCTGACAGTATGATAGCTGATGGAGATATATTCCATAGTTTAGGGATCTCACAGTTGATAGGATAGCAGACATCTAAACAAAGATTATAATACATTGTGATGTGTGCAATAATCCAGTCAATGTCAAAATACAGAGGGGTCGTAAAACAAGGATTAACTAACTGGAAGAGAGTATCAGAGAATGCTTCCTGGAGATCATGATACATTAACCCCTGGGCTGACTTTGAAAGGCAACTAAAAGATTTGAGTGGCTGAAGATATGGGAGAGATCTTATAGGCAAGGGAATGACATGTACAGATGCTTGAACAAGGTGATACCTAGGGAACTACAAAAAACTCAGTGTCACTGGAGAATAAAGAAGTGTGGTAGGGAAGGGAAGTTTGACAGTTAATGAGGCTGGCATCAGATCAAAAGGGCCTGGTAGGGCACGATAACTATCCTGTGTCTTGGCTTCCTTTTTGATACTAAATTGTTGCATTTTAGGCAGTAGACAGACACAATTAAACTTTCATTTTTGAGAGTTTGCTTTATTGTCATTGAAGGGAAAAAAAGCTAGAAGAATGAAGGAAAGAGGATGGATCTAAGACCTATTTGGAGGGTAAAATTTGAGGATTTCTTTAAGTGAGAGGTAAAGCAGATAAGGTCTCAGGTAGTTCCCAGGTTTCCCATGAGTGTGATGCTAGCAGCTAAGACAGAGAATAAGGGAAGCTGAGCCATGTTGAGATTTTAGAGGAATGGAGAGGATGAAGATCATGAGTTACGTTTGATCATGTGTGAATCAGCATGTGAATATATATGGAACTAAGGACTAGAAATGTAGTTTTGAGAGTTGACAAGAGAATAAGAGGTTTTCTCTGAGCCCCCAGACTAGCCATTTTGCTCTATTTAATTGCTTTCATAGCCCCCCATACTTCTTGGTAATATCATACTTATAACTCTCTGTCTATTCTGTCATCCTCTATTGGATTCTGGGGTCCTTGTTGAAAGGGATCTTACTTGTTTTGTTGACCCCCTCCTTTCCAGTGCCTAACACAGAGCCTGGCACATGAGAAATGAACACATGGGCATGGATGTGAGTGCCCAGGGAAAGGGGCATAGACAGGGATTTATGGCTCAGGGTTGCTGGGTACAGTCACCGGCTGTCACTGTGTGTGCTTCTGCCAGGAAGGAACCTTAAGGATTACTACCTTACAGGTGTGAGTGGAGAAAAATATATCAAAGGAAATGGAAGGAGGAGTGCTTAGGCAAGTATGAAGAAAATCAAGAAGGACTTTATTAAGGAAGTTAAGGAAGGGCATGGTTAACAGTTTCAGATACTCGAAGAATTCAAATCAAATATGAACAGACGAACTTATGAGCTAGATATGAACATAATCAGTGTGTACAAATGATTGTTGACTTGTCTGCTGGTTTTAGCGAAATACCGTTAAATGCTATTCTATGTCAGCATAAGGAAAGAAAGGCATGGCATCAAAATAACTCAAGTCCTTTATAAGGACTTATTGGAAACCAAGAGACAATCTCTCAGTAAGTGCAGCAAAACCATTTTCCCCCTAGTGCTGGAAGAGTTAGCTATTCCTCTGTAAGTAGTTTCCTTGTATGTGGATATCATGTTAAATACAAAATGTAATTCTTTCAATATCAGCATCACACTCACTGTGGAGAGATGCTCACAGCCTGAGAGGCACATGGGCACTAAGGCCAGCTAAGGGAAGGCAGGCTGAGTGAGACGGCGGGCAGGGCTGACCATGCTGTTTAAATTCTTTCTCTCTGGCTCTGTGCATGTTTGCCATGTTGTTAGCTTTGCATTTGGGTAAGTTAGGTACTCCTGCGGGGCACCTTCACTATGTTCCAAAGAGGGAGAGAAGAGGGAGAGGGAGGAAGGTTGAGAGCACGGTGTGTTTCTAATTTGTGGTTTGTGCTGGGTTGTTTCTCTTATCTGGGGTTTTAAATTTTTCTTATAATATTGCTCAAAATCTTATCAGATACACATGTGTGTATGATATTTCATTGATTTAGGATTTTATATTTGTATCATGTTGTAGATTTTACAAATTATCATGTCTATTTGTTGCTTAATGCTGGAACAACTCCATTATGTAGACAGGACATTTTCCCCCCTTTGGTTTGTTCTAGATTCAAACAAGATTTGAAGGTAAGCTACTTGTCTAGTATCGTAATCCTGTGATCTTTTCATACCATATTGTTCATCCCAACAGTATACAAATTGTGTGTGTATGTATTGTTTCGGTGTAATTAATTTTATTTTAAGGAAACATGTACGTGAAATGGAGAAAGATTTGGCTTCCTCTGCGCATTTTGGTGTCTTTTGGCTATGCCTTTGTTCTTTTAGGTATTCTTTTTAAAATAATTTTAAAATTACCTATTTTTTAGGTATATTTTAGGTATTCTTGTTACCAAATAGGGCCTTTGAGAACTGTCTGAGAAGAAAGAATAGTTCATAAAATTTTGCATCACATATTATTGATAGAAAATATCAAATCTGTGTGTAGTTTAAAAAGACTACCATCACCTCTCCCCCCAGAAGTGGGGCTCCTAATATACGTTGTCTGTTTTTTGAGTTACTGGTCATGAAATTGTTTAAGTGGGAGTATCAGCACTTAAAAACAATGAAATAGAAAATATCAGAATACATTACACATGATAGGTGTTTTGCTTCCTGATACTTTTGTTTCAGAAATATATATATATGCTCATATGTGTGGGCTTCGCTGGTGGCTCAGAGAGTAAAGAATCTGCCTGCAATGCAGGAGACCTGGGTTTGATCCCTGGGTTGGAAAGATCCCCTGGAGAAAAGAGAATGGCAGCCCATTCTCTAGTATTCTTGCCTGGAGAAATCCATGGACAGAGGAGCCTGGTAAGCTATAATCCATGGGGTTGCAAAGAGTCAGACATGATTTAACTACTAATGCACTTACATATGTGTACTGAGGCATAGGTATAAAATCTGTTTCTTACTGTGGGTCATAATCAAAAAAGCTTGAAAACACTGGCTCAGAAAACTCATTCATTTTATCTTCTTCCAGCTTTTGTTACCTTATTGAATGGGGAACAAGCCCAGAATGCAATTCAGATGTTTCATCAATATTCTTTTCGAGGAAAAGACTTAGTAGTCCAGCTCCAGCCAACTGATGCTTTGCTGTGTATCACCAACTTGCCCACTTCTTTTACATTAGAAGAGTTTGAAGAACTTGTTCGTGCTTATGGGAATGTCGAGAGATGTTTTCTTGTCTACAGTGAAGTTACTGGCCGTTCCAAAGGCTATGGATTTGTAGAATACATGAAAAAGGACTTTGCTGCAAAGGCTCGATTGGAGCTATTGGGTAAACAGTTGGGAGCATCAGCTGTCTTTGCACAGTGGATGGATGTTAATCTATTGGCCCCAGAGCTCATTCATTCTAAGTGCCTTTGTATAGATAAACTCCCTAGTGACTATAGGGATTCAGAGGAGCTGTTGCAGTTTTTTTCCCGTATCCATAAACCTGTGTTTTGCCAGGTATGTATTTTTAAGGTATTATTTGAAATGTTTGAAAATATCTACATATTATATCTGCATGCACTCACATATTCATTATACCTATGTAAATATCACCATGGATAATCTCATTCTACTTTAGTTTGTAATGAACACTTTAATATGGTAAATTTAAAATTAATTTTTTTCTTGATGGGCCAGACTATATTGTTTTTATGTAATTATGTCTTAGCAAACCCGTCACTTAATGCATCCCCCTTCTCCTGCCATCTGTTCTTGAACCATTCATGCACTGATCACTTCATCCACCCACATTTGATTTGTCACATTCTCAGTGCCAGATAGCATACTGCTAAATGTCAGAAGTATAACAAATAGAAAGATATTCTCTCTATACCTCACAGTTTTGTAGAGTACGCTGACAGATAAGCAAATAACTGTACATCCCATATGAAGAGTGAGATAATGCAAAACAGAAAAGTGTTACATGGTGTAGAAAGAATGCTTTATTCTGTCTTAATATGGCACCCCACTCCAGCACTCTTGCCTGGCAAATCCCATGGATGGAGGAGCCAGGTAGGCTGCGGTCCATGGCGTCTCGAAGAGTCGGGCACGACTGAGAGACTTCACTTTCACTTTTCCCTTTCATGCACTGGAGAAGGAAATGGCAACCCACTCCAGTGTTCTTGCCTGGAGAATCCCAGGGACAGGGGAGCCTGGTGGGCTGCTGTCTATGGGGTCGCACAGAGTCGGACACAACTGAAATGAGTTAGCAGTAGCAATGGGGTCATGCTAAGTGAGGCAGTTAGAGAAGATCCCTGAAGACTGACAACATTGATAAGAATTTTCAAGCACTTTATCAGAATAAAATTGAATAAATTCTACCAAATAGACAAAAATATATACTGTATATGGCTCCTTCCATACAGATTTTTATAGTACCTGATGAAATCTTTCTCTTTCACTTCCCTTCATTTCTTCCTTCTCTTTATTCTCTCCTCCTTTGCTCCTTCTTATCTCCCATCTTTCCTCCGCTCACCCTTATTTTTCTGTTATCATACACGTATTGAATCTCTACTCTTGCAGTAGAAAGTTTGAAAATTATTATAGTTTATTTAATTAAAATTAATGCTACATCTTACTTTTTCTTAAATTTCTGCCTCTCCAATCCCAATATAATCATCAAAGAAACTGTCCATGGAGCTTCAGAAAATTAGAATACTTTGTGACAAATCTTTGCCAAGTTATTGAAAGTTGTCCTATTGATATGCTATTCTTGAACACTAAGAATTATACAGTGATATCTTGTGGCCAAGCATAATTCTTTATAGTGTTAGTTGAGGCCTTTGAAGCAAATATGAGGGGAAAGCTGTTTTTTACATTTTGTATTTGAATTATGAACCTTGGAGTTAGAAGGGACTTAGGTTATCTGGTCTTGTTCTCCATCTGGTTAAAAAAGAAAAAGGTTTGTTACAATCATTGTAAGTGATCATTTAGCTTTTGTTAAAATATTTTGAAGTAATGGAAAATTAACTATTAATAGATCACAAGTCATGCCATTACATATTTGAATGGCTCTCATATTGAATGGAAATATTGCTCTTTAAAATTACCAGTGCTATGAAACTATAATGATATTTTCTTTTGAAAGACTTAAAATGATAGTATAGTTTATTTGGCATGAAGATTATATAATAAACTAAGAATAATAAAAACATTTTAGAAATTTTCAAAAGCTTAATAAAGCCACTTTAACTGTCTTTACCAGTAAATCTGTTAAACTCAGGCTCTCTCGTTTGGTAGGCTGACATAGACTATATGGATGACACAATCTTCTTACCTTGTGATCAGAAGGGACCAAAGGGACTAATGGCTTTTACAAATCTAAATTTAAGATTTGGTTTGGATAAAAGGAATGAGGTTGTAGGAGAAATATTTGGAAGAGGTAGATATTTTCCCTTTCTCCCACATGAATGGAAGAATGTTTTATGGAGGAAAAGACATTTGAGGACAGTTTTAAAAGGAAGAAAGCATGAGAAGGGAAAAAACTAGAAATTTGGTCTAATATACAAAAAAGCTTCAAAAGTAAGAGAAAAGAAGCTAAAAAATGACTAAGAAATGATTGAATTGTATGCCAATTTATGAGATGCCAAGTCCAAACAGAAGTTTTGTAGATATTTCTATTGGACTATTTCTATACTTCAGAGACATACAAAGCTAAATTTTATCACATTTATCACTAGGTACAAATGTGTTTAAGATGATTCAGATATGTTCAACACTTAGAAACTTTTTAGTGTTGCATTGTTTTTCTTATTTTTGCTCTTTGTACCAGTCTTTATGGATCCGGGGCTTTAGTATCTTCCTTTACACTCTTACACATGGGTGACTGGAAATAAATTGAGTTCTGCATTGCAGAAGTTTATTTGGGGCGCATTCAGGAAAAGATTGTGTCCTGCATATTGTATTTTAAACAAACCTGGGGCACAATTTCCTAAATAAGGTTTACTTTGGTATACTTGACCAAATTCCTGGGATCTACCTAAAATATTGAAATAAAAGTTGAATATGGTTCCTTCTACTTTTGTTCTCTTGATAATACGTATAGATACATGATCAAATGTATCTATTTGATCAAATCGATAAATGATCAAATTCAACAGGTTTCATGGTCTGTGTATCTGGTAAATTATTTTAAAGAAAGTTCAATTGTTGTATCCCCAAATTTTTCTATAGATTATTAATTATATGTATATTAATACATAGGAACTATGATCATTTGAACATTGACTTTTAAAATAAATCAGAGATTCAAAGAAGCAGAAAGAAGCTTGACAGAATCTTACTTCTCTTCTCATCTTCTAGAAAGACTGTACCTACCCAACTAGTAAACTTTTATTTTCAGAAAAAAGAGGAATACAATATTTTCATCGGTATCATGCTTTGAGACATTTGTCCTTGAATTTACAGATGATATACTTGTAAATAAATTCTAACTAAATGTTAGAATTCTCTTTTTAATGATTGTATCACATCAGCTCGCACAGGATGAAGGTAATTATGTTGGTGGCTTTGCAGTGGTTGAATATAGCACTGCAGAGCATGCTGAAGAGGTTCAACAAGCAGCTGATGGTATGACCATCAGGGGAAGCAAAGTTCAAGTTTCCTTCTGTGCCCCGGGAGCACCAGGGCGAAGTACCTTAGCAGCATTGATAGCAGCTCAACGTGTGGTAAGTTGTTCTTTTTTAAAAACATAGAGAAATTCAAGTATCCAAACTAGTTAATCATTGATTGGACTTCCATTATATTTTTATTACATGAAGACACTCTTCTTCTTCTTTGTTTTTAATTGACTAAATAACACTTCTGCCAAATCAACCCAGGAGTCAGTAAAATAGAGGAAACTGTGTTTTGTAAAGTGTATCCATCTCAAGAATTGAGGAAATTTTTATTTATTCAGTAAATGTTTGAGTTCCTGTTCTGCAGGTTTTGATTACAGCATGCCCCCTGTTTCAAAAACTGTTCATAAGTGTGCTTATGGGACTGACTTCTTTATTGGAACTGTCTCTTATTACTCCCCTCTCTACTTCTCTGGTTGAAAATTCCTTGTAGGGAGCAACTATTCCTGCTTCACAGTTTCTTACTCCTTGCACCTAGAATAGTAAATACCCATTGATTACATGAAGGAAGAAACACACTTTTGAAGGGTCCAGGGAAGACTTCAGAATTGCAAAGGTGACATTTGAATGTAATGTTAAGGTACAATTTTGAAATGTTGATGGGGTGGAGGATAGGATTGCCACATGACTACAGATTTTGCATGAGACATACTTACATTTAACATTGTTTCTCTTGCACCCTGTGTTTTTACTTGCTGAATCTAGCACCCCCAAGGAGGGAGAATGAGTGATTGAACATACTCTGGTTGTGACAAAACCTTTCCAGCCATAGGAGGAGACGAATTTTCATGCTTGAAAAGTGGAAAAGGTCTAGGTAGGCTGAGTGTGTAGAGATGTGTGGTGAGATGGTAGCTCGATGCAAGCAGAGGGAGGGCTGGAGCACTCACAGCTTAGATGGAACTTGATAAGCGAGGTCAAGTTTACAAATTCCAAAGGGAATTTATAAAGTATATATACAAGGTATTGACAAGATCATAGTTAAGACAGCAAGAAATCACCTAGTCTGGAAATGGTTTGTAAATAAAGTGGAGAGAGAAGGACACTCAGGGGAGGGAAGGAGGGCAGAAGAGACGATAGGTTTCACTGGTACCCTACCGTCATTTCACTTGCCCTCCTCCTCTTATTCTTTGATCTCACCTGTGGTCCTGAATGTCTTCTCCCTTTTTGTTTTTTCCTTCCCTTCTTAGATTCTTCTGATCCTCATATCCTTGACTGGCATAATTCATGACTTCAGCCGTTCTTTCACTGTCAATTTCATTGCCTTTAGTCAAGTTGTCTCGGTTGGATTGGATTTGCTGAGTTTCTGAGTCTGAATCCATCCAGTCACCCACTTTTGCAGTCAGCATACTCTGCCTTCTTGGAGAAAAACAGACAACTAGGTGACTTAGTGCTCCTGCAAATGTCTGACATTCTTTATAGCTGACTCCCCGCAAAACTAGCTCAAATCTTCCCTCTTTTCTAGTCTTTGTCCTTCTTTCTATCTGATGGTCGTGGCTGCTACTTTATAGAAATATACAGGCCATGTGCTGGACTCATTCATTTACTTTCTCTCACACTCCCTGAGCAAGAGTGCCCCACTTTTTACTTCTTTTTTCTCTTTAATAGCATTCATTCCATAAATACTTGGTACCTGCTACATACGAGATGTATTAGAGGTATTTAGGATTCACCGGTGAACAAAGGTCCATCTAGTCAAAGCTATGGTTTTTCCGGTAGTCATGTATGGATGTGAGAGTTGGATTATAAAGAAAGCTGAGTGCAGAAGAATTGATGCTTTTGAACTGTGGTGTTGGAGAAGACTCGAGAGTCCCTTGAACTGCAAGGAGATCCAACCGGTCCATCCTAAAGGAAATCAGTCTTGAATATTCATTGGGAGGACTGATGCTGAAGCTGAAAGTCCAGTTCCTTGGCCACCTGATGTGAAGAACTGACTCATTGGAAAAGACCCTGATGCAGGGAAAGCCTGAGGGCAGGAGGAGAAGGGGATGACAGAGGATGAGATGGTTGGATGGCATCACTGACTCAATGACCATGAGCTTGAGTAAACTCTGGGAGCTGGTGATGGACAGGGAAGCCGGCGTGCTGCAGTCCATGGGGTCGCAAAGAGTCGGACACAACTGAGCGACTGAACTGAGTGAACAAAACAAAGATCCTGGCTGTCATGGAGGGAGTGCCCTGTTGCCCTCCCACCAAAGCAGGGGCTCATGCCCCCGGCCCATCCTCACGGATCTGCCTCCTCTACTTTCTACTTGACCTGTTCACTAGCTCCATCCCATTTGCTTATAAACACACTTGAATCTTTTCCTTTCTAGATGCAGGCCTTTGTAATACTTTTTCCTTACAACTGGAGCTTCTTGAACAGTTAGATCCCACTAGTCACCTTTTTTTTTTTTTCCATTTCTCATTTTCTTCTCAGCTCCATGCAGTGTAGTTTCTGCCTCCACTATTAAGTGAATCTGTTCTCTTTAAGATTGACAGGAATTTTGTAATCAAGTCACATAGGTACTTTTCAGTCTTTCTTTGCCTGGTTTCTTTGCAGCATTTATTTTATTATTATTTTTTAATATAAATTTATTTATTTTAATTGAAGGCTAATTACCTTACACTATTGTATCTTTGCAGCATTTAAAACCAACTGCCTACTGCCTTGAATTCCACCTATCATCCTTTTCCTCTCTGTCTAATTGTTCCATCCTTTTCTTCTTTTTCCCAGAGGGATACTATCAGTAGACCTCTGTACTAGGCTTCCTCACTTTGTTCCTTCATCACTCCAGTGGCTTCAGTTATTGCCTATCAGTGATGATTCCTACTCTTATGTTTTTGAACCAAATTGTTCTAAAGCACTAAATCTGTATTTTAAAATGATTAGTAGATATCCCCTTTTTATGTTATATGAATAGTTCAATTTTAGCATTTCCAAAAGGATACTGTTTTTCCCTGGGACTTGCATTTCTCTGTGCTCTAATATCTGGGTGTGGCATCAGTTCATTCAAACTAAAACTGTCTGAACCACCCAATCATGATTGATTTTCATCTACTCTTCAGTTCAGAATGCCAAGAATCTTAGCAAGTCTTTCAGTTCCACATCCTGATATCTATTAAATCCTTGGGACTTGTCAGCATCTTTGTTACTTTACTCAGGATCTAATTTTTCTCACCTTGATGATTTGAATAACCTGCTATCTGATTGCCATGTCATTAGTCTTACCTATTCTAATCCATTTTCTACAGTGCCACAAAAGTGATCTTTCTCATCCTCAAACCAAATTATGTCATTCTCTTGCTTAATATTCTTTAATGTGTGCGTAAGTTCAATTCCTCACCATAGTAAACAGCCCTTCATGGGACCTTTAATAGATATCATGATTAGATATTAGTAACAGTGAGAAATCTTAAATTTTTCTCAGCCTTAAAAGTAATGTACTGCATTGATTTTTTTTCTTATGTGTTCAAATTGGCATTGAACTTTATCAGAATATTTCTACAACTGTTGGGATAATTATGGGATTTCTCCCTAAGTTCATTAAAGTGCTGAATTACATTGATAGACTTTTCTAATGTTATACTATCTTTGTGTTGTGAATCCTCATTGATAAGATTATTTTTCCTATGTATTGTTTGATTTTATTGGATAATATTTGTTATATGTGCAGAGGTACTCATGAGTGGAAATGCTTAAATTTGGGGGTAGCATTTTTGCTTAGTTTTGAAAGTGAGAGAACATTGACCTCATTAAATGTTTTTTTCTCTGAACCTCTCCTCCTTTTCTTTCTATTCATGGATCAGTTTGTATGTAGTAGGGATTTTCTGTTCTTCGAAAGTTTGAGAGAGCTCATCTATGAAACCATGTAGACCTAGTCCTTATGTCTCTCCCAGAAGAAAATCATTGATTACCACTTAGGTTTCTTCTGTGAATATTAGATATATTAGTTTATTTTTCTCTGTGTGGTATATGTGGCATTTGATTATAGTCTACAAATTTATCCACTTAGTCTGAGTTTTAAAATTTATTGACGCATAGCTATTTATAAAATTTTATTTTTTAAATGTGTCATGTCTAATCTTTTTTCATTGTATGTCTTATTTATTTGCATTTTCTTTCCCCCAGTTAGTCTTGCAGACTGTTTTGCCTTTCAGAGAAATAGTTTTTGTTTATTATTTGTTTTTTCTATCTGTTGCATATTCTTGCCCTGTCTTTATAATCTTCTTGCTTCTTTCTTTGGACTTACTCTTTCTCTCCCATCTTTATTAATATCAGTAGTTAGCTCATCTGTTTTCAACCTATGTTGTTTCCTGATGAATGTAGTTAAAGTAAGTTTACTTCTGTAACTAATGCTATAACTATGTGTCATAAATTTTATATTATGAATGTTTCAATTTTTTAATGATTTCCTTTTAGCTTAATTAATAGTTTTTCCCCAGGTTATAGCTACCTAAGAATTTTTAAAAGCTATTCTCCTGATATAGGTTTCTTTTGATATATAATTGACACACAGCATTATATTAGATTTTAGGTGAACATCTAATGATTCAGTATTTACATATACTGTGAAACGATCACCTCAGTAAGACTAGTTAGCATCCATCACCACACATAATTACAGATTTTTTTTTTCTTGTGTTGGGAACTTTTAGGATCTGTCTCTTGGCAGCCTTCACATATGCAGTAGAGTATCATGAATGGTAGTCAGCCTTCACATATGCAGTAGAGTATTATGAATGGTAGTCAGCCTTCACATATGCAGTAGAGTATCGTGAATGGTAGTCAGCCTTCACATATGCAGTAGAGTATCATGAATGGTAGTCAGCCTTCACATATGCAGTAGAGTATTATGAATGGTAGTCAGCCTTCACAGATGCAGTAGAGTATTATGAATGGTAGTGAGCCTTCACATATGCAGTAGAGTATCATGAATGGTAGTCACAGTCACTGTGCTGTATTGAATTCTCAGGACTTGTCTCAACACTAGACTTTGTGCTTTTCACCCCCTTTGCGATTTCACTCACTCTTCACCCAGTCCCTCTGGCAGCCGTCAGTCTATTCTCTATATCTGTGGTCTTGGTTTGTTTTTGTTTAAGATTCCACATATAAATGAGATCATACAGTATTAGTCTTTCTCTGTCTGACTTATTTCACTTAGCATAATGCCCTCCAAGTTCATCCGTTTTGTTACAAATGACAAGATTTCATTCTTTTTGTGGCTGAATAATACTCCATTGTCTATATATATATACATACCACATTTTCACCAGGGCTTCCCTCGTGGCTCAGATGGTAAAGAATCTGCCTGCAGTGCGGGAGACCTGGGTTCGATCCCTGGGTCAGGAAGATCCCCTGGAGAAGGAAATGGCAACCCACCCCAGTATCCTTGGCTGGAAAGTTCCATGGATGGAGGAGCCTGGCAGACTGTAGTCCATGAGGTTTCAAAGAGTTGGACATGACTAATGGACCGAGGAGCCTGGCAGGCTGCAGTCCATGGGGTCGCTAAGAGTCAGACACGACTGAGCGACTTCCCTTTCACTTTTCACTTTCATGCATTGGAGAAGGAAATGGCAACCCACTCCAGTGTTCTTGCCTGGAGAATCCCAGGGATGGGGGAGCCTGGTGGGCTGCCATCTACGGGATCGCACAGAGTCAGACACTACTGAAGCGACTTAGCAGCAGCAGCAGCAGCAGCAGCAGCAAGCGACTTCACTTTCACCACGTTTTCTTTACCCATTCATCAATTTTTAGGACACTTACGCTGTTTTCATGTCTTGGTTATTGTAAATAATGCAACAATGAATATGGGGTCCATATATCTTTTTGAGTTAGGGTTTTTGTTTCTTTGGATAAATACCTAAAGCTGACTTGCTGGGTTGTATGGTAGTTAGGGTAGTATGAGTTAGGTTTTTGCTTCTTTGGATAAATACCTAAAGCTGACTTGCTGGGTCGTATGGTAGTTCTGGTTTCAATTTTTTGAGGAAGCTCTGATCTATTTGCTAACACTTGTCATGTTGTCTTTAAACTTTTTTCCTTTATTTTTGTTTCCCATTTACTATTGAATAAATTAGAATTTTCTTCTGCTTTAAGAGTGATATGTTTTGTTTTATCCTATGGGTGATTATTCCTAGCTTATTAACACCCAAGGCTGATCAGTATCTCTTTCTTCCTTCCCACATAGTTCATTCTAAATTCCATCCTGCTGCTTCCTTCTATTCTACCTACCACCATATTGAGAATACATAAAATACATCTTTAAGATTCCCTTAATTTGTGTTTTTTTTTTCTTTTTTGGGGGGGCATCATACCATGCAGCTTGCAGGATCTTAGTTCCCTGACCAGGGACTGAACCCAGGTCACGGCAGTGAAAACACTGAGTCCTAACCACTGGACTGCCGTTCAATTCCCAACCTTAATGTTTTTGCTTGTTTATATGGTTTTGGTTTTTGTATACATGATTCAAATTAGCTACAGTATTACATATCTTTATTTCCACATATCATGTAATGTCATGCATTTATTCTTATTTTCAGAAAGGATATGCATGTAGTAAAAACTTTTGAGACTGTGTATAGCTGGAAATATTTTTTATTTCTTTTCCACATTTAATAGCTTAGCTGAATAAAAAAATCTAGATTCAAAGATTTTTTTCCTGCAACACTTTGAAAATATTAATTTGTTGCTTTCTTAAATCCAGTGATGATACTTTGAGAATGAAGATGATATTAATCTGCTTCTTGTTTTGTTTTGGGATTTTTCTTTTTTTTGAGATATGTTCTTCCTTACTGGAAGTTTTTACTATTGGGGATGGGCAGGGCTTTGATGTTCCTCATTTCATGCCAAAAAATATGAGCAGGTGTGTTTTTTTATGTATCGTAATTGGAACCCTTTCATTTTGTGGTCTTGAGTTTTTTTTTTAATTCTGGGAAATTCTCAGGCATTATTTCTTCAAAGATTTCCTTCATTTCTCATCCTTCAGATACTCCTTCTATGTAGATATTCAGACTTGCAGTCTCTCCATTGCCTTGGTTTTTTCTTTTGTGTTGTTTGCATTTTTCATTACCATTTTATTTTGTTGTCAGTTCCTGCTTTGTCCTTTGCTCATATATTCTTTGATCTTTATCTGACCTGACCTTTCAGATCACTATTTTGTTTTTCAGTCACATATATCCTACTATTTAATATATCTATTAAAGCACAGAGTAGAGGTTAAGAATAATTCTTTATGCATTTCTTCAGTTCCCTTACCTATAGAATGGGGGTATAATACCAACCCTGACAAGTTGCTTTGGGGCATTAAGTGATTTAGTCCATGTAACAGGCTTAGAACAATGCCAAGTGTATACAGTAAGTGATGGCTGCTATTATTTTTTCCCAAACAGTTGTGCTTTTTGTACATCATATTTCTAATTGGTTGTTCTTTATAACTGCTTCTCCATGATTCATGTTACCAATAAAAATCGGTTATCTTTTTTTAGGATATCTGCTTTGTTTAGTTAACATTCTTACTATTTCCTATCATCTCTTATAGGTGCTTTGGTTTGTTGCCTTTAGTTTTTGTGGCTGCATTTTCCAGGTGTCTAGTTACTTTGTTCTGTGATTACATATTTCTTTTGGTAGCGGGGTGGCGATTGGCTTCTTTGTATGTGAGTGTATAGACGTTGAGAGGCTAGAGGATGGACAAGGAGAGCTGGTTTTTAAAAACTGAGAACAATGTCATATATTTACAATGTCATAGCTACCCAGTTATATGTATATAAAGCCCATCTGTCTTTGTTTCATATTAGAAGATTAATGAATCAAGACCTAATTATAAGAAAATATTGCTTTGTAAAGCATCCCACATTATTAAACTTTAGATCAACATTATAGTAAGGTTCTTCTGTAGTATCAAAGTATTCATATTGTGTCAGGTTACCTCCCTGTTAGTAAATTCAGATTCCCTTGGAGAAGGAAATGGCAACCCACTCCAGTACCCTTGCCTGGAGAATCCCATGGACAGAGGAGCCTGGTAGGCTACAATCCATGGGGTTGCAAAGAGTCGGACACGACTGAGCGACTTCACTTTCAGTGTGATATCTTGCCCCTTGCATGAAGAGATTTATCTGACTAAATTGTTAGTTCTCTTAAAGCCAATTTCTATTTCACTGAAACAGTCTATGAGGATTTTGTTGTATATTGCATGAATATCTTAGAATGTTGTGCTGTGCTTAGTTGCTCAGTCGTGTCTGACTCTTTGTGACACCATGGACCGCTGCCCACCAGGCTTTTCTGTCCATAAGGATTCTCCAGGCAAGAATACTGGAGTGGCTTGCCATGCCCTTCTCCACGGGACCTTCCCTACCCAAGGATTAAACCCAGGTCTCCCGCCTTGCAGGCAGATTTTTTTTTACCAGCTGAGCTACCAGAGAAGCTCATATCTTAGAGTATCTTATTATAATTAGGAATTGTGGTAGAATGTATACAAGTGTATGACTAGAAATAAAACAAGTTGTGTTTATTATAAAATAGATCTAATCAGACAAATGAGAATTTCTGGGGAAAAAAAAAAAAGCCTTTACAGTTTCATCTTTGTGCTTACCTGTGTTCTAATTTTTGTGTTTCTGTATTCATCGAAGAGGCACAGTAATCAAAAGGGCTTACTTCCAGAGCCAAATCCAGTGCAAATCATGAAAAGTTTAAACAACCCTGCCATGTTGCAAATTCTTCTACAACCCCAGCTCTGTGGGCGGACTGTTAAGCCAGGTAAGTGTCACGTGTACTAATGACATGTAGAATATTGGCATGAGGTTAATTATACTGTTTTACATGAAAAACACATTTCAATTAGTCCACAGTATTTTTTCTAGAATTTATCAATGAATTTTAATTAATGATCTGAGGTGAAAATATGTTTTGACTCTTTTTGGTAGGCACAAATTGCTGATGGATTTCCTGATTTTTTTAAAACTAAGTATTAAATATTAAACCTCCAAGTGTAGTTATTGGTTGCCATGAATTTCTAAACCAGGTTTCACATGGATTAATGAGGTAATATTTAACATACTACATTGTTACAGCTCATTTTAGCAAAAGATATAATACTTTTCTATGTAATATTTTTGGCAGAATTACTTTGTTGGAAAGTGCTAAAGATCGGTTTCCTCTCTGCTGTTATCTTTTTTTTCCATTGTGAAATTGTTTTACTTTGTTGAAAATGATGAAATAATATCATTTTCTTGTATTGTAGAAATTGTTATAATATTGGCATGCATTAAATATCTATTTAGTATTCATTGGAGGAGTTTGTCTTTTGAAATGCATAGCTGTATATACACAAAATGTATACTTTGTCATTAGGAAGTGAATGCCTATATTCAACATTAAGCTTTAGATTACAAATGTTTAGATTAAATGTATTTATTCTCTTTCAGCTCCAACTGGTCTAACGCCAACTAGCATACTACCGTTCTATTGTAGCACTAGCTGCCTAGGGTTAGCACAGATGCTATGAGTGAGGGCTTAAGTCCTCAACAGGTCTGCCCCTACTTCAGACACTCAGCACACTACAGAGGTCTCCAGGCCTGTTCTGGCTAACTTGCTTCAAATTTGGGAGTTCCTGTGACACCACAGGTTCAATAATGTGTTCAATTGCTCAGTCATGTCCAACTCTTTGCAACCCCATGAATTGCAGCATGCCAGGTTTCCCTGTCCATCACCAACTCTCAGAGCTTGGCCAAATTTATGTCCATCAAGTTGGTGATGCTATCCAACCATCTCACTCTCTGTCGTCATCTTCTCCTGCCTTCAATCTTTCCCAGCATCAGGATCTTCTCCAATGAGTCTATAGACTCCCATAGCTTAGGAGAGCACTGTACTTGACGATTACAGTTTTGTTACAAAGGATGTAACTCAGAAACAGCATAATCAAGAGACTTAGGGCTGTGGCTCATAGGACCTAACTACAGAGCTTTTATGTTCTTTCCCTGTAGGATCAGAGCACATTTGCCTCCCAGCACACCAGTGCATTAATTAACCAGAGATCTCTACTGAACTAGCTTCAGTGTCTAGAGGTTTTATGGGGGTTTTATATGTAGGCATGACTGGCCATGTTATTGAACTCTTATCTGCGGTATTCTTCCTCTTCCTGGAGGTCAGGAGGCTAGGCTAATACTTATCTTGGAGAGACAGCACTGAGCAGTCCTGAAGAGAGATCTTAGTTCCCTGCTCAGGAATTGAACCTAGGAAATCTAAATGAAAACCAGGAATCCTAGCCACCAGGAGCTAGGGGCTAGAGGCAAAATGGCCCTGTCTCTTTTCCCCATTTGAAAGCAAGAATGTTTCAAGGAGGCAAAAACTATTAAAAACAGGTATAAAGTTTATTATTAGAGTCACAGCACAATGTATGGGAGAGCACATGGAGAAATAGTGTGTATGTAAGACAGAAACAAGGCAGAAATACACACCCAGTGAGGAGTGCAGTGAAGATGTGATTTAAATCACATAGAACATTGTTTCCCAGTCTTTGTTTACATCTGGCCAATTACTATTATATTTTAAATTAATTAATTTATTTTAATTGGAGGCTAATACATTACAATACTGTAGTGTTTTTGCCATACATTGACATGAATCAGCCATGGGTGTACATGTGTTCCCCATCCTGAGCCCCCCCCCCACCTCCCTCCCCATGCCATCCCTCAGGGTCATCCCAGTGCACCAGCCCTAAGCACCCTGTCTCATGGATTGAACCTGGACAGGCGATCTTTTTCACATATGATAATATACATGTTTCAATGCTATTCTCTCAAATCATCCAACCCTCGCTCTCTCCTGCAGAGTCCAAAAGTCTGTTCTTTACATCTGTGTCTTTTGCTTTCTCACAAATAGGGTCATTGTTACCATCTCTCTAAATTCCATATATATGCATTAATATACTATATTGGGGTTTTTCCTTCTGACTTACTTCACTCTGTATAATGGGCTCCAGTTTCATCCACCTTATTAGAACTGATTCAAATGCATTCTTTTTAATGGCTGAGTAATATTCCATTGTGTATATGTACCACAGCTTTCTTACCCATTTGTCTGCTGATGGACATCTAGCTTGCTTCCATGTCCCAGCTGTTGTAAACAGTGCTGCGATGAACATTGGGGTACATGTGCCTCTTTCAATTCTGGTTTCCTCAGTGTGTATGCCCAGCAGTGGGATTGCTGGGTCATATGGTAGTTCTAGTTCCAGTTTTTTAAGGAATCTCCACACTGTTCTCCACAGTGGCTGTACTAGTTTGCGTTCCCACCAACAGTATAAGCGGGTTCCCTTTTATCTGCACCCTCTCCAGCATTTATTGCCTGTAGACTTTTGGATCGCAGCCATTCTGACTGGCGTGAGATGGTACCTCATTGTGGTTTTGATTTGCATTTTTCTGATAGTGAGTGATGTCGAGCATCTTTTCATGTGTTTGTTAGCCATCTGTATGTCTTCTTTGGAGAAATGTCTGTTTAGTTCTTTGGCCCATTTTGTGATTGGGTCATTTATTTTTCTGGAATTGAGCTACAGGAGCTGCTTGTATAGTTTTGAGATTAATTCTTTGTCAGTTGCTTCATTTGCTATTATTTTCTCCCATTCTGAAGGCTGTTTTTTCACCTTGCTTATAGTTTCCTTTGTTGTGCAAAAGCTTTTAATTTTAATTAGGTCCCATTTGTTTATTTTTGCTTTTATTTCCATTACTCTTGGAGGTGGGTCATAGAGGATCCTGCTGTGTCAGAGAGTATTTTGCCTATGTTTTCCTCTAGGAGTTTTATAGTCCTAGAGGACTGGTCTTACATTTAGATCTTTAACCCATTTTGAGTTTATTTTTGTGTCTGGTGTTAGAAGAAAGTGTTCCAGTTTCTTTCTTTTACAAGTGGTTGACCAGTTTTCCCAGGACCATTTGTTAAAGGGATTGTCTTTTCTCCATTGCATATTCTTGCCTCCTTTGTCAAAGATAAGGTGTCCATAGGTGCGTGGATTTATCTCTGGGCTTTCTATTTCGTTCCATTGATCTTATTTCTGTCTTTGTGCCAGTACCATACTGTCTTAATGACTATAGCTTTGTAGTATAGTCTGAAGTCAGGCAGGTTGATTCCTCCAGTTCCATTCTTCTTAAGATTGCTTTGGCTATTCGAGGTTTACATTTGGCCAATTATCTTGTTTCTTTCTTCACACCTGACTGATCCTTGGACCCTCCTCCCAGATGTGTGAGCAACTTTCTGATAAGATGGATCCTACCACAGAGGCCTATGGGTACATGTCCACAGGTATTATGGGGTGAGGCCCTCTCCCTTTTTGACCCCCTAAGAAGCCTTCCTGCACACATACAGACGGGGAAGTCTTCCTTGACCTTAGGCACCTTATCTCTTTGCTTTAGCAGAACTCAGCTTGTGCCACTAGCTTTGTCCTTGGAGTGTCTGGGTAAGAACAAAGCTTAAATTTTACTCTACTTGACAAACACCAGCTGTCCACCTACAGGCCCATCTATCTTCTACCTCAATATCACATGGCTCAAAGCCCCCATTCAATAATCACAAGTTAGGTCTTTCAGGTATGACCAGTCCTCATTCTGAAGCCATGTAGGGGCCTACCCTGAGTCACCTCATTCATTAGCATAACAAAAACACTCCTATCAACTGGGGAAGTTCCAAGGGTTTGAGTTTCCTCTCCAGGAACCAAAGACAAAGACCAGTTAAATTCCTTATTATACCAACAATGTTCGTATTAAGTACTTAGTATAATCATCAATTATTTATGTGTAAGAAGTATCTTCAGAGGTGTCCAACTCAGCCTATTATGCAGTCAGATATCCCTCCTACAATTTTTTTTTCAGAATTAGATGAAACTTTCAATTCAGTTGCACAATCTTGTCTGACTCTGCAACCCCATGGACTGCAGCACGCCAGGCTTCCCTGTCCATCACCAACTCCCGGAGTCTACCCAAACCCATATCCATTGTGTCGGTGTTGCCATCCAAGCATCTTATCCTCTGTCGTCCCCTGCTCCTCCTGCCCTCAATCTTTCGCAGCATCAGGGTCTTTTCAAATGAGTCAGCTCTTCGCATCAGGTGGCCAAAATATTGGAGTTTCAGCTTCAACATCAGTCCTTCCAATGAACACCCAGGACTGATCTCCTTTAGGATGGACTGGTTGGATCTCCTTGCAGTCCAAGGGACTCTCAAGAGTCTTCACCAACACCACAGTTCAAAAGCATCAATTCTTCAGCGCTCAGCTTTCTTCACAGTCCAACTCTCACATCTGTACATGACTACTGGAAAAACCATAGCTTTGACTAGATGGACCTTTGTTGGCAGAGTAATGTGTCTGCTCTTTAATATGGTGTCTTGGACTGCAAGGAGATCCAACCAGTCCATCCTAATGGAAATCAGTCTTGAATATTCATTGGAAGGACTGATGCTGAGGCTGAAACTCCAGTTCCTTGGCCACCTGATGTGAACAACTGATTCATTGGAAAAGACCCTGATGCTGGGAAAGATTGAAGGTGGGAGGAGAAGGGGATGACAGAGGACGAGATGGTTGGATGGCATCACCAACTCAATGGACATGAGTTTGAGTGAACTCTGGGAGTTGGTGATGGACAGGGAAGCCTGGCGTGCTGCATTCCATGGGGTCACAGAGTTGGACAGGACTGAGCGACTGAACTGACATACTCCTTTCCTGATTTGGAACCAGTTGTTGTTCCATGTCCAGTTCTAATTGTTGCTTCCTGACCTGCATACAGATTTCTCAGGAGGCAGGTCAGGTGGTCTGATATTCCCATCTGTTGAAGAATTTTCCACAGTTTGTGGTGATCCACAGTCAAAGGCTTAGGCAGAAGTAGATGTTTTTCTGGAACTCTCTTGCTTTTTCGATGATCCAGCAGATGTTGGCAGTTTGATCTCTGGTTCCTCTGCCATTTCTAAATCCAGATTGAACATCTGGAAGTTCGTGGTTCATAGTTGAAGCCTGGCTTGGAGAATTTTGAGCATTATTTTACTAGCATGTAAGATGAGTGCAATTGTGCGGTAGTTTGAGCATTCTTTGGCATTGCCTTTCTTTGGGATTGGAATGAAAACTGACCTTTTCCAGTCCTGTGGCCACTGCTGAGTTTCCCACATTTGCTGGCATATTGAATGCAGCACTGCCACAGCATCATCTTTCAGGATTTGAAACAGCTCAACTGGAATTCCATCACCTCCACTAGCTTTGTTCGTAGTGATGCTTCCTAAAGCCCACTTGACTTAACATTCCAGGATGTCTGGCTCTAGGTGAGTGATCACACCATCGTAATTATCTGGGTCGTGAAGATCTTTTTTGTACAGTTCTTCTGTGTATTCTTGCCCCCTCTTCTTAACATCTTCTGCTTCTGTTAGGGCCATACCATTTCTGTCCTTTATTGTGCCCATCTTTGCAGGAAACGTTCCCTTGGTGTCTCAAATTTTCTTGAGATTTCTAGTCTTTCCCATTCTGTTGTTTTCCTCTATTTCTTTGCACTGATCACTGAGGAAGGCTTTCTTATCTCTCCTTGCTATCAGATGGGTATATCTTTCCTTTTCTCCTTTGACTTTCACTTCTCTTCTTTTCTCAGCTGTTCATAAGGCCTCCTTGGACAACCATTTTGCCTTTTTTCAATTCTTTTTCTTTAGTCTTGATCCCTGTCTCCTGTACAATGTCATGAACTTTGTCCATAGTTCATCAGGCACTTTGTCTATCAGATGTAATCCCTTGAATCTGTTTCTAACTTCCACTGTATAATCGTAAGGGATTTGATTTAGGTCATACCTGAATGGTCTAGTGGTTTTCCCTGCTTTTTTCAATTGAAGTCTGAATTTGCCAATAAGGGGTTCATGGTCTGAGCCATAGTCAGCTCCTAGTCTTGTTTTTGCTGACTGTATAGAGCTTCTCCATCTGTGACTGCAAATAATATAATCAATCTGACTTCAGTATTGACCATCTGGTGATGTCCATGTGTAGAGTCCTTGTGTTGTTGGAAGATGCTGTTTGCTATGACCAGTGCGTTATCTTAGCAAAACTCTGTTAGCCTTTGCCCTGCTTCATTCCGTACTCCATGGCCAAATTTGCCTGTTACTCCAGGTGTTTCTTGACTTCCTACTTTTGCATTGCAGTCCCCTATAATGAAAATGACATCTTTTTTGGGTATTAGCTCTTTTTTGGGTATTAGGTCTTGTAGGTTTATAAAACCATTCAACTTCAGCTTCTTCAGGATTACTTGTTGGCGCATAAACTTGGTTTACTGTGATATTGAATGGTTTACCTTGGAAATGAACAGAGATCATTCTGTCATTTTTGAGATGGCATCCAAGTACTGCCTTTTGGACTCTTCTGTTGACTGTGATGGCTACTGTATTTCTTCTAAGGGATTCTTGCCCACTGTGGTAGATAAAATGGTCATCTGAGTTAAATGAGACTTTAAAGATGAAGCCTTAACCTCCTGCAGTTTTAATGGCATAGAGGTATCCTTTCTATGTCTTGACTACTCAAAGCATAAGCAGCTCATTCCCAGGCAACTATTCCCTGGTTTGACAAATTTAATTACTAGGTTTTTCCTTAGATGGTAATTTTTATCACTTTTAGCTGCTTATTTTAGTTCTTCCTATCAAGAAACATAGAATAAATCTATCCTTCTTCCATAAGAATAGCCTTCTGATGTTTGGAGATAACGATCATGAAACTGTAGTCACCTTTGATTTTTTTTGTCTTCTTTTCTGCAGACCAGTGGTCTCCTTTTGTTTATTTTCTGTCTATACATTCTATCAGTAAAGTATATTTTTAATGGAACCCCAATATATACAGTTTACATATCACTTATGTGTCAATTACATAAATGCACCTTTGTCAACCCATATATTAAGAATTGATAAAACTAAATATTTTTATATTTTAAGATGAAAATATAAATAGCAGTCTCTTTTTAGAACCATCTTATTTCTTTTAATTTTACTTTTTTATTCAAGTATAGTTGATTTACTGTGTTGTGATAGTTTCAGGTATCCAGCACAGTGATTCAGTTATGCATGTGTATCTATTTCTTTCAGATTCTTTTCCCTTAGGTTATTACAAAATATTGAGTATAGTTTGCTTTATACACCTCTTCTACCTCTTCATAAACTATAGTTCTGTACTTGACTTTCCACAACAGGTCATAGCATATGCTCTCCAGAGCCCCCAGCAAGGTTTCCTCTCCTAGATAGGTTATCTGGGTTGCCCTGCAGAATGGCGTACACAGACAAATTTATCCTTTTGATGGGTTCTAATCACTGCGGAATGCAGTGGGATTTCCTTCCTATCATCATTATATTTCTATTAATGCAGTCCAAGATTGTATCAGTGTTTAAAGAAGTATATTACACTTGTGGGTCTATTAGAAAGTAATAGTTCACACCTGGGCTATCTTTAGTAACTTCTCCCCCAAATTAATTTTTCTCTTCTTTTTATCTAAGGATATGTATTCTCCCCCTCTGCTTTTCTCCTCAGGTTGGTATATGACCATATGAGATTTATACTTTTTCACTTTAGTGGTACTTTTACAGTTTTAAGAATATTTCAGTATTATTCTGATAACTTTTGCTTTATTTAGAATGGGAAGCAAAAAGGGTTAAATACCTTATTTGAACACGTGCAAAGCTTCTGGAGAATGTGAGGAAAGTTTGTTGGTGTTCAGGAAAGACAAACTATCTTTTTAATCAATAAGTTTCATTTGTTTTTTCCTTACTGTGTTTATTACTATATTTTAACTATATTCCTTATTATATCCTAAACTCTTCCCAGAGGCCTCTGAGCAAACTAAAATAGTTACAAAGGGTCATAATTCTCTGAGATTATCTTTTTATTGTAGGATACATATATATACAAGTGTGCCTTATTTTATTGTGCCTCACAAATACTGTGTTTTTTAAAAAATTGTAGGTTTGTGGCAACACTGCTTTGTCAGATGATGGTTAGCATTTTAAAACTGACGTGTATATTTATTGTTTTCGATATGTAGTGTAAACATAACTTTTTTATATGTACCAGGAAACAAACAAAAAAAATTATGTGAGTTACTTTACTGCAGTAACCGCTTTATTGGAGTGACCTGGAACCAAATCTTCGATGTCTCTGAAGTATGCCTATATGATATATTTGTATTTAAACCCTTGCATTACTTCTTGCTCATTGTATCTTTTTTTTTTTTCATGTAACTGACGCATAGTTACTTGTTTATTGCCTTTTCTTCCACTAGAACAGAGAAGGCTCCATAAAGGCAAAGATTTATCTGTTTTGTTCCTCTCAGGCACCTAGAACAGACCTGCTATTTAGAGTAAAAAGTACTTAAATACTGTTTACTGATTAAACTCCTTCCTTTACCTCTCTGCTGCATGACTTGTACATACCTAGTTATGTATGATCTAGTCTGTAAATTTTTAACTACCTTTCTTGTCTGCCTTCTTTCCTGTCTAATCTGTGCACAACCATCAGATTGATTTTCCTCCCACACCCACTTTATGTTACTTGAACCATACTGATATTTTCTTTTCAATCCAGACCTTTGAACTACCTTAAAAAAATGCAGTATAATGTAAATATTGTAACTTGTAGTCTAAATTGTAGTTTTAGTGTCTTTCAGTTCAGTTGCTTAGTCGTGTCCGACTCTGCGATCCCATGGACTGCAACATGCCAGCCTTCCCTGTCCATCACCTACTCCCGGAGCTTACTCAAACTCACGTCCATCGAGTCAGTGATGCCATCCAACCATCTCGTCCTCTGTCATTCCCCTCTCCTCCTGCCTTCAGTCTTTCCCAGCATCAGGGTCTTTTCTAATTAGTCAATTCTTCGCATCAGGTGGCCAAAGTCTTGGAGCTTCAGCTTTAGCATCAGTCCTTCCAGTGAATATTCAGGACTGATTTCCTTTAGGATGGACTGGTTGGATCTCCTTGCAGTCCAAGGAACTCTCAAGAGTCTTCTCCAACATCACAGTTCAAAAGCATCAATTCTTCAGCACTCAGCCTTGGTATAGTCCAACTCTCACATCCATACGTGACTACTGGAAAAACCATAGCTTAAACTAGACGGACCTTTGTTGACAAAGTAATGTCTCTGCTTTTTATACACTGTCTAGGTTTGTCATAGCTTTTCTTCCAAGGGGCAAGTGTCTTTTAATTTCTTGGCTGCAGTCACCATCTGCAGTGATTTTGGAGCCCAAGAAAATAAAGTCTGTCACTGTTTCCTTGTTTCCCTATCTGTTTGCCATGAAGTGATAGGACTAGATGCCATGATCTTAGTTTTTTGAATGTTCAGTTTTAAACCACCTTTTTCACTCTCCTCTCACTTTCACCATGCTTTATTGAGGTATAATTGAGGCACAGTCATTTGCACATATTTAAATTGTACAAATTGGTAAACTTTGCCATTTATATGACCCATGATCATCATAACCAAAACAATGAAGATATTCATTACTCTAAACTTTCCTTTTGCCTCTTTGTAACCCACCCTTCTCCTCATCCCCAGGAAACTACTGATTTGCTTTCTGTCACTAAAGTTTGTATTTTCTGGAAATTTATATAAATGGAGTCAAACAGTATGTACTGTATGACTTCTTTCCCTCAGCTTATTATTTTGAGATTCATCCATGTTGCTTCATGTTATCAGTAGTTTGTTTCCTTGGTAATGCTGAGCAGTATTCTGTTCTGCAATGTGCACTTTTGTTGATTTGTTGAACATTAGGTTATTTCCTGTTTGGGTCATTACAGATAAAATTGCTCTGGACATTTGCTTTCCTTTCTTTATTTGGCTGCACTGGGCTTTAGCTGTGGCACATGGGATCTCCAGTCTTTGTTGCAGCATGCAGGGTCTTTAGCTGTGGCACTTGGGACCTGGTTCCCTGATCAGGATAGAACCTGGGCCCTCTGCACTGCGAGTAGAGTCTTAACCATGGGAGCACCAGGCAAGTCCCCCACCTGTTTTCTAATGTGTTTTCTGCCCAATTTACATTCTCACCATCAGTGTCCAAGGCTGTGGTTCACTCAGTGTCCTCACCAACATTTGACGTACGGACCCTTTAATTTTAGCCTTTCTGTTTGGTTTATATCTTATTGTAGTTTTAATTTGAATATCCCTTTTTACAAATGGTTTTTAACATCTCTTAATGTACTAATTTATCATCTTTATATCTCCTTAGTTAATATATCTTTTGAAATATTTTGTAAATTTTAAAATTAAGCTGCTTGTCTTAAGTTGTTAGGGTTCTTTATTCTAGATACAAGTCCTTTGTTGGATATATTTGGGTTTGCAGCCACTCTGTAGGCTGTCCTTTTATTTTCTTAATATCTTTTGAAGAACAAAATTGCTTATTTTGACAATGTCCTGTTTATTATTTTTTTATTTTCTAATTGATATTTCTTATGTCATGTGTAAAAAAATCTTTGCCAAATTTGAGATAACAAAAATGTCCTCCTGTGTTTTCTTCAAGAAGTTTTATAATTTTACCTCTTAAGTTTAGGTTTATAAATGATTTCAAGTTAATTGTTATTTACAATATGAGGTAACGGTCCAGGTTAATATTTTTTTACAGTTGTTCTAGCATAATTTGTTAAAAAAGATTATCCTTTTTCATTGAATTTCTTGGCACTCTTTTCAAAAATCAATTGACTGTATATATAGGGCTCTGTCTCTGGACCCCCATTCTATTCCATTGATCTAAATGTCTGTATTTATACCAATACTGCATTGTCTTGATAGTTTTATGGTAAGTCCTGAAAACAGTCAGTGTAGTGCTCCAACTTTTTATTTTTCTATTTGTTTTGTCTATCCTAGGTCCTTTGTATGTACATATAAATTTTAGAATTAGCTATCAATTTCTGTGAAAAATGTCTGTTGGGAATTTGGAATTGTGTTGAATCTGTATGCTGATTTGTGCAGAATTGACAACAATTTGCCATAAATATATCTCTCCATTTATTTAGGTCTTCTTTTGTTTTATCAACAATGTTTTGTAGTTTTCAGGGTATAAATCTGACACATTTTTTTCAGATTTATCCTTAGTGTTTCATATTCCTTGATACTATTTTGTATTGTAATTTTGAGGCACATGTCACATAACATGAAATTAATCATTTTAAAGTCAATAGTTCAGTGACATTTGGTACATTCACAGTGTTGTGTAATCACAAACTCTGCTTAACTTTAAAAACATTTTCATGACCTCAAAATAAAATCCGTACCCATTAAACAGTTACCGCCCTATTTTCCCTCTGCCTAGGTCCTGGCAACAACCCATCTGCTTTCTGTCTTTACACTTTTGTTTATTCTGGATGTTTCATGCAAACAGAAGTCACTGTGTGTCTGGCTTCTTTCATGTAGCATGATGTTTTTGAGTGCTGTAATATATATATGAGTTCATTCCTGTTTGTGGCTGAATGATACTCCACTGTATGCATATGCCACAGTTTGTTTATTCATCTATCACTGATGGACAGTTTGAGTTGTTTTCACCTTTTGGCTGTTATGGAGAGTGTTGTCTATGAATGTTCATGAACAAGTATTTGAACATCTGTTTTCAGTTCTTTTGAGGTATATACCTAGAGCTAGAACTGCTGGATCATATGCTTATTCTCTGTTAAACTTGAGTACCTGGCAAGCTGTCTCCAAGGGGGCTGCACCATTTTACATTTCCAAAGCAGTGTATGAGGGTTCCAATTTCTCCGTGTCTTCATAGACTTTTGTTACTTTCTGCTTTTATTATTTTAGCCATCCAAATAGGAATAAACTGGCAACTCATCATAGTTTTGATCTGAGTTTTCCTGATGACTATGTTGAGCATCTTTTCTTGTGCTTATTGTCTGTTTTTATGTTGTCTTTGGAGAAATGCTTAATCAAGTTCTTTGCCTGTTTTTAAACAGAGTTGTGTTTCTTTTTGTTGCTACATTCTTTATATATTCTTGATACTATTTTAAATAGTTTTACTTTCTAAGTTTTGATTTCCTGTTGCTTGTTGCCAGCATATACAAGTACAACTGATTTTGTATATTTATCTTGTATCATGCAGACTTGCTTTTTATTTCTAGCAGATTTTGCCCTTAGGATTTTCTGTATAGACTATCATGTCATCTACAAGAAGTTTTACTTCTTCCTTTACAGTATGTATACCTTTTATTTTTCTTGCTTTACTACGGTTGATAGAAATCTCAGGAAAATGTGCGCATTGAACTTTTGAGAGTGGACATCCTTGCCTTCTTCCTGACCTTACAGAGAAAGCATTCATTTCTTTTATTAGTAAGCATTATCTTAGCTATATTTTTTAATTTACAGATTTCTTTTTCCAAGCTGGGAACTTATTCCTATATTGCTGAGAAATTTTATCATCATAATTTCTGGAATTTATCTACTGCTTTTCTCCATTTGTTGATATCATCAGTGTGGCCTTTTTAGTTTTGGTCTGTTATCGTGATGAATTATGCACACTCAGTTGCTCAGTTTTGTCTGACTCTTTGCGACCCCATGGACAGATCAAACCCTACCCAGGCTTGATTCCTGGATTGGGAAGATCCCGTCGAGAAGGAAATGGCAACCCACTCCAATACTTTGCCTGGGAAATCCCATGGATAGAGGAGCCTGGTGGGCTATAGTTCATGGGGTTGCAGAGTTTGACATGATTGGACAACTAAAGAGCAACAGCATGCTATCAATTATTGAGGGGAGGAAAAGGCTGAATGGGAGACCTAGCCAAGATCTAAGGGCAAAGGCAGCTAGATGTGTGACTGAACATTTTCAGAGCATTTTAATTCTGGTTGTTACTGCTTTGAACTGGGAAATACTGTATTCACTAAAAGCTGTAAAAAAATTTTTAATGTTTTTTAACAAAATGCAATGACTGAAAAATGAGGGGAGGAGGTTTTGAAACTTCTTATCATAACTGTGGATTTGTCTCCTGTTCCTTTCAGTTCTAGAAATTTTTGTTTTATGTATTTTGAAGCTTTGTTAGGTACACAGACATGATTGCTGCATCCCTTTGATCCCTTTCTATTTATGAAATGACCATCATTATCCCTCTTTTCTAATAAACAGTATTTTCCTTCACTAGCAACTTATTCTGATGATCTTAATTTTCCCATCACCTATCAGGAAACTGGTTTATTCTAAAGAAAGTACTTTCTAATGGTCAGTTTTCCAAAGATGTAATGATCTGCCTCAATAAGTAACAAAGATTTTAAACAAAGTTTTTAAATCATAAAATGAATTTGTAGTGATGTTATGTATAAATTTCAAATATGTTTCATCATTGGATTATGTGCTTTTTGAAGTACTTTCTAAGCTTGACCTTCTGTAATTCTAATTAATTGTATATTATGACTACTTACATCTAATAATTAGATGAAATTGCTTCATATATTTTTTATCTCGAGTCTTTTTGTCTGTATATTGTCTATTCTTAAAATGTCTCTTCTGGTACATATTCTGGTATTTGTACTCTTAGACAAACTTGATAAAAAGCATGCTTATCATTTATTTATCAACTATGTACAGTATTCTTTTTTGTTATGAAGTGTTGTTTAACTGTACCTATTAATATAATGTGTTCTCTCCTCAATTGGATTATAAGCTTTAACAACAGGATTGTATATTTTCCTTCCCCTCCCATCCTGACCCTCTGCCAGAATGCAAAAAAAAAAAAAAAAAACTGACAGAAACACTGAGCGGATAACATGGGTTTAATTAGTATTCTATTTATTAAAAGATATAATTAGTTTCCTTGCACTCAGTGCTAAAGAGAAAGACTAGGTTTGGTGTTTTGCCATTGAGACAGAAGGTACTGGAATTTTAAATTCTAGAGTTGAATGACAAGGAAAGAAACCTGTCACTTTTTGTACAATGACAAGATTAGTGTATCATTGAACTTCCAGTGAATATGTTAAGTGTGTTAAGTAATATTCATCTACCCTTTTTGGAGTTTATTTTTAATTCCATATATGTATATCATAAAGATAAATTTTTGCTTTTATTTTCTTAAAGCAGTTCTTGGAACACCTCACAGCTTGCCACATCTGATGAATCCATCCATCTCCCCTGCATTTTTACATTTGAATAAAGCACATCAGGTATATAAATAGCATTGTGTATTGAAACATTAAAAACTTGGAATGAATATTTTGTTTGTTCTTAACACTTGAAGTTCTCAAGGAATTAAATGAGTATTTTGTTTTTAAATAAAGTTCTTAGTAATAAATGTACCTACATAAAAACAGAACTTAATATGGTAATCAAAGCATCATAGCTTATATATTTATTGATTCCTATTTGTAGGACATTAAGAAGTGAAGAGGTGTATTTTGTGATATATTTTTCTAGAAATAAATCAGTAGCTCAAAGCAAGTCTTATGTGGTTTTAACCCAAAAACTTACAGAAAGAGAAATAAATGAACAATAGTTCTATTCTTAAAGCTTAATCTGTGTTATACATGAGACAGGGTGCTCAGGGCTGGTTCACCAGGGTGACCCTGAAGGATGGGAAGGGGCGGGAAGGGGGAGGGGGGGTTAAGGATGGGAAACACGTGTACACCCATGGCTGATTCATGTCAATGTATGGCAAAAACCACTACACTATTGTAATTAGCCTCCAATTAAAATAAATTAATTAATTTTTAAAATCAGTGTTATAAAGATAATTTTTATGAGTGAAAAATATTTTTCTTTTTCAGATAAGTATTTTAAATGTTTGTGTACGTAAATATCCATAATATTGGAGATAAATACAACCTACTAATTTCAGGTGCTATTTAAGGCTATATCTATATAGAAGCATAAATAAAAATCAAACCTAATATTAATATGAAATAGATGGTTGTTGTAGGTTGAGTAAATGAATGTCTGTTCCTAAACCCAACTTTTTTTAAATTTATTTTTTTAATTAAAGGATAATTGCTTTACAGAATTTTGTGGTTTTCTGTCATATGTTAACAAGAATCAGCAGTAGGGACACCCATGTCCCCTCCCTCCTGAACCTCCATCCCTTCTGCCTCCCTATCCCAGCCTCTAGGTTGTCATAAAGCCCTATGACTTCCCTGAATCATACAGCAAATTCCCATTGGCTATCTACTTTGCATATGGTATTGTAAGTTTCCATGTTACTCTCTCCATACATCTTACCCTCTCCCTCCTCCTCTCCCCTCTAGGTCCATAGGTCTGTTCTCTATGTCTGTTTCTCTACTGCTGCCCTCCAAATAAATTCATCAGTACCATGTTTTTAGATTCCATATTTAGGCATCAGTATGCAATATTTATATTTCTGTTTCTGACTTACTTCACTCTGTATAATAGGCTCTAGGTTCATCCACCTCATCAGAACTGACTCAAAGTTGTTCCTTTTTATGGCTGAGTAGTATCCCGTTATATATATATATACATATATATATATGTATGTATGTATGTATAAATATATTATATAGTATCCCATTTCATATATATATATATGTAGCACAGTTTCTTTGTGTATTCATCTGTCAGTGGACATCTAGGCTGCATCCATGTTCTAGCTATTGTAAATAGTGCTGCAATCAACACTGGGATACATGTGTTTTTTTCAGTTTTGGTTTCCTCAGGGTATATGTCTAGGAGTGGGATTGTTGAATCATATGGTGGCTAAACTCAGCTTTTTAAGGGAAAGGCCTATTATTTATTTTTCATTCCTAGAATCTAACATAGGACCTTATGCATTAATCATTCATTTACTCAACATGTACTAGAAACTCTGCTAGCCATTTATGCTATAGCATTGTACAAAATATTCACAGTCCTTGTTCTTATAGAATTTCAGCAAATAGAGAAAACAAACAGTTAATTACAGTCAGGTTTAAAGTGATATAGGACTTCCATGGTGGATCAGATGGTTAAGCATCTGTCTACAATGAGGGAGACCCGGGTTCAATCCCTGGGTCGGGAAGATCCCCTGGAGAAGGAAATGGCAATCCACTCCAGTACTATTGCCTGGAAAATCCCATGGACAGAGGAGCCTGGTAGGCTACAGTCCGCGAGGTTGCAAAGAGTCAGACACGACTGAGCGACTTCACTTTCACTTTCACTTAAAGTGATATGGGAGAAGAGTCCAGAGTTTGACAATACTCATTTTACTTTAAAGACCAAATATTTAAAATAAAGACTGAAGGAAGTCTTTCTTGGTGGCTCAGATGGTAAAGAATCCACCCATAATTCAGAAGACCTGGGTTCAGTCCCTGGGTCTGGAAGATCCCCTGTAGAAGGGCATGGCCGACTACTCCAGTATTCTTGGCTGGAGAATCCCATGGACAGAGGAGCCTGGAGGACTATAGTCCGTGGGGTCACAACAGGCCCCAATGTGGGGTCAGACACAACTGAGCGACTAACACAAAGACCAAACTGTTTAATATGGCCTTGAGGGCCTGTCTAAACTGGCTTCCCCTGCCTCTCATATGCCTTAGGTGTCCCTGTCCCAGCTATAATGAACTGCTCTTGGTCCTTGAAGGCCTTTCTTCTCTTCTCCTTAGGTCTTAGCTCCTGCTGTTCCTCCTGCTTGAAATCTTTCCCATCCCAACACCACCTCATTTCCCCAGACTTCACCTAGTTATTTCTCTGCAGCCTTCAGATCTCTGTGCATGAGTTAGTTGCTCAGGGAAACCTTCCTTGAATTTATCAGTCTGAATCAAGTTCCACCACGCTTTGTTCTCATCACTCCTTGTATTTTTCCTTCATATACTCATCACCATTATTAATTGTGTATTTTTGTAATTAATGTCTCCCTTCCTCAGGGGACTATAAGATCCATGAGGGCAGATCATATTGTTTTCCTCTCTATGTAGCACAGTGCCTGGCATATAGAAGTGCTCAAAAAATTTTTGCTGAATGAATAAAATGAGCAAATAAATGATTGAAAGATACTGATATCAAGGCCAGAAGGGAGTGAGGAAAAGGGAGAAAGGATGAAAGAAAAGAAGGAAGAAATGTGGAATTAGTTTCATGACTACATGGTCACATCTTGTATGTTACTGACAGAATTAATTAGTGTTGCCTGTAATTGGAAAGTAGGATAAGAAGCTGTTGCTTGTGCTCAGATCTACAGGGGAATTAACTTTAAAATGAATTGGGTTACACAACAATTACCTCTTCAAAATTAAGCTAATTTAATGTTTTGTCATTTTCACAGAGCTCACTTATGGGTAATACTTCTAATTTATTTCTTCAGAATCTTTCTCATGTACCACTGGCTCAGCAACAGCTAATGAAATTTGAGAATATACATACTAATAATGTAAGTATGGAATTTTTTATTTTGAAATGAGTTCACCCCTTTTCTGTAATCATGCTGTTGGTCAGGTGGTTTATGAATTTTCACATGTATAGTTTTTTTTATTAGATTGCTACCATGAGCAAAATTCTTTTTTCTTTTGCAGAAACCAGGCTTACTTGGAGAACCCCCAGCTATGGTACTTCAGACTGCCATAGGGATAGGGTCACCGCTTCCATTGAAAACAGAGCTGGGCCATCTTGGAGAAGCACATAAAAGTAAATGATGTGTTTTTGCTGAGACGTCAGTAAACAGTCAGATTAGAGATTTAAAGATAGTGTACCTGTGTTCCACTTGTATTTACAGGAAGGTCAGATTTGAGTTGTTTTAATCATTTAAAGTTTCAAGAGCCCTCTGGGCTTCTCTATTTTTTACATTAGAATACTATTGATAAGTTATGTGTTGATGGACTTGCTTCTATGCCAAGATAAGACTTTCTCTGTTGGATATGCTTTAATATTTGATGATGATTCATAGAAGCATGAGGCAAAGACATAGATGCATTGAGACTGACATGCTGCCCACTGGGCTGACAGCACATTGCAGAGTGATCCATGTAACTTTTGCCTAGATGAAGAAATGTTAGCTTTTATTAAGAAATATCTGGTAATTATAAATTTAAAGTTTGATTATTAAGAAATATCTGGTAATTGTAAAGTTAAAGTTTGATTATTTGTATAATTTTTAAAATGTGAACTCCAACATAGTAGCAGAAAAAAATAATGTGTACTATGTACTTCTAAAATATGACAGATTTAAACAGAACAATTATTTTTCTTTTTAGAATAACACCATGGTAGTATACCAAGATTTCTTACTTGAGTGTGATTTTGAAAGGCATTTTCAGTTTGAAGTTTCACTGAAATTTGTTCAAAGTGAGCACGCTGAGGGGGAAAAAAAGAGAAAAGCCATCACGAGTGATTTTTTTAAGTTGTTGAAACTCTCGTACATGAAGCCAAGTAAAATAGTTAAATGATCAGTTCAGACTATTGAAATTGACTGGGCAAAAGTTAAACCAGTATACAGTCAGGTATAGAAATTTTTATGGTGTGATGAGTCCTAAAAATTAAATTTTGTATGCTTAAAAGCTTATGCAGATATTTATTATTTATGTTGGGTTAAATAATTAGCTAATTGCTTCAGCATTGCTGCTTTAAGAACACTGAAAATTACAAGCATCCAAGTAAATATATTGCTCAAAAATAGAACTAAGAATCTATCTCCAAATATTAAGTACTAAAAGTAAGAAATTTGTTTAGAGAATTTTTAAAGTATAACTTTGATTTAATTATAATAGTTATCAAAACTAGTTCTTTTCATTTAGCTTTGACCTATAGATTTTTAAAAAATGAAATGATTCAAAGTTTTCCTATTAAAACTTCTGTTCCTTTCAGAATTTCTTGTTAATCCCTGTAAATAAAAATGTAAAACTTTCATGTATTAAACTTTTATTTGGTGCTTATCCATTCACAAATATTGATGTTTTTTAAACCAGTGGTGTGCTGATGTTTAAAAACCAACTCTGAGTTTAAAAAAGAAATCTCGATTTGTAGTGTTTGTGGACTTTTGTTTGTAAACAGTCCAACCAAGGCTGATTTCAGGTTACCCATGCAAAGATGTTGAACTCAGGAGCTGCGAGGAGACAGTGTATTTGACTCATGAGTTGGTACAAGTCAGCTGACTAAATATAATTATTGGGTTAATGTAACTTTAACAATTTTTGACTCTCAGAGAATTTTTAATTAATTTATTTGATTTATAAACAACAGAAATTTATTTCTTACAGTTTTAATGACTGGGAAGTCTGAGATCAAAGTACTGGCAGATTTTGTGTCTAGTGAGGACTCACTTTCTTGTTCACTGATGGCACTTTCTCATTGTATCCTCACATCCTGAAGGGACTAGCTAGCTCTATGGAGCTAGCTCTCTCTTTTATAAGGGCACTAATTCCAATGTCTTATGACCTAATAATTTCCCAAAGGCTCCATATACTTCTGCCATCATATCAAGGGTTAGGATTTCAACTTATGAATTTTGGGGTGAAGGGGGACACAAACATGCAGCTCGTAGCAGAAGGTGGGAGATTATTACTCAAAGTTCAAAGAAGTCATAGTCCCTCAAATGGTAGACACAGGACTCACTAAATTGGGTATTTCTTTTGTATATATTATGCCTTTTCATCACTCAGAACTAAGGAGAGCCTTCAGAGGCCCCTATGACAATGCTCTATAATCAAAACTATTACATGCTTTTTGAATGTTGCCACTTTACTGAAGGCTTATTTAATTATTCCCTTCAAACATTGAAGCTGGAAAATGACAATGACTGGGCTTTTTTTTTTTTTTTTAAAGGCACTGATATAACTTAAATGCAAACAAGTACATAAATTTTGCTGTCAGCTTTAAAGTGTACAATTAAAACTTGGAATGAAAGTATAGTATCCTTGAGATTATACTGAAAGTTGCTGAAATAGGAGAAGCGTGATTACTATTAGAGGTTTTTGTTTTTCCATACAGGATGCTGCTAATTTACAACCTTTAACCTCACCTTTTAATTTTAACTGTTCTCTAATAGATTAAAAAATAGGTTTCTGCACATTTTGCCTACAACTTGACAAAATCAAAAGGACTATTGTGAATAAGCCTCATCTAACCAAAACTTTTTGCATTTATGATTCACAGCAGCATCTAATTTGATTCCAACTCAAACAAGTATAACAGCTGGCATGGGCATGTTACCATTCCTTCCAAATCAGCACATTGCTGGACACGCTGGGCCAGGACATGGTAGCACTCAGGAGAAACAGCCAGCACTGGTGGGAATGGCAGAAGGAAATTTCTCAGGGTCACAGACTTATCTTCAGAGCTTTCCAAACCTTACTGCTGGAGGCTTGCTCACAGGACATCATAAGCAACAACAAAGTCAGCCAAAAGGCCTGGAGATAAGTTCAGGGGTAAGAAAACTCTGTGTGTGTGTGTGTGTGTGTGTGTGTGTGTGTGTGTGCGAGTGAGTGTGTGCATGCATGCATACACATACATATAAATGCACACATGTATATACATGAAGTATATATATGTATACTACATGTGTGTGTATACTACCAAGGAATATGTATATATTCCTTTTTCATTGTATCTTAAATAATTCTAGAGTATTTAATTTTTTGGTTATTTTACAGGTGGTATAATTTATAAAGCATCAAGTAATCTGAACTATTTTGTATTTCAAAAGAAGTTGATAATATACTTAAAGTATATAAATATGGATTACAAACTACATAATTCCTATGTCAATGATATGCTGACTGTTTTCATAGTGTACATTTGCTTCTCAAAAGAAGAAAATATTGGACCCTTAAAAAAAGCTATTATTATAAACAAAAATCTATCTTTTGATAAGTTATGCCAAATGATGTTTGGGATTCTGCTTAATTACTTGCCAGTTTGTAAATAAAATATGTTTATAAAATGTTTTTTAAATCTATCATTATAAAATATTTAAATATGAATTCTTTATTCCTGTAAATGTTTGCTTTTCTAAAAGCCTTGAGATGTGCATAATTTTCAAACACAAAGTAATATAAGTTCAAAATTTTATAGTTTAGGAAAGCACAGGAGTACCATTAATACTTATCCAATTATATAATATTTTTTATAAGAATTTCTTAGTAAATGATAATGCCATTCTTTAAAATACAACACTATTTCTAAAATATATATTTTTTAGCTAAGTAAGTATTATTTTAATATTTTAAAGTAGAATAAATTCTAGTTATCTGAAAGATTTCAAAACTAGTTATTAATCTCTGGTGTGTTCAAAAGAATCTAATCTTGGTTTTAATTCTGGAAGACCTTACCCAAAATTTATTGGTTCATAAATCACTGACATTTGTAAATATTATAATTGGTAGGTAGAATAAAGTACATTTAATTTAATTTTTTATTTGTATCTTAAAATACCATTTTGAGCAAACTTCAGGAGATGGTGAAACACAGGGAAGCCTGGCATTCTGCAGTCCATGGGGTTGCAAAGAGTCTGACACGACAGAGCGACTAAACAACAACAAAAAGTACTGTTTGATTTCGAAGTGACACGTGAGGGAAAAAATTCTTGTAGTTGGCTGTATTCAAATCTCAAAATGACACCTAGTCATGACAGGAGGTATGGATAGAACACCTGTAATTGTCCGTTGAGAAAGCTAAGGTGGTTCTTCATAGAATGAAGAATTTTAAATATTTATTTGCAGGATTAATTGCTTAAGTTATTGAGGGAAGTTAAATAAAACTCATATATGAATATTCTGTTTCTTTTTGCACAGACTTTTTAATGCATGGAAAGCACTAGGACAGCAGTCCCTAACCTTCCTGGTACCAGGGACTGGTTTAATGAAACCGTTTTTTCCATGGATGGGGGGGAGTGGGGGTGGTTTTGAGATGATTCGAGTGCATTACATTTGTTGTGCACTGCATTTCTGTTATTACATCAGCTCCACCACAGTGCATCAGGCATTAGATCCCAAAGGCTGGGGACCTGTGCACTAGGGTCTTTAGAAAATCTGGACTTGAGATGATTCACATAATGGGTAAGTGAAAGTGTATCCGGTAGTAGACAGCTGAAGTAGGGCAGAGCCTAGAAAACAAGTCCCGTGGTGAAGAATTGAGGGAGATAGATATATGGAACTTGGCAAGGGTTGACCAGCTGTCATTTTATTTGATGTTAAAAAAAAAAAGAAATTCACAAACTAGTCTAGTCACATAGTATTTTATGTTTCTTTAGTGGGCAGAATTAGTCTAATAAGTATGACAAACAATAAAGTCAGTTTAGGCTTAATATAACACAGAACAATTGAAGTTTTAAAACAAAGAAAAAGTTCACACTTTCACAAAGATAGGAATGTCATATCACTGAAGGCAATTATGCAGACCCTGGTGGACACCTGTACATATTGTTGTAGAAGTGATTCTTCTCTCCTGACAATAGGGGATTGCTTGGACCAGGTAATTTCAGAATATGTTTTCTAATTATGTAGCAAGATTTTGGACTTTGTTAAACAGCTGGCTAAACTTGGATGCAGAGTTTTAGACCTGCATCTTTTGCGTTACGTTGATTAGTGATTCTTGATTCTGTCTTTCCGTCACAATCACCACTGTAGGTGTCGAGGGTTGGACTCTGTCTTCCTCAGCCCTGAGAATTTGATTCAGAGAGATAGGGGTGAGATCTGAATTTTAAGTGTACAAATCAGTGGCCTTAAGTACATTCACATTGTTTTATAACTATTGCTACTATCCATCTCCAGAACTTTCTCATCATGCCATGCGGCAGCTCTGTACCCATTCACCAACTCTCCCATTTTCCCTTCTCTCCAGCCTCCAATAAGCACTGTTTACTTTCTGTTCAGAATTTGACTATTCTAGGTACCCAGTGTAAGTGGAATGATACACGACTTAATGACGACTTTACTCTTCAGTGGTCATCCATGTTGTAGCATGAATTGTATTGGAATTTCCTTATTTTAAAGGTTGACTAGTATTCCGTTGTATTTATATACTACATTTTGTTTATCCATTCATTTATTAATGGACATTTGAATTGTTTCCATCTTTCAGATCAGTTCAGTCGCTCAGTCGTGTCTGACTCTCTGCGACCCCATGGACTGCAGCACACCAGGCCTGTCTGTCCATCACCAACTCCCGGAGTCTACTCAAACTCATCTCCATTGAGTTGGTGATGCCATCCAACCATCGCATCCTCTGTTGCCCCTTCTCTTATCACCTTCAATCTTTCCCAGCATCAGGATCTTTTCAAATGAGTCAGATCTTCACATCAGGTGGCCACAGTATTGGAGTTTCAGCTTCAACATCAGTAGGCTCTTGTGAATAATGCTGCTATGAACATTAGTATATAAGTATCTGTTTGAGTCTGTTTTCAGTTCTTTGGGGTATTTACCCAGACGTGGAATTAGGGGAATCATATGGAACATCAGTTTAGTTCATTCGTTCAGTTGTGTCCGATCCTTGGTGACCCCATGGACTGCAGCACACCAAGCTTCCCTGTCCATCACCAACTCCCAGGGCTTGCTCAAACTCATGTCCGAGTCAGTGATGCCATCCAGCCATCTCATCCTCTGTCATCCCCTTCTCCTCCTGCCTTCAATCTTTCCCAGCATCAAGATATTTTCTAATTTTTTGAGGAACTGCCATTCTATTTTCCATAGCAGCTGTACCATTTTATATTTCTACCCTCAAAGCATGAGGGTTTCAGTTTCTCCACATCCTCACCAACATCGTCTTTCATTGTGGTTTTGAATTTGCATTTCTCCAGTGATTAGTGATGTTAAAAGCCTCTTCATATGCATATTGGTCACCTGTATATCTTCTTTGCAAAAATGTCCATTCAGATTCTTTGCTGTGTTTTAATCAGGCTATTTTTTCTTTGCTATTGAGTTCCTGTGTATGGTTTGCGAATATGTTCTCCCGTTGCCTTTTAATCTTGTTGTTTCCTTTGCTGTAGAGAAACTCTTTAGTTTTTTGTCGTTCAGTCACTAAGTCATGTCTGACTCTGCAACCCCATGGACTGTAGTATGCTAGTTTAGGTTTTTAGCTCTTGCTTAGTTCTGCTTTTGTTGTCTATACTTTGATACCATAAAATGATATCAAAAAATGATTACTAAGACCAATGTCAAGTAGCTTTTCCTCTATATTTTCTTGTAGTTTTATGAATTCAGCTCTTATCTGTAAGTCTTTAATCCAGTTTGAGTACATTTTTGTGTATTATGTAAGATCGGGATCCAGAGTCATTTTTTTCCATATTGACATGCAGATTTCCCAACACCATTTATTAAAGAGAGTGTCCTTTACCCATGTGTGTTCTTGGCACCCATTTCAAATGTTAGTTGACCACATATATCTGGCTTTATTTCTGGGCTCTATTTTTTTAATAGATCAGCATGTCTGTTTTTATGCATGTACCATACTGTTTTGTTGACTGTAGTTTTGTAATATAGTTTGGAACCAGGAAGTGTGATGCCACCAGCTTTGAATTTTTCCTCAAGATTGTGTTGGCTATTCAGAATCTTTTGAAGTTCCACATAAATTTTAGGATTGTTTATTCTATTTCTGTGAAAAGTGCCATTGAAATCTTGACAGGGATTGCTTTGAATTTGTAGATCACTTTGGGCAGTGTGGGCATTTTAACAATATTAATTTTTCAAATCTGTAAATCCAAGATATCGTTCCAGTTATTTGTGTAACTTTCAATTTCTTTCATCAGTCATATAGTTTGCAGTATATAGATCTTTCACCTCCTTGGCTAAATTTACTCCAAAGTATTTTACTCTTTTTGGTGGTATTATAACTAGCATTGTTTTCATAATTTCTTTTTGAATAGTTCATTGTTAGCAGATAGAAATGTGATGGATGCCAACAGAGATGGTTTAATTGCTTCCTTTTTTATTTAGACACCTTTTATTTCCTTTTTCTTGCAAAATTATTCTGGCTAAGACTTCTAATACTGTGGTGACTAAAAGGAGTAAAAGTGGGCATTCTTGTCATGTTCCTGATCTTAGAGGAAAAGCTACCATGTCAACTGTGAGGTTGTCCTTTATATATAGCTTTTATTATGTTGAGGTATATAGATTTCTCTATGCTGGAAAAGGTCAGTTTTCATTCCAATCCCAAAGAAAGGGAATGCCAAAGAATGCTCAAACTATTGCACAATTGCACTCATCTCACATGCTAGTAAAGTAATGCTCAAAATTCTCCAAGCCAGGCTTCAGCAATACGTGAACTGTGAACTTCCAGATGTTCAAGCTGGTTTTAGAAAAGGTAGAGGAACCAGAGATCAAATTGTCAACATCTGCTGGACCATAGAAAAAGCAAGAGAGTTCCAGAAAAACATCTATTTCTGCTTTATTGACTATGCCAAAGCTTTTGGCTGTGTGGATCACAATAAACTGTGGAAAATTCTTCAAGAGATGGGAATACCAGACCACCTGACCTGCCTCTTGAGCAACCTGTATGCAGGTCAGGAAGCAACACTTAGAACTGGACATGGAACAACAGACTGGTTCCGAATAGGAAAAAGAATACGACAAGGCTGTATATTGTCACCCTGCTTCTTTAACTTATATGCAGAGTACATCATGAGAAACGCTGGGCTGGAAGAAGCACAAGCTGGAATCAAGATTGCCGGGAGAAATATCAATAACCTCAGATATGCAGATGACACCACCATTATGGCAGAAAGTGAAGAGGAACTAAAAAGCCTCTTGATGAAAGTGAAAGAGGAGAGTGAAAAAGTTGGCTTGAAGCTCAACATTCAGAAAACGAAGATCATGGCATCCAGTCCCATCACTTCATGGGAAATAGATGGGGAAACAGTGGAAACAGTGTCAGACTTTATTTTGGGGGGCTCCAAAATCACTGCAGCCATGAAATTAAAAGATGCTTACTCCTTGGAAGGAAAGTTATGACCAACCTAGATAGCATATTCAAAAGCAGAGACATTACTTTGTCAACAAAGGTCCCTCTAGTCAAGGCTATGGTTTTTCCAGTGGTCACATATGGATGTGAGAGTTGGACTGTTAGGAAAGCTGAGTGCTGAAGAATTGATGCTTTTGAACTGTGTTGGAGAAGACTCTTGAGAGTCCCTTGAACTGCAAGGAGATCCAGCCAGTCCATCCTAAAGGAGATCAGTCCTGGGTGTTCATTGAAAGGACTGATGCTGAAGCTGAAACGCAAATATTTTGGTCACCTGATGCGAAGAGCTGACTCATTGGAAAAGACTCTGATGCTGGGAGGGATTGGGGGCAGGAGAGAAGGGGACAACAGAGGATGAGATGGCTGGATGGCATCACCGACTTGATGGACATGGGTTTGGGTAAACTCCGGGAGTTGGTGATGGACAGGGAGGCCTGGCGTGCTGCGATTCATGGGGTCACAAAGAGTCAGACACGACTGAGCAACTAAACTGATGCCCAATTTGTTCAGAGTTTTGATCATGAAATGATGTGAATTTTGTCCAGTGTATTTTTTGTATCTATTAAGACAGTCATATGGTTTTATCCTTTATTATGTTTATGTGGTGTATCACATTTATTGATTAGCCTGTGTTGAACCATTCTTGCTTCCCAGGGATAAATCCCACTTGATCATGGTGTACAATCCTTTTAATGTGTTGTTAATTCAGGTTGTTAGGAGAAGGCAATGGCACCCCACTCCAGTACTCTTGCCTGGAAAATCCCATGGACGGAGGAGCCTGGTAGGCTGCAGTCCATGGGGTCGCTAGGAGTCGGATACGACTGAGCATCTTCACTTTTACTTTTCACTTTCATGCATTGGAGAAGGAAATGGCAACCCATTCCAGTGTTCTTGCCTGGAGAATCCCAGGGACGGGGGAGCTTGGTGGGCTGCCGACTCTGGGGTCGCACAGAGTCAGACATGACTGAGGCGACTTAGCAGTAGCAGCAGCAGAAACAGCAGTAACAGCAGTATTTCATTTAGGACTGCTAGTACTGTGTTGAGGATTTTTGTATCTGTGTTTATCAGGGATATTGGCCTGTGGTTTTTTTTTTTTTCTTGTAATGTTTTTGTGTAGCTTTGGTTTGAGAGCAATGCTGGCCTCATAAAATAGGTTAGGAGGTATTCCTTTTCTTCAGTTTTTGGGAAGAGTTTCAGAAGGATTGATGTTAATTCTTCTTTAAATCTTTGGTATAATTCACCAGTGAAACCACTTTGTCCTGAGCTTTTGATTGTTGTTGGGTATTTGATTACTCCTTCCTCATTATTGCTCTGTTTATATTTTGTTTCTTCTTGATTCAGTCTTGATAGCTTGTATGTTTCTGGAAATTTATCCATTTTTCCCCTTAGGTTGCCCAGTTGGTTGGCATGTATTTGTTGATAATAATTGCTTATGATCCTTTGTATTTCTGTGGTATCTGTAATTTTAATGTCTCCTCCTCCATTTGTATCTGCAGTTGACTGTTAAACAACAAAGCGGTTAGGAGTACTGACAAGCAAGCACTCAAAAATCCATGTAACTGAAAGTCTGGATAGAATCAGGATTTGTTTTTTTTTTTTTAATAAAAAATATTTTTAATTTATTTTACAAAAATGTTTGGTTGTGTTGGGTCTTTGCTGCTGTACACGGGCTTTCTCTAGTTGTGGTGAGCAGGGCCTTCTCTCTGGCTACGGTATGCAGGCTGCTCATTGTGGTAGCTACTCTTGTGGCTAAGCACGGGCTCTAGGGCATGTAAGCTGGGTAGTTGCAGCGTGCAGGCTCAGTAGTTGTGGCGCCTGAGCTTAGTTGTCCCACAGCCTGTGGGATCTTAGTTCCTGGACCTGGGATTGAACCTGTGTCCCCTGCATTGGCAGACAGATTGTTGACCACTGGACCACCAGGGAAGTCCCTCAGGGACCCTTTTTGATTACACATGTTGTGATCTCTAATTGAACACAAACTTCCCCATGCTTAGCTAAGTCAAAGATCTGTAAAATGAAAATATAGGTATTATGTTTGCTTTTGAGAAATCCACGTGTGGACCTGCACAGTTCAAACTCTTGTTGTTCAGGGGTTAGTGATATTTACTTGAGTCCTCTTTTTCTCTTGGTTAGTAAAGCCAAATTGTCTATTTTGTTTATCTTTTCAAAACACCTACACTTAATTTCATTGATCTGTCTTTATAGTGCTATTTCATTTATTTCTGATCTTTATTATTTCCTTTTTCTGCTAATTTTGGGCTTAGTTTGGTCTTCTTTTACTAGTAACTTGAGGTGTAAATTTAGATTGTTTCTCTGAGATCTTTCTTTTTTCTTCATATAGACATTTATTGCTATAAACTTCTCTTTAAAGCTGCTTTTCCTGCATTCCATAAGTTTTGATTTGTGGTGTTTCCATTTTCATTTGTCTCAAGATACTTTTTGATGTCTCCTTTGATTTCTTCTTTGGCTTATTGGTTGTTCAAGAGTATGTTATTTAATTTGTACATATCTCTGAATTTTCCAGTTTTCCTCTTAGACTACCATTGTAGTCAGAACAACCCTTGATATGATTTTAGTACTCTTAAATTTGTTAAGATTTGTTTTGTGGCCCAATATATGATGTTTTTTTTCTGGTTTCTGTTTTTTCATCTCTAAGAAATGGTTGACAAATCTAGTATTATGAAGCTTTTTACCTAAGTTTTTCTTTTAAGATTTTTAGTTTTAGCTCTTACTGTTAGGTCTTTGATCAATTTTGAGTTAATTTTTATATATGGTGTTTGGTGAAGATCCACTTCATTCTTTTATGTGGATATCTAGTTTTCCCATTTTTGTTGAAAAGGCTGCCTCATTGTATAGTTCTGACACTCATGGAAAATCGTCTTATCATGTATACAGTAATTTGTTTCTGGGCTCTGTATCCTATTCCTTTGGTTTATTTGTCTGTCTTTATGCCAGTATCGTACTATTGCAATTATTACAGCTGTGTAATAAGTTCAAAATTTAAAAAATGTGAGCCTTCCATTCTTGTTCATCTTTTTCAATATTATTTTTATTGTTTCGAGTCCCTTGATATTTCATGTCAATTTTAGGATTGAATTTTCTATTTCTGCCCTTTACAAAAGTTAGAATTTTGATAGGGGTTATATTGAATTTATAGATCTCTTTGGTTTGTATTGAAATTTTAACATTAAATCTAATACATGAAAATGGGGTGTTCTTTTATTTATGTCTTTAGTTTCTTTCAGCAATATTTTGTAATTTAAAAAAATATTTATTAATATTTATTTATTTGGCTGCACTGGGTCTTAGTTGCAACTTGTGGGATCTAGAAGTAAGGTATGGGATTTGTTTCTTCTTGTGAGCATGAATTCTCTCCTGATTCAAATGAGAAGGTTGTACAAGATGACCTTTAGTTCTCTTTCAGTTCTAAAGTTCTATGGTTCCAGAATGGTTTTTTAAAAAACTAATTGGAAAAATAGTAGCAGGTGAAATGTGATCATTTTAATCCGTATCCGTAAATATTTTATAAATTTATAGCTTTAAACATTGTTTCACAAATTTTTGTTACACTCAACTACATTTATTGAAGAATAAGTATGTCCCTACGCTTTCTGCATTTTAATTTTCTTTTACCTATCATTAAGCACTCACTCTCTTTTTTTGATAAATAGGCTGCCTCTAAGAATCAGACTTCACTCTTGGGAGAGCCACCAAAAGAAATCCGGCTCAGTAAAAACCCATACTTGAACTTGGCAAGTGTGTTGCCCAGTGTGTGCTTACCATGTAAGTGAAAAGCTCCCTGTCAGTATTTTGGAGTTCTACTGAACACTTTCCATAATGAGTTTCACTTTAATTTTTAGCTTAACGAAAGCAAATAATGCCTGTTGACCAGCTGAAGTCTAATTATGACCTTAGTCCTTAATTGAAAGAATAATTAAATTAAAGCTTTTAATGTATGTTCTATTTTATTTAAGAAGAACATCTTTCATAATATTTTCTTTTTTTCATTATATTTTCTTAAGCATATGTTTATTGAATTGCTTGATTCATAATTAAATTGAATAATTGATTCCATTAGGAATTATCTATTATGAGTTATAATGGAATCATGATTGAAAATAATTGGATAAAGGAATTATTTGGCAGTGCTTTAATTCTTTATAGTATATATAGAATCATATTTCTTAAATATGAAGTTCAATCTTCTATATTATCTAATATATTGGGAGTGTTTGCCAAATACTCCCAATATATTAGTTACTAATAATCGGCAGAAGTGGAATTCTCATTTATATTTTTAGAGGACCTCCTCATGCCTTCAATTAGTAAATTAAAACTCTTAATTCAAGTATAGTTTTAAGAAAAAAATCACAAATGTGTTGTTTTCCAGGCACTAAGATATTCACTGCAGCCTTGGTTTTCAATAGTGAAAAATTGGAAAGTGCCTTAATGGTCATCCATAGGGGAATGATTAAATAGTTTGTCATGAAGTGAAATATATAGTTGAAGAAGCACTACATACACTAATATTAAATGATCTCTAAAGCAAATTGTTGAATACAAGAAACAAATGTGTTCATAGATTGATTCCATTTATGTTTATTTAAAGCTGTGTATTCTTTTATGCATGTACTTGAATGTATAAATGCATAAAGTTAAATCTGAGAAAATACTAAACTGTTACCTCTGGGAAAAAGAATAAAACTAAATGAAAAGAGATGAAAGGTTTTGTTTTTAATATACATTCTTTGTTTTTTATGAAGTATCCTCTTGAACCTAACCATTAATTTATAATTTTTTAAAGCCAGAAAAAATTTAATGTGCTTCTTGTATGAAAGAAAGAAAGTGTTAGTCACTCAGTCATGTCTGAGTCTTTGTGACCCCATAGACTGTAGCCTGCCAGGCTCCTCTGTCCATGGGATTTCCCAGGCAAGAATACTGGAGTAAGTTGACATTCCCTTCCCCAGGTATCTTCTCAACCTAGGGATTGATCCCTGGTTTCCTGCATGGTGGGCAGATTCTTTATCATCTGAGCCAGGAAGGAAGTAGGCTTCTCGTATGCCCTCTCTGATTTAATCTGGTCTACAATTTGATGGTTACAACTGTTGGATTAATAAGAATGGTTAATTTACATTTTGAATGCCTCGCTTTAGAGATTAGACATATACTTTTTAAATGTTTCCATCAAGATTATTACCCATAGAGCAGGTTTCCATTTTTGGTTGTTTAAAACAAACTAGACAATACTATATATATATTTTCCCCTAGGAATAATAAAGGGCTTCCCAGGTGGCGCTAGTGGTAAAGAACCTGCCTGCCAATGCAAGTTAGATGTCAGAGATGCGAGTTCAACCCTGGGTCGGGAAGATCTCTGGAGGAGGAAACAGCAACCCACTCCAGTATTCTTGCCTGGAGAATCCCATAGACAGAGGAGCCTGGTGGAATGCAGTCCTTAGGGTCACAGAGTCAGACACAACGGAAGCGACTTAGCACACGCACACAAGAATAATAAATGTAGATCTTTACTGGCAAACTGAAATTTGTGTTCTATTTGAGAATATGCTGAATTAATGGGTTTTATACTCTGTAATTTATAGTAAAACAAGCTAACTAAAGTTTATATATTGATTTTGCCTTAAGCCCCTGCAAGTAAAACCACTGTACAGAAGACTGGAATTGCAAGCAACATTCTGGATACCATCTCTCAGGGAAATGAGTCACAACACACATTGGAGAAGTGCATTGCTTATTCTCAACCTTTTGGTGATTATGCACAGGTACCTCATTCTCAGGTTTTGATGATAGATAGAAAAATTGTTTCAACTATATACTGAATTCACTGTATATGAAACTGTGATTCTTGTAATGTCATAAGGCAGTAAAATTGCACTGATTTATATATTTCCTGCCCACTGTATGTAGCTTTAGGACATGTTCAGAAGATTGCTAAGTATGATTTTGCCCTAGATATTTGTTCACATTGTTTACACTAGTGGACCGCAAACTGCAGGGCAAATCTGGCCCACAATCACAACCTGGTTTTTTAAAATAAAGTTTTATTGGGATACATCCACATCCATTTGTTTGCATGTTGTCTATGATGCTGTAGTGCTACAATGTCAGAGTTGAGTTATAGCAGAAACTACGTGGCCCATAAGATCAGATATTTACTATCTGGCTCTTAACAGAAAAATTCTGCTGACCTCTGGTTTATACCAGTGTAGACCTGACTAAGAAAGCTAAGGAAATACCTCTGTTCTTATTCATTGCTTATGGATATGGATACATGACCATAACTGGCACTATTATGACTATTAAATGACTATGACTAGCACTGTTTTCGGAGAAGGAGATGGCACCCACTCCAGTGCTCTTGCCTGGAAAATCCCATGGACGAAGGAGCCTGGTGGGCTGCAGGCCATGGGGTCGCTAAGAGTTGGGCATGACTGAGCGACTTTGGCAACCCACTCCAGTGTTCTTGCCTGGAGAAGCCCAGGGAAGGCGGAGCCTGGTGGGCTGCCGTCTATGGGGTCAGAGTCAGACACGACTGAAGCAACTTAGCAGCAGCACTATTTTGACTATTAAAACAGTCAAAAACATTAAAATATTACATTCAAAAGACACACTGTGTCATTACTTAAATATGTTCATTTTTCTTTTCGGGCTTTTCTCCTTCAGCTTATTTTTAGTGATTTAACACTCAGAATGTATATCATGTTAGTAGTATATAACCTTATGTAATAACCAGAGTCTTAAAAACTAACGATTCTAATTCTTTCTTATTTCTCACAGCAGTTACCTCCTCAGCTCTCTCCTGTCTATGGGAGCAATACTTAACACTTTGCTTTCTTTAGAACAGCTGTGTTGGTCTCTAATAAACTTAGAAAAGAAAACCTATACAAATTCACTTAGAACAATTGATGCCTGATTATGCTTTTGTGATAGGATACTAGAAACACAGGTCAAATGAATTCTGTAGAAATAGTGAAGCTGGATATAATAAAGTCTCCTATATGCTTGTGGAAAAGATGGAGAAATATGAATCGGAAGATGATGCAGTTAGATGGCAACATACCTATATTTAAGGAACAATAATGAATTGATGCAGTCTGGAACGTATCCTCTTCTGTGTTTCATAAGGCTTCATCTTTGTTCCCTTATTTGTTAACGTTTTAAGTAATGCTTAGGTAAGGATATTAATTGTATGCTGATTATATTTACAAGTGACAAAGGCAAGAAATCATCAGAGGTGTGTAAAGTCATCTATGAATAATTATAGTTTTGAAAATTATAAATAACCTAAAATCCCAATAGTCTGTAGACTGAAGAAAAAAATTGTCATATTTATATCAGGAACTATAATGCATTTTTAAAAATCATGTAAAACTATCTATAAATTCATGATAAATTTTCATAATCTATTAATCTTAAAAAATTATAAAATACAGTCCTATACAATTTTAACTTTTTGGTTTTTTTATAAGGAACAAAATTTACTTTCATAGATAAGAAGAAGCATAATAAGTTTTTTAAAATTTAAAATGTGTGATTTAAGCTTTGAAAGTTATTTTTCATATTTACCTTTTCATTTATTTCAGTTTTGAAACCTGTGTTGCTCTTCTAAATAGCACGTTTGCTTGTTAGATTATTGTGTTTTATTGTACACTTATATCCATAAAAAGAAAGTCCTTCCCATTTACTCATGGAGAAATTCTGTGATAAAGATGCCCCTGTGTTGCCAGCCTTCCTCCTCCCTGTGCACTTGCTTAACCAGAGAAACTGTGGAGATGTGGATCCTGCCTGGATTCAGTGTCTCCTTGGACAGTTCCTGCTGTCTCATGCCTGTTCATAAAGTGAGATTTGTTCTCTCTCCTTGTGTTCTTTCATCCTTATAACTTAAACTTGATTAAATGTTACTAATTGACTCGTAAAAGATGGTCATTTCTTAAAATTTAGTTTTCAATTGGAGGAAAATTGCTTTACAATACTGTGTTGGTTTCTGCCATATAACAACACGAATCAGCCATGATTATACATATATCCCCTCCTTCTAGAGCCTCCCTCCACTCCCCATCTCACCCCTCTTGGTCATTACAGAGCATCAGGCTGGGCTCCCTGTGTTACATAGCAGCTTCTCACCAGCCATCTGCTTTACACAGGATAGTGTCTATATGTCGATGCTACTTTCTCCATAAATCCTGCTGTCTCCTTCCACAACTGTATCCACACGTCCATTCTTTGCAGCTGTGTCTCCATTCCTTCCGTGCAGATAGGTTCATCAGTACCATTTTTCTAGACTCCATATATATGCATTAGTATATGATATTTGTTTTTCTCTTTATGACTTCACTCTGTATAACAGGCTCTAGGTTAATCCATCTCAATAGAACTGACTCAAATGCATTCTTTTTTATGGCTGAGTAGTAGTCCATCGTGTATATGTACCACGTCTTCTTTAACCATTCATCTGTCAAGGGACATCTAGGTTGCTTCCATGTCCTGCCTGTCGTAAATAGAGCTGCAGTGAACATTGGAGTACTTGTTGTGTCTTTTAGAATTGTGGCTTTTTCAGGGTATATGCCCGGTAGTGGGATTGCGGGGTCATATGGTAGATTTATTCCTACTCTTTTAGGTATTCTCCATACTGTTCTTCATATTGGTTGTGTCCGTTTGGATTCCTACCAACAATGTAGGAGGATTCCCTTTTCTCCACATCCTCTCCAGCATTTATTGTTTGTAGATTTTTGGATGATGGCCATTTTGACTGGTGTCAGGTGATACCTCATTGTAGTTTTGATTTGCATTTCTTAATAATAAAAGATGGTCATGTTTTAGGAATTCCCTCTGTTTTCACTGTTTGGAGAAAAGGTCCAAGAGAAAGAAACCAAGATTTGTTTTTAACATTTACTATATGCTTTGTAATATAAACGTTTGATCTTTTTAATGACCTTGTGATTTTTAAATGACCACTTTCATAAATAAGTGGGAAAGCATAAAAGGGTATATCATCTTTCAAGTTTATGCAGCTAGTAAAGGATTTCTCTGGTTCCAAAATCCTCATTATTTTCATTATACTATGGAAAATCTTATTCAGGCATGGAAGTAGTGTCATGTAGAAACTTTGATTGTTTGCTTTGTACTGGCAGCTGTGCATAAGAAGTAGGAGAGATGACTATGTCAAGATATAAGTGGCTATAATAATTTTTATTTCCAATAAAGCTATCACATTTAAAGAGATGACTATGTCAAGATATATATGGCTATAATAATCTTTATTTCCAATAAAATTATTCACATTTAAAAATTATAATTGGAATTCCAGTATTGGTGAAGTTACTAGTATTGGATTATCCTTCTTACAGATATTAAAGTTGTATCAAATATGAAACAAAAATATTTGAAGGCTCTGAAGAATAACCAAAAGCAGGCAGAAACTGAAGAAGAGCTGTTCCTTGAAAGAGGAAAACTGTATTGGATGAAATTTATGACTTTTTGCCTAGTACCACCCCACCTTACTGCCAGTTTGTACAGAAAGATACAGCCTTACCAGCTTATGGAGTCAGAGAACAGAGTTCAAAACTGTTAGCAAGGCTGGAAAGTAAGGGGGAAATCACAGAAAAAATCTCTATGTAAATTCAGTCCAAATACACTTGAGTGACTCCTGAACTTTGTGTGAGGGAGACTCCAGGGGACCTTGCAGCAAATGGAACAGATGGGAGGCTAAAGAGCTGTGAAAAGATGTAACTCTTTTCCAGAACAGAGGAGGTGATTTGAAGTTTGAGTTCATAAAAGTTGACTCTTTATCAACGCAGATGTAAAGAACAGACTTTTGGACTCTGTGGGAGAAGGCAAGGGTGGGATGATCTGAGAGAATAGCATTGAAAGATGTATAGCACCATATGTGAAATAGATCGCCAGTCCAGGCTCAACGCATGAGACAGGGTGCTCAGGGCTGGTGCACTGGGACGACCCTGAGGGAGGAGATGGGGAGGGAGGTGGCCGGGGCGGGGGTTCAGAATGGGGAACACATGTACACCCATGGCTGATTCATGTCAGCTTGTGGCAAAAACCGCTACAATATTGTAAAGTAATTAGCCTCCAATTAAAATAAATAAATATAATAAAAAAGTTGACTCTTTCTCAATAAAAATTAGAAACCTTCAGAGGAAGATGATATAATCCATATTATCTACAAGTATATCATCCACAATATTTAATAACCAAAAATAATTAGAAAGTTGAAAAAACAAGAAAACATGACTCATGATTAGGGGGATAAGCAATTAATAGAAACTGACCCCAAGATGACCCAGAAGTTAGTGTTAGTAGGAAAGACTAACTTAAAATAACTATACTAAACAGGACTTGGAGAAGGAAATGGCAACCCATTCCAGTATTCTTGCTTGGGAAATCCCATGGATGGAGGAGCCTGGCAGGCTGCAGTACATGGGTCGTCAAAGAGTCAAACACGACTTAGTGACTAAATAACAAAAAGCCACTATCTTATGAGCAAATGCACACCCACATGGAACCTTAGGTTTTGCAAGATTTATCTCTTGAACAATGTACAAGTTAATCCTTTTTGAGCTATTTTTTCATTGATTCTATATCCTGGTGTTTAATAAAATTTTGTTTTTACAAAATTAAAAACAGGACTTAAGGGGAATAGGTAAAAAATGAACAGAGGGAGAATTTCAGGAAGAAATATAAACTTAAACAGTAGACACTTTAAAGTACCGTATCCACCAAAAAATATACACTGTATAGGCTTAGCAGAAGTTTGGAGGAAGAAAAAAAAAAAGGTTCAATTAAGATAAAGACAAATCAAAAGAAATAATTCAGTCTGAAGAGCAGAGAGAAAGAGGATGAAAACCAAATCCTCAGCGACCTAAGGGAAAATATAAATAAGTGTAAGAGACAACCTAAAATAAGTGTAATTGAGTCCCAGAAGGACAGAAGAAAGATAATTGGGCATAAAATATTTGAAAAAATAATGCTAAAAAATTTCTCATGTTCAGGTTTTAAAAAAGTACAGATTTAACAGAGGCAGAGACCTCCCTGCAAAGCAGAATACATGAAAACAAAAAGATCAATATTATGTTGGTATATCAGTTAATACACTGAAAACCAAAGCTGTAAAGAAATTATCTTGAAAGCAACCAGATAAAAATAACACATTTTAAGACAGTTTCTCAGCTTTGGCCCTATTGACATTCTGAGCTGGATGATTCTTTGTTTCAGTGGGGCTATACCATATACTGTAGGATGTTTAGCAGCATCTTTGTCTTCTAACCACTAGATTGCCCCTCATTAATTATAATTCTGATTAAACAGCTGATAAATATATGGGTAGGACTTCTCTTGTAGCTCAGTCAGTAAAGAATCTGCCTGCAATGCAAGAGACCTGGGTTTGATTCCTGGGTCGGGAAGATCCCCTGGAGAAGGAAATGGTAACCCACTCCAGTATTCTCAGCTAGACAATACCACGGACAGAGGGGCCTGGGAGTCCGTGGGGTTGCAGGAGTCGGACTCGACTTAGTGACTAAGTGAGTGAAGTGAAGTCACTCAGTCGTGTCCGACTCTTTGTGATCCCATGGACTGTAGCCTACCAGGCTCCTCCATCCATGGGATTCTCCAGGCAAGAATACTGGAGTGGGTTGCCATTTCCTTCTCCAGGGGATCTTCCTGATCCAGGGATCGAACTCTGGTCTCCCACACTGCAAGCAGACACTTTACCCTCTGAGCCACTAACCAAATATATGGGTAAAGAAAAAAGACTATATATTTTATCTTTATTAAAGTTAATTAAAAACAAAATTGTAACATTGCATGATGGGGCCTGTAATGTATGTAGATATAACATATTTGACAACAGTACTACAAAGGACAGTATGAGGTGAATGAAATTGTTTACAGGGTAATTATATTTTACCTGAAGTAGAAAAATATTAACTCTTCAGTAGAGTGTGGTAAGTTAATGAATGTATATTGTAATCCATAGAGCAAACATTTAAACATTCAAAAAGTGTAGCTAAAATGTCAACAGTTGAATTATAATGGAATTCTAAGAACATTTTAAGCCCAAAAAAATGTCAGGAAAGAAGGAAAAAAAAAACAGGATGAATAGAAAACAAATAGCTAAGTGGCAAACCTTGAATGAATGATAATAATAGTTAAGTAAAAATTAACTACATGCTCCAATTAAAGTAAAGAGATTGTCAGAACAGGCAAGACTATACTTTTTAGTAGTTTCATTTGTCTTTAGTTTTGGCTGTGTGGGCTTCTCTCTAGTTGCGGCGAGCAGGGGCCACTCTCTCCAGTTGCAGCGCACAGGCTTCTCACTGAGGGGGCCTCTCCTGTTGAGGAGCACGGGAGGCTTCAGGGCACATGGGCTCGCGGCCCTGGCTCCCTGGCTCCCTGGCTGTAGGGCACAGGCTTACTAGTTGTGGCACGTGGCTTAGTTGCACCACAGCACGTGGGATCTTCTCAGATCAGGGACTGAACCCATGTCTCCTGCACTGGCAGATGGATTCTTTACCTTTGAGCCACCAGAGAAACCCCAGACTGTACACTTTTACCCCTTCTATTCAACAATATAAACTTGGAGGCTTTAGTCAATGAAACAATTAAAAATATATATGAAATAGGAAAGGAAAAGTAAAAATGTCTTTCTTTGTATATGATACGACTATTTACATGAAAATCCATAAGAAGCTAAAAAGCAACCACTAAATATAATAAGTAAACTTCTCAAAGTCACAAGGTAAAAGAGCAGTATGCAGAAATGAACTGTATTTCTGTGTACTAGCAGCTACAATTGGAAATTAAAGTTTTTTTAAAAATTTCCATTTATAATAGCACCAAACATGAAATACATAATAATAAATTAAGAGAAGATTTGTAACATCTCTGCAATGATAACTAGAGAACAGTGTTGACAGGAAGTAAAAAAGATGCCTATGAATGGAGTGCTATACCACATTCATGAATTGAAAGACTTAATATTGGTATGATATCAGTTCTTCCTCCCAAACTAATTTGTAGATTCTGTATAATCCCAACCAATTTCCCAGCAGCCTTTTTCTAAAATAGAAATTGAAAAACTGATTTTCAAAATTTCTATCAAATGCAAAGGAATTATTCTACTAAAAACAATCTTCAAAAAAATAAAATTTGAGGACTTCTACATGATTTCAAGATTTATTATAAAGTCATAGTAATCAAGACAATATAGTGTTGGCATAATGATAGGGACAAATGGATTAATAGAATAAAATAGACCCATACTTGAATGGTAGATTGATTTTGGACAAAAATTTTTAAATCCAATAGGTAAAATATAGAAATATTGTTAGTACTGCTGACTATCAGTATTGGAAAACATGACTCTTGACTCTTGCCTCATACCTTAAAAATAATTTGCAATGTATCATAGGCCTACATGGAAAATCTAAGCCATAGATAATATCAGCCAAAGCTCCTTAATAAGAACCTCCAAACAGTGTCTCATCCATAAAAACATCAATAATACTGGCAGAAATAATCAGAATAAACTTTTATAGAACTCTGGATGTTAACTAACGGCCTGAAGTAACTGAGGGAGTATTTATTCAAGAAATATATTTAAATATTGGCAAGAACAGTTCTACCATATTTTTTATGGTCTCTCAGCCAATCCAATTCCTGTTTTCCTATCTCTTTCCAACAGCCCATAATCATAATAAAAACCAGGAAGCTGGTAGCCACCAGAGTGGGCATGAAAGGGTTGAAACTCCACAAAGCTTCATTTCCAGAGAACTGCTGTTTGACCCATCTGCGGGCTTCCTGGAGGGGCCGACCACACTTGCAAAGTTGTCTTTGTTAATTTGACTCAAGTTTGCCCATGTAAAAAGCTTTTTCTCAGGGGAGTTTGTGGAAAACAGGGGAAATTTTTTAACTTTGTGGTTGCCTGAGGTGCTAGATAATATTTGAGGCAAGAAATAGGCTAACCAAAAAGCATTAAAGGAACAAAATTGGGGTATTGGATATCCACAGGGCCTTTGGAAAGCTCTGACATACTCCTGGGAATCTTAAAAGGCCATGCACACATGCAGGATTGTTCATGTACTTGGAAAGAACTCAAGAAGGCCCTAAGCTCTCACTTGTAGAAAGTGAAGGCTAAGGCAGAGTTGTCAGCTACTGTGTTGGAAGCATGGCCCAACACAACACACAGCAGAGTCCAGGAGACTCACTGGTTGTAGGGGTTAAGTAAATCATTGTTAATGGAGTAGAATTCTTTTGCTACTCAACAAAGGATACACAGTTTACGTAATTATTTCAGAAAAGTCAGTAAAGTAACAACAATAACAAATTTTGAAGACCAGTGTAAACTGATTTCCAGAGTTGCTACATTATATCCTTTTTCAATAGAAAAATTATGAAACAAGCTAAGGAATAAGGTGTGGCTCATAAACAGGAGAAAAAGCAACGAATGGAAACTGTCTAAGGAATCCCAAAAGTTAGACTTCCTAGAAAAAAGATTTAAATCACTTAATGTAAATATGTGCAAGAAATGGAAGAAAACCATATCTAAAGAACTAAAAAGAAGTATAAGAACAGTGTCTCATCAGATTAAAAAAAGAGATAAATATGGCAACAGAACTTCTTATAAAGGACCAAACAGGAATTCTGAATTCGAAGAGTATAATAATTGAAATGAAAATTTCACTAGGGCAGAAGAGCAGATTTGAGTAGGTGGAAGAAATAACCAACAAGTTTGGAAGACAGGTCAATTGAGATTATCCAGGTTGAAGCATGGGAAGAATAAAGAAGGAAGAAAAGTGAACTATAGCAAATGTTGAGGTGAAAGTCACTTAGTCGTGTCTGACTATACAGTCCATGGAATTCTCTAGGCCAGAATACTGGTGTGGTTAGCCTTTCCCTTTCCCAGAGGATCTTCCCAACCAAGGGATCGAACCCAGGTCTCATTCATTGCAGGCGGATTCTTCAGCTGAGCCAATAAGGAAGCCCAAGAATACGGGAGTAGGTAGCCTATCCATTCTCCAGTGGATCTTCCTGACCTAGGAATTGAACCAGGATCTCCTGCATTGCAGGCAGATTCTTCACGAACTGAGCTATCAGGCAAGCCCAACAAGTATTGAAGATGGAGAGAAATTAGTTCCCCCATACGTTGCTGGGGTGATAGGACTGTAAAGTGGTGCAGCTGCATTGAAAAACAGTTTGGCAGTTCCTCAAAATGTTAAACACAGAGTTACCGTATGATCTAGGGTATATATAATTGAAATCTTTGTCTATATATGAAATTGTATGTACATGAGTTTTTATAACAGCATTATTTATAATACCTAAAATGAGGAATAACCCAATGTCCATCAACTGGTGAATGAATAAGCAAAGCGTAGTATATCTGTACAATGAAGTAGTCCACTTGTACTTTGAAACTAACAGGATTATATAGCTGGTATGTCCTTACAATGGATTATTCACCCATGAATGGAATGGAGCACTGATCCTTGTCACAACATGGATAAGCCTTGAAAGCATTATGCTACATGAAATAAGCCAGATACAGAAGGTCGTATATGTTGCCATCTATACAAAATGTCCAGAATAGGGAAATCATTAGAGCAAGTAAACAGATACTGATTATTAGGGGCCAGGAGAAGTGGAAGTTTTGGGGTGGAAGTGGAAGTATTTGTAGAGTGACAAAAATACTCTGGAATTAGATTGTGGTGATGGTTGCACCAAAATCTGGTGACTGCATGAAAATCACTGCAGATGGTGATTGCAGCCATGAAATTAAAAGATGCTTGCTCCTTGGAAGAAGCTATGACCGACCTAGACAGCATATTAAAAAGCACAGACATTACTTTGCCAATAAAGGTACGTCTAGTCAAAGCTATGGTTTTTCCACTAGTCATGTATGGATGTGAGAGTTGGACTATAAAGAAAGCTGAGCGCCGAAGAATTGATGCTTTTGAACTGTGATGTTGGAGAAGACTCTTGAGAGTCTCTTGGACTGCATGGAGATCCAACTAGTCAATCCTAAAGGAAATCAGTCCTGAATATTCACTGGAAGGACTGATGCTAAAGCTGAAATTCCAATACGTTGGCCACCTGATATGAAGAACTGATTCATTGGAAAAGACCCTGATGCTGGGAAAGATTGAAGGCGGGAAGAGAAGGGGATGACAGAGGATGAGACGGTTGAATGGCATCACTGACTCAGTGGACATGAGTTTGAGTAAGCTTTGGGAGTTGGGATGGACAGGGAGGCCTGGCGTGCTGCAGTCCATGGGGTCGCAAAGAGTCGGACATGACTGAGCAACTAAATTGAACTGATGATTACACAACCTTGTAACTATCAACAAACTGTTGTTGTTCAGTCACTAGGTCGTGTCCTACTCTTTGTGACCCCTTAGGCTGCAGCATGCCAGGCTTCCATGTCCTTCACTGTCTCCCAGAGTTTGCTCAAACTCATGTCCATTGAGTCAGTAATGCCTTCCAGTCATCTCATCCTCTGTCACTCCTTCTCCTCCAGCCTTCAGTCTTTCCCAGCATCAGGGTCTTTTCCAATCAGTTGGTTCTTACATCTGGTGGCCAAAGTATTAAGAGCTTCAGCTTCAGCTTCAGCATCAGTCCTTCCAATGAACATTCAGGGATGATTTCCTTTAGGATTGACTGGTTGGATCTCCTTGCTGTCCAAGGGACTCTCAAGAGTTCTCCAACATCACAGTTCAAAAGCTTCAGTTCTTTGGTGCTCAGCCTTCTATATGGTCTAACTCTCACATCCATACATGACTACACTGGGAAAACCATGGCTCTGACTATGCAGACCTTTGTTGCCAAAGTGATGTCTCTGCTTTTTAATATGCCGTCTAGGTTTGTCATAGCTTTCCTTCCAAGGAGCAAGCGTCTTTTAATTTCATGGCTACAATAACTGTCTGCAGTGATTTTGGAGCCCAAGAATATAAACTCTGTCAGTGCTTCCACTTTTTCCCCATCTATTTGCCATGAAGTGATGGAAGCAGATGTCATGATCTTAGGCTTTGGAATGTTGAGTTTTAAGCCAGCTTTTTCACTCTCCTTTTTCACCCTCATCAAGAGGCTCTTTAGTTCCTCTGCCTTCTGCCCATTAGAGTGGTATCATCTGCATATGTGAAGTTGTTGACATTACTCCTGGCAATCTTGATTCCAGCTTGTGATTCATCTAGGCCTGTGTTTCACAAGATATACTCTGCATAGAAGTTAAATAAGCAGGGTGACAGCATACAGCCTTGTTGTACTTCTTATTCAGTTTGGAACCTGTTCATTGTTCCATGTCCAGTTCTTACTGTTGCTTCTTGACCCACATACAGGTTTCTCAGGAGACAGGTAAGGTGGTCTGGTATTCTCAACTCTTGAAGAATTTTCCAGTTTGTTGTGATCACACAGTCAAAGGCTTTAGTGTAGTCAATGAAGCAGAAGTAGATGTTTTTCTGGAATTCCTTGCTTTTTCAGTGATCCAGTTGATGTTGGCAATTTGATCTCTGGTTCCACTGCCTTATCTAAATCCAGCGTGAACATCTGGTAGTTCTTGGTTCACATACTGCTGCAGCCTAGGTTGAAGGATTTTGAGCATTACCTTGCTAGCATGTGAAATGAGCACAATTGTACCATGGTTTGAACATTTTTTGGCATTGCCTTTCTTTGGGATTGGAATAAAAATTGACCTTTTCCAGTCTCATGGCCACTGCTGAGTTTTCCGTATTTACTAGCATATTGAATGCAGCACTTTAACAACATCATCTTTTAGGATTTGAAATAGCTCAGCTGGAATTCCATCACCTTCACTAACTTTGTTCATAATAATGCTTCCTAAGGTCCTCTTAACTTTACTCTCCAGGTTATCTGCCTCTAGGTGAGTTACCATACCATTGTGGTTATCTGGGTTATTTAAGACCTTTTTTTGCATAGCTGTTATGTGTGTTCTGGCCACTTCCTCTTAATATCTTCTGCTTCTGTTAGATCCTTACCGTTTCTGTCTTTTATCTTGCCTATCCTTGCATGAAATGTCCCTTTGATATCTCCAGTTTTCTTGAAGAGATCTCTAGTCTTTCCCATTCTGTTGTTTTCCGCTATTTCTTTGCATTGTTCACTTAAGACTTTCTTATCTCTCCTTGCTATTTTCTGGAACTCTGCATTCAGTTGAGTATATCTTTCCTTTCCTCCCTTGCCCTTTGCTTCATTTCTTTTCTTGGCTATTTCGAATGCCTCCTCAGACAATCATTTTGCCTTCTTGCATTTCTTTGTCTTTGGGATGGTTTTGGTCACTGCCTCTTTTACAATGTCACAAACCTCCATCCATAGTTCTTCAGTCACTCTGTCTACCAGATCTAATCTCTTGAATCAACAAATATTGGACCCTAATTTTAAAACTCAAGCCTTAACTGTACTACATAGAGGAAAGAATTTCCATTTATTATTTTAGAGATCTTAAAAGTATCTGATCATAAATGAATTAAATAAATTATTCAAGATCTAGTTAATTAGAAACCAGTTTAAAATGGGCTGCTCCTCCCAGTTCTGTAGTTGATCATAGTAATTAATGAGAATTACCACTGAGCTACAGTTACCCATTTTCTCAGCAGTTACATTTCTTAACTGTTTGAACCGTTGTTGAGAAAATCAGAAACAGAAGTAGTTTTAAAATTTGTTTTGCACACTCTCACAGTGATAATAGCATTATAGTCAGCTATATACTCCTGTTAGTTTGAAAGTACCAGTGGAGTTTGGAAAGTCAGGTTCTGAGGTGGAGATAAATAGGTACATCTGTGTCAGACAGTCGAGAGGAGCCACTGTAAAGGAGAAGCCTTTGAGCTGATTTATTAAATATGTTTTAAGCACCTAAATCTAATATCTAATTATAATCTGTAAAAAATAAGACATTCTTATTAGTGACATAGGTAACATTTCTCTAAGAAGCTTTTGTTTGACATAGTTATTAGTTCTAACAACATAAAAAATAACAACTATTTCATGTCTTTCTAAGTTGTGGTTTTGGGTTCTCATTTAACACTTGCCATGCTGATGTGCCCTGAATAAGGATGGCACCATTTACTTGCATGTTGTACTCTCCTGTTGCCCTTGGTTACAGGGATATTTCCTGCCAGGAATCTGACCGCCTGTTGTAGGGAATTCACTACAGAATGTATGATGCGATGGTGTGATGAGGGAAGAGGAAACAAAAACAAAAAACTGAGCAAAAAGGCCTGGCGAAGTTTTGTCCTTTCGTGTGGAGCCTAATGCTGCCCTCTAACGGGCAGATGATGCAGAGACTTGACAAAACCTGTTTTGTGCAATGTGATAGGTCAGAATTGTGTGACAAACACTAACAATATGAAGTATTTTTTAAAAACTCAACCTACTTTAAACAGAAATTACTGAACCACAGATTATATTAGCCCTAGATAGAAACTTGGAAAGTACATTAAAAAATGATTTTTGCTAAAAATTAGAATTAAGGAAAGCAAGTTGTTGAAATGTAAAGTTACTATCATCACTTTAAAATCTTTTTTTGATAAAACAAACCAGTCTTTTAAGTGTTTGAAAAAGTCAACAAAAGAAGAGTATAGAGTAAGAATAAATCTAAAGAGAGGTTTGAATTGCTATTCTATATATTAGTCTAAATTTTCAAGGGATTTTAATGTTGTCCTTTGATTTTTAAAATATATCTAAAATATATAACTTGTAAAATTTGATATACTGAAACTGATTAGGTGGTGATCAAATTTTGCTTCATTAAATGTAGGTGAATTTAATTCAGACGACCATTATATCTACTACTGTGGGCAAGAATCGCTTAGAAGAAATGGAGAAGTCCTCATAGTCAATAAGAGTCCGAAATGCAGTACTTGGATGCAGTCTCAAAAACAAGATGATATCTGTTCATTCCCAAGGCAAACCATTCAGTATCATAGTAAACATAGTATCATAGTATCATATGTCCTAGCCACTAATGGTGAAGAAACTGAAGTTGAACAGTTGTATAAAGACCTACAAGACCTTCTAGAACTAACACCAAAAAAGATATCCTTTCATCATAGGGGACTGTAATGTAAAAGTAGTAGGTCAAGAGATACCTGCAGTAACAGGCAAATTTGGCCTTGGAGTACAAAATGAAGCAGGGCAAAGGCTAACGAGCTTTGCCAAGAGAACACACTGGTCATAGCAAACACTCTCTTCCAACAACACAAGAGAAGGACTTTACATGTGGACATCACCAGATGGTCAATACTGAAATCAGATTGATTATATTCTTTGCAGTCAAAGATGGAGAAGCTCTGTACAGTCAGCAAAAACAAGATCAGGAGCTGACTGTGGCTCAGATCATGAACTTCTTATTGCAACTTAAATTGAAGAAAATAGGGAAAACCACTAGACCATTCAGGTATGACCTGAATCAAATGCCTTATGATTATAAAGTGAAAGTGACAAATAGATTCAAGAGATTAGAGCTGATAGATAGATTGCCTGAAGAACTATGGATGGAGGTTTGTAACGTTGTACAGGAGGCAGTGTTCAAAACCATCCCCAAGAAGAAGAAATGCAAAAAGTCAAAATGGTTGTCTGAGGAGGCCTTACAAATAGCTGGGGAAAGAAGAGAAGCAAATAGCAAAGGTGAAAAGGAAAGACACATCCATCTGAATGCAGAGTTCGAAAGAATAGCAGACAGAGATAAGAAAGCCTTCCTAAGCTAGCAATGCAAAAAAATAGAGAAAAACAATAGAATGGGAAAGACTAGCGATTTCTTCAAGGAAATTAGAGATACCAAGGGAACGTTTCATGCAAAGACGGACACAGTCAAGGACAAACGGTATGGAACTAATAGAAGCAGAAGATATTAAGAAGTGGTAGCAAGAATACACAGAAGAAATACACAAAAAAGATCTTAATGACCTAGATAACCACAGTGATGTGATCACTCACCTAGAGTCAGACATCCTGGAGTGCAAAGTCAAGTGGGCCTGAGGAAGTATCACTACGAACAAAGCTAGTGGAGGTGATGGAATTCCAGCTGAGCTATTTCAAATCCTAAAAGATGATGCTATTAAAGTGTTGCACCCAATATGTCAGCAAATGTGGAAAACTCAGCAGTAGCCACAGGACTGGAAAAAGTCAGTTTTCATTCCAGTCCCAAAGAAAGGCAATGTCAAAAAATGCTCAAACTACTGCACAATTGCACTCATCTTACATGCTAGCAAGGTAATGCTCAAAATTCTCCAAGCCAGGCTTCAACAGTATGTGAACTGTGAACTTCCAGATGTTCAAGCTGGATTTAGAAAAGGCAAAGGAACTAGAGATCAAATTGCCAACACCTGCTGGATCATCAAAAAAGCAAGGGAATTTCAGAAAAACATCTGCTTCATTGACTACACTAAAGCCTTTGACTGTGTGGTTCACAACAAACTTGTGGAAAGTTTTAAGAGAATGGAATACCAGACCACCTGACCTGTCTCCTGAGAAACCTGTATGCAGGTCAAGAAGCAACAGTTAGAACTAGACACGGATCAAGGACTGGTTCTAAATTGGGAAAGGAGTACGACAAGGCTGTGTATCGTCACCTTGCTTATTTAATTTATATGCAGAGTACATCATGCGAAATGCTGGGGTGAATGAAGCACAAGCAGGAATCAAGATTGCCGGGAGAAATATCAATAACTTCAGATACACAGATGATACCACCCTTATGGCAGAAAGTGAAGAGGAACTAAAGAGCCTCTTGATGAAAGTGAAAGAGGAGAGTGAAAAAGTTGGCTTAAAACTCAAAAAACTAAGATCATGGCATCTGGTACCATCACTTCATGAAAAATAGATGAGGAAACAGTGACAGACTTTATTTTCTTGGGCTCCAAAATCACTGCAGATGATGACCGCAGCCATGAAATTAAAAGATGCTTGCTCCTTGGAAGAAAAGCTATGACCAACCTAGATAGCATATTAAAAAGCTGAGAAATTTATTGACAGAGGTCTGTGCAGTCAAAGCTATGGTTTTTCCAATGGTCATGTATGGATGTGAGAGTTGGAGTGTGAAGAAAGCTGAGCGCCAAAGAATTGATACTTTTGAACTGTGGTGTTGGAGAAGACTTGAGAGTCCCTTGGACAGCAAGGAGATCAAACCAGACAATACTAAAGGAAATCACTCCTGACTATTCTTTGGAAAGACTGAAGCTGGAGCTGAAGCTCCAATACTTTGACTACCTAATGGGAAGAACTGACTTACTGGAAAGGACCCTGATGCTGGGAAGGATTGAAGGCAAGAGGAGTAGGGGACGACAGGATGAGATGGTTGGATGGCTTCACCAATTCAATGGACATGAGTTTGAGCATGCTCCTGGAGTTGGTGATGGACAGGGAAGCCAGTGTTCTGCTGTCCATGGGTGGCAAAGAGTAGGACACGACTGAACAACTGAACTGAAATGTAGTACAGTATATTTTGCTGCGTGTGGACTTCCCGTTGTGGAGCATCATGGGCTTTAGGTGGATGGGATTCAGTAGTTGTGACCCGGGCTCTAGAACATAGGCTCTGGTGTGGTGCATGGGCTTAGCTGCTCTGCAGCATGTGGAATCTTCCTGGACCGGGGATTGAACCTGTGTCTCCTGCGTGGGCAGGTGGATTCTCCACTGAGCCACCATGGAATCCCTGGAGGGTAAGTACTTAAAATACTTAAGACTTAAAGTACTCATAAAGAAAGGCAAGTAGCTGAGAGGCAAAAAGTGACATGAAAGTTGGACATATCTGCATATATATACAAAAAAGAAACATTTTATTGTTACTCTTGAGAGTCCCTTGGACAGCAAGGAGATCAAACCAGTCAATCCTAAAGGAAACCTGAATATTCATTGGAAGGACTGATGCTGAAGCTCCAATACTTTGGCCACCTCATGAGAAGAGCCAACTCACTGGAAAAAACCTGACTCATTGGAAAAGACTCTGATGCTGGGCAAGATTGGAAGAGGAGGAGAAGGGGAAGACAGAGGATGAGATGGTTGGATGGCATCACCGAGTCAACGGACATGAGTTTAAGCAAGCTCTGGAAGTTGGTGATGGAGAGGGATGCCTGGCGTGCTGCAGTCCATGAGGTCGCAAAGAGTTGGACACGACTGAGTGAGTCAACAACTGCAGTGTCACAGAATGAAGCATGTTGGTTTTAAAACATTTTTTAACAACTAGGAAAATAATTACATTGTTTAAATAAAACTTTAGAAGTGAACTACATTAAATGCAGAGAAGATAATCAAATTAATTCTTATTTCTTTAGTTATGAAGTCTATAAGCTAGACTGGAAACTATAAGAAAGGTTATTATGGGTTTGACTCAGACCTTAGGTGAACTAGTGGAATTGGTCATTTCAGGTTTTCCATCCCATCTAACTCCATTCAAGAGTCAAAACCTAGAAAAGATAAAGTGGGATAAAGAAGAAGATGACACTGAGGAGTTCTATATAGAGGCAGAATTTTCTGAAAACCAGTTTGATTTTTGTATTTAGGAACCTATGTGCAAAGTAGTTACATTTATTTTAGGAGAGCATCAGTGGAAAAGGAGTATCTTTCATTTGGTAGTAGATGACCCTAATCAAAATCACACTCAGCATTAACATATCCCAAAGCAATCTCCCTGAGGAATATTCAAGATTCCACTTTCTCAAATTCTTTCAAGTACTTTTAAAATAAGCCTTTAGTTCAGTGAGTGAAATGAGCTTAAAAATTGAGCTTAATAGACATTGTAAGTATCGAACTTTAGCTGTCACATGGAAATAAAACAAGTTAGTCTATATTTACATGAAGATAAAAAGATTAATAAGAGGAAGAAAATGAGATTTCTTTTTTAATCCAAAAATAATAACTGCATAGTTACAGAACGGGTTTCATAGTAAATGTGTGCAAACTTTGGATTTTTAAAAATAAGGCAGATTAGAATAATGGTGGGAATAGTAAAGTGAGAAAAATTGAGCTGGATGCATAGCCCTAATGTTGCGTAGTATGAGTAGTGAGTATCGTCGCAGTTATGTTCAAGTTTTTGTGACCCTATGGATTCTCTGTCCATGGAATTCTCCAGGCAAGGATACTGGAGTGGGTAGCAGTTCCCTTCTCCATGGGATCTTCCTGACCCAGGGATTGAACCTGGGTCTCCTGCCTTGCAGGTAAATTCTTTACCATCTGTGGCATTTGGGAAGTCTTGTGATTTTAGTCAAGTCACATAAGTTTCCTGAGCTTTTGTTTTCTGATTCTTCAATGGGGATAATAATTACTTCCTGTTTACTGCACAGATCAGTGATACAGTGTAGGACGTCATCAAATTACATGTTATCGGTCCATACCTTTCCAAATGTACTATGGTTTGGCTGTTTTGTTGATCTGATTTCTTCCTGAATACTAGACATGCAGAACTAGAGTTACAGAGCTTCTCTCAATGTCTTTATTCTCTTCAAAGCATTAATGCCTGTTGAAATTGTTTTCTTCAGATTTTCAAAGTATGCCACTTTGTTCTTTCTCATCTGTAAATTCCTTTATAAATACTAACCAAAAATTTGAATCGCATGTGGTCTATGTTTGCCCACATGCATATATCTAAAAGCATGGACAAGTTCAGTGGCCTCCTGGAGAGACCTTCTTATGCCTGTCTCCTTCATTGCCACATTTTTTTTTTTTAATGAAGCTGCTTGAAGTGGAGTGAAGTGAAGTTGCTCAGTCGTCTCCGACTCTGCAACCCCGTGGACTATTTGTAGCCTACCAGGCTCCTCCCTCCATGGGGTTCTCCAGGCGAGAGTACTGGAGTGGGTTGCCATTGCCTTCTCTGAAGCTGCTTACTAACCTACAAATTCTAAGATCAAGCATGTCATTCTGTGATTGTGATTAATCAGGTATTAGCCTAGTGTTTCAGCCTGTCCACGACTGAGGCCAGCTTGCCTTTCCAGCCTCCTTTGCCACTGCTCTCTTCCACGGACCAGCCACTGGTGTCCTGTCACTGGTGTGTGAATTCGTGCCATCTGCTTTGTCAGATACTTCCTTTCTCCTAAAGTGCCCATCCTGTGTCTCTTCCTCATATCTGACCTCACCTCCAGATCTTCACTCGGATGTCATCTCATCCTGAAACCTTTCCCCATGTTGCTTAACACGCCCACTCCCATTTTCCTGTCTCTGAAAAAGCTTTAGCACTTCACCTCTGTTTCTCTTTTGCATGGTGGCATTGTCCTTTCAGAATTCTGCTTTGTGCTTTTCTTTTTATGTGTATAAATATATGTGTACACACACATATTATTATATTATTTTTATTTATTTATTTATTTGGCTGTACTGGGTCTTAGTTGCAGGATATGGGTGGGATCTTTGATCTTTGTTGTTGCATGTGGGATCTTTAGTTGTGGCTTTCAAACTCTGTAGTTGCTACACGTCAGATTAGTTCCCTGACCGGGGCCTAAATCCAGGCCCCCTGCGTTGGAAGCGTGGAGTCTTGGCCACTGGACCACCAGGGAAGTTCTTGTTTTGTGCTTTTCTTACTTCCCCTCCTAGGAAATGAGCTCTTGGAGGTTTCATTCATCCCAGTAACCCCATAAGAGAGCCCAATGCTCTCAACATTTAGTCTTTGAAGGAATAGATGTTTATATCCTGCAAATATGAAATAGAAAGAAAAGCAGATGCTTGCTTGGTTTTATTTTCTCCTTTTTGAAGTTTCTTTGATACCAATATATTTCTCCCAGAACACTGAACTTTGTTTCAAAAATCTTAATCAACAACAACAAAAATCTTAACTATCATCATTTCCTATTTAATTCATCAGTTCTTACATTAGAAGATAGATATCTTTGATAGAGTGTATTAGAAGGATTATCTTTCTTCCCTTATCATATGGGCTACCAGAGCATTCATTTTCATTTCCTTTTCTTACTTACAGTTTCCCATGTGTCCTGGTGAAGTTTTTTGCTGAACTCATGCATCCCAGCAGGTTCTTTCTGTGAATGGTAGAGCACGATTAGGAAATCCTTCAAATGAAAGTATCTAATAAATTTCCTAGCTGGTCTTTGAGAATGAAGATGGTATAGAAAGAGAGGAACACTCAGGTTGCTGTTATGCTTTATACTCAGACAGGACGCATGGATTACTGCACTGCAGGAAGAATCAGGGAAGAGAGCTGAGAGTGTGAGATTTCCAGACTTCTGAACGAGGTATCTGTTGTTTCTCTCCCTCTTATCTTTGAAAAATGAGTTAGATGAGTTATACAACAGCTAGCTTTTCAAAATTAAACTAGAGGGACTGATCATTTATTAGCGGAAGAAGACTAAGGAGAAAAAAAGAGTTCATTACACTGAAGCTAAGGGTGTGACAATGTTAGTGGCTTTGGTCCAAAATGCAGAAAGATCACTAGACCAACAAAGGGATGAAAGTAGAGAACACAGCTGAAGAGAATGATGAAGAGGCATGATAGTGGAGAGAGAGGACTCGGAGGGAGGGACCCCAGCTAAGTAGGTAAGCGTGCAATTTTGTTGCTGGCAGCCCTTATTGAGGTGGAATAGCGTTTTTTTGTTGAGGTGCAGTTGATGTATAACAGTAGTTTCATATGATAACATACTGATTTGACTTTTGTATATTTTGTGAGATAATTACCACAGTAAGTCTAGTTAACATCTATCACTGCACAGTTATTTTTTTCTCTTGTGATGAGAATTTTTAAGAGTAATTAACTCTTCAGTCGCTCAGTCGTGTCCGACTCTTTGTGACCCCATGAATCGCAGCATGCCAGGCCTTCCTGTCCATCACCAACTCCTGGAGTTCACTCAGACTCATGTCCATCAAGTCAGTGATGCCATCCAGCCATCTCACCCTCTGTCGTCCCCTTCTCCTGCCCCCAAGCCCTCCCAGGATCAGGGTCTTTTCCAATGAGTCAATCTTCACATGAGGTGGCCAAAGTGCTGGAGTTCCAGCTTTAGCATCATTCCTTCCAAAGAAATCCCAGGGTTGATCTCCTTCAGAATGGACTGGTTGGATCTCCTTGCAGTCCAAGGGACTCTCAAGAGTCTTCTCCAACAACACAGTTCAAAAGCAATTAACTACAAAGGAAAATATAAGCAAGGTGAAAAGACAGCCTTCTGAATGGGAGAAAATAATAGCAAATGAAGCAACTGACAAACAACTAATCTCAAAAATATATAAGCAACTTATGCAGCTCAATTCCAGACAAATAAACGACCCAATCAAAAAATGGGCCAAAGAACTAAACAGACATTTCTCCAAAGAAGACATACGGATGGCTAACAAACACATGAAAAGATGCTCAACATCACTCATTATCAGAGAAATGCAAATCAAAACCACAATGAGGTACCACTTCACACCAGTCAGAATGGCTGCGATCCAAAAATCTGCAAGCAATAAATGCTGGAGAGGGTGTGGAGAAAAGGGAACCCTCCTACACTGTTGGTGGGAATGCAAACTAGTACAGCCACTATGGAGAACAGTGTGGAGATTCCTTAAAAAATTGCAAATAGAACTACCGTATGACCCAGCAATCCCACTGCTGGGCATACACACCGAGGAAACCAGAATTGAAAGAGACACATGTACCCCAATGTTCATCGCAGCACTGTTTGTAATAGCCAGGACATGGAAACAACCTAGATGTCCATCAGCAGATGAATGGATAAGAAAGCTGTGGTACATATACACAATGGAGTATTACTCAGCTGTTAAAAAGAATTCATTTGAATCAGTTCTGATGAGATGGATGAAACTGGAGCCGATTATACAGAGTGAAGTAAGCCAGAAAGAAAAACACCAATACAGTATACTAACATATATATGGAATTTAGAAAGATGGCAATGACGACCCTGTATGCAAGACAGGAAAAAGGACACAGCTGTGTATAACGGACTTTTGGACTCAGAGGGAGAGGGAGAGGGTGGGATGATTTGGGAGAATGGCATTCTATCATGTATACTATCACGTAAGAATTGAATCGCCAGTCTATGTCTGACGCAGGATACAGCATGCTTGGGGCTGGTGCATGGGGATGACCCAGAGAGATGTTATGGGGAGGGAGGTGGGAGGGGGGTTCATGTTTGGGAACACATGTAAGAATTAAAGATTTTAAAATTAAAAAAATAAAAAACTAAAAAAAAATAAATTTTAATCTAAAAAAAATAAATAAAAAGGAAGCTGTTTACCCTAAAAAAAAATAAAAAAATAAAACAATCAATGAAAATAACTATATGTGCCAATAAATTTGAATATCAAGATGAAAAAAAAAGCAATTAACTGTTAGCAACTTTCAAGTATACAATAAAGTATTATTAATTATAGTCACCTTGCTATACATTCGGAGAAGGCAATGGCATCCCACTCCAATACTCTTGCCTGGAAAATCCCATAGATGGAGAAGCCTGGTGGGCTGCAGTCCATGGGGTCGCTAAGAGTCGGACACGACTGAGCGACTTCACTTTCGCTTTTCACTGTCATGCACTGGAGAAGGAAATGGCAACACACTCCAGTGTTCTTGCCTGGAGAATCCCAGGGACGGGGGACCTGGTGGGCTGCCGTCTCTGGGGTCGCAGAGTCGGACACGACTGAAGTTACTTAGCAGCAGCTATACGTTATATTCCCAGGTCTGGTTTATTTTGTAGCTGGAGGCTTGTATCCTGTGACCACTCTCCCCCATTTTGTCAATCCTTTTACCCCACCTCTGGCAACGACCAGTCTGTCCTCTGTGTCCATGAGTTAGGGTCAGTCTCTTTTGTTGTTTGTTGTTTAGATTTCACATGTAAGTGGGGGCATACAATATTTGTCTTTCTCTGACTTATTTCACTTAACATAATGCCCTCGAGACCCATACATTGTCATGAATGGCAGGATTTTCTTTTCTGTGACTGAATAATATTCCTGTGTGTGTATATCCCACATTTCTTTACCATTCATCCATCAGTGAACATTTAGGTTACTTCTGTGTCTTGGTTATTGCAAATGATGCTGCATTGAACACAGACTTTTCAAGTCAGGTTCCCCCCACCACCACCTTTGGATAAATACTCAGAAGTGTTATCTCTGGATCAAAGGACAGTTCTATTTTTTAATTTTTTTGAGGAATCTTCATAGTGTTATCCATAGTCACTTCTTGTTGTTTAGTTTCTGAGTTATGTCCAACTCTTTTGTGACCCATAGACCCTGCTAGGTTCCTCTGTTCATGGAATTTCCCAGACAAGAAAACTGGAATGGGTTGCCATTTCCTTCTCCAGGGGATCTTCCCAACCCAGAGATCGAAATTGCCCATCCTGCATTGGCAGGCAGATGGATGCTTTACTGCTGAGCCACCAGGGACGTCCTCATAGTGGCCACACCAATTTGTATTCCCACCAGCAGTGTATGTTGTTGTTGTTCAGTCCCTAAGTCATGTCTGACTCTTTGTGACCCCATGGACTGCAGACACGCGAGGCTTCCCCGTCCTTTATTATCTCTCAGAGTTTGCTCAAACTCATGTCCGTTGAGTCAGTGATGCCATCCAACAGTCTCATCCTCTGTTGCCCACTTCTCCTGTCCTCAATCTTTCCCAGCATTGGGTCTTTTCCAACAGTGTTTGAGGGTTCCATTTCATCCATATCTTTGCCATCACTTGTTATTTCTTGCCTTTTTTACAATAACCATTCTAACAAGAATGAGATGATCTCTCATTGTGGTTTTGATGAGAACCACCCTAGTAATTAGTGATGTTGGACATCTTTTAATGTGCCCAATGGCCATTTGTGTATCTTCTTTGGAAAGTGTCTATTTGGCTCCTCCTTCCATTTTTTAATCTGCTTGTTTGTTTTTTAATATTGAGTTGTATGAGTTCTTATATATTTTGGATAGTAACCTCTTGTCAGATATATCATTTGAAGTATCTTCTCTTCTCCCATTCAGTAGGCTATCTTTTCATTTTGTTAATGGTTTCCATTGCTGAACAGAGATTTTTAGTCTGATTTAACCCCATTTATTTATTTTGGCTTTTATTTCCCTTTCCTGAAAAGACACATCCAGAAAGATACTGCTAAGAGCATACTAATATGTCAAAGAAAATACTACCTGTGTTGCCTTCTAGGAGTTTTATGGTGTCAGGTCTTATATTCAAGTCTCTAATCTGAGTTGATTTTTGTGTATGGTGTGAGATAGAAGCCTAGTTTCATTTTTGTTTGCATGTGGCTGTCATTTTGTAACCATTTATTGAAGAGGCTATCTTTTCCCCATTGTATATTCTTTTTCCTTTGCTATAAATTAATTGTCCATGTTTGTGTAGGTTTATTTCTGTGGTTCCTATTTTGTTGCATTGATCTATATAAGTGTTTTTGTTGTTTTTTTAATTACTGTAGCTTTGTAATGCAGCTTGAAATGAGGGTGTATGATACCTCCTGCTTTGTTCTTACTTCTCAGGATTGCTTTGGCTGTACAGAATCTTCTTACAGAATCTGTAAAGATTCTGAACAGATCTTTACAGAATCTGTTCCATGTATGTTTTAAAATTTTTTCTTCTATTTCTCTGAAAAGTATCCTTGGAATTTTGATAGGTATTGCATTGAATCTGTAGATTGCTTCAGGTAACCTGGACATTTTAACAACATTAACTCTTCCAATCCATGAGCGTGGAATATCTTTCCATTTTTGGTGTCTTCTCCAGTTTCAACAGCATCTTACAGTTTTCACCATAGAGATCTTTCACCTCAGTTGTACTTTCTTCATTTTGTTATGATTATAAATGAGACTGTTTCTTTAATTTTCCTTTTTGTGAGCTCACTGCTAGCATATAGAAGCGCAGCAGATTTTTGACTGCTGACTTTGTACTCTGCAACTGTACTGCACTCATTTATTATTTCTAATAGTTTTGTGTGTGCATGTGGTCTTTCAGGCTTTCTATGTATAAAATCATATCATCTGCAGATAGTTTTTTTTGCATTTTTACTTCTTTCTTTCTGATTTGGATGCCTTTATTTTTCCTTGCCTAAATGCTTTGGCTTAGGTGTTCCGATAGTATTTTGAAATAAAAGTGGTTAGGGTGGCCATCCTTGTCTTATTCTTGTAGATTAGCTATATTTTCATATATGGCCAGTATTATTCTGAGGTATATATTTCTGTACACATTTTATTGAGAGTTTTTTTTTTAATCATAAATAGGTGTTAAATCTTGTCAGATGCTTTTTCTCATCTATTGAGATGATTTTTGAAGCTGTGTTCTTCACAGATAATGGCCTTTAATTTTCTTCCTTTGTGTTGTTGCCTGGTTTTGATAACAGGGTAATATTAACCTTGTAAATAAGTTAGGAAGCACTTCTTCTTCTTCAGTGTTTTGGAAGAATTTGAGAAGGATGGGTATTAAATCTTCTTTGCATGTTTGGCAGAATATATCCTGGACTTTTTTTCCCTCAGGCTTGCCTGGTGGCTCAGACAGTAAAAATCTACCTGCTGATGCAGGAGACCTGGGTTTGATCCCTGGGTTGGGAAGATCCCCAGGAAAAGGGAATGGCTACCCACTCCAGGATTCTGGCCTGGAGAATTCCATGAACAGATGAGCCTGGCAGACTACAGTCCGTGGGGTCGCAAAGAGTCAGATATGACCGAGCGATTGAGATACACACACTCTTCTGATTACTGTTTCCATCTCTTTACTCTTGATTAGTCTATTCAGAGTTTTCTAGAGTCAGCATATAGTTGATTCTAGCCACTCTGTGTCTTTTGTTTGATGAATTCATTTATATTTAGATTGATTATTGATAAATGAGTACTTAGTATTACTTTTTAAAAAATTATATGTGTGTGTGTTTTATATATATATATATATGGCTGTATATCTCCGTTCTTTCTTTTTCCCTCTGTTTCTGTCCGCTATTTTGGTTTAGCGGTTTTCTGTGTTTTTCTCACTTTCATCCTTTGTTGTGTTGCTTGTCTTGGCTCTAGATTTGTATTGTGGTTACTTAGTGCTTGTATACATCGTCTCATAGGAGAAACAGTCTGATTTTCTGCTGATGGCATCTTATCTTCGCTTGCCTAAATAGGTTTCATCCTTGTTTGCCCCCCCTTTTATGTTCTTGTTGTCTGAAATTATCCCTCTTTATGTTTTGAGTTTAACAGATTGAAGTGGTTATTTTTTACTGCTTTCCCCCCTTTAACCTTTATGCTATAATAAAATATTTTAAAAGTTATTCTGATATAGAGTGGCAATTTTCTGATACTGTTTATCACCTTACTCAAGGTTTTATGTACCTTTGCCTTTTTTTTTTTTCTGGTAGAAGAGTTCCTTTCAGCACTTCTAGAAGGCAGGTCCATTGTTGAAGAATTACCTCAGCTTTAGTGTGTCTGGGAAAGCCTTTCCTTCTCCTTCATATCCGAATGACAACTTTGCTGGATAGCGTATTCTCAGTTGACAGTTTTTCTTTCAATATTTTGAGAACGTCCACTTTTCTCCTGGCCTCTAGCGTTTCTGCCAGGAAATCTACTGATGATCTAATAGGGATTCCTTTGTGGGTTACCATCCTTGTTTCCCTGGCTGCCTTTAAAATTATTTGTCATTGACTTTTGACAGTTTTAAGATAATGTGTCTTAGGGAAAGTCTTTTTTGCACTGAGGTAATTAGATATTCTCTTAGCTACATGGATTTGTATACCCAGTTCCTTCTCCAGGTTTGGGAAGTTCTCGACTATTATTTCTTTAAACTCTCTGCTGCCTTTTGCTTCTCTCCCGGGATACCCATTATCCTAATATGACCCTTCCTGAAAAAGTTGGATAGTTCTCATAGATCTCCCCAGTTTTCTCTAGATCTTACTTCTCTTCTTTCTTCTATCTGTATCATTTTTAGATTTCTGTCTTCAAGCTTGCTGATTCTCTCTTCCATAAAGTCTGCTCTATTTCCACTGCTTTCCAAATTCCATTTCTCATCTCATTTATTGAATTCTTCAGCTCCAGAATTTGTTTGGTTCTCTTGTAGAGCATCAGTCTTTTTAGTAAAATATTCCTTCTGTTTCTTAATTTTATTCCTGAGCTCACTGGATTTTCTTGAATTTCTTTGTGACAGCTATTTTGAATTCTTTTTATCAGTTAGATCACAGTATTCTATGACTTTGATTTATAGAGAATTGTCATTTTCTGTTTTGAATACAGCATTATTATGGGTTTTCATGATACTTGATGAGCTGTTCCTTTGCTGGAGCAGCTGAAGTAATGGACATCTTTCTTCCTTAGGTAAAACCTTTCTCTCTCTTTCTCTTTTTTTTTTTTTTTTTGGCTTGATTCTAATGATTCAACAATTTAGAAATTAAAGTGCTCTCTTTTGTTTTCCAGTAGGTGTCACTATAGCACAAGATTTTTGTTTTCCTCCCTGAGGTGCTTCTGGTTATGTGTGAGTCAGCTCTTTACCTGTCTGAGGTGTCCCCTGCCCAGTGCCGTCCTTGGCACTGCTTGTGCCTCTGGGCGTTGGTGCCCTGCTGCTGCTGGTGTCACCTCCTGAGGACTGGGATGGTAGATACGCCTGCCATGTCCCAGATCTGAACTGTAGGCTCTGCTGCTGCAGGGGAGGTAAGCAGAGAGATGGGGTCACAGGTACCTCTACCATGTTGAGGGTGTTGGGTTTCTCGGGTGCAGCACCGTGGATGGGAGTGAGGTAGGGGGACTAGGGGCTGGAGTCATGGGTGCCTCTGTGCTTGCAGGGGCAGAACATAGCCCTCACTGCCCACGCTGCCGGGGTAGCTGTGGCCGTGAATGCCACTGAGGCCAGGAAACGGGAGTCAGGCATGCCGCCTCCCCTGCTGCCGCCAGGTTTTCTGGGCCTGCAGGCTTACCTGCTGCAGCTAGGAGGCAGGGTGGCAGGTACTGCCTCTGCTGTTCCCCCCGGTTCCACGTCCTGTTTGTGTTCCAGCCCACCCACCTTTGGGCTTCCCAGGTGGCTCAGGGGTAAAGAATCCACCTGCCAATGCAGGGGACACAAGAGACACACGTTGGATCCCTGGGTCGGAAAGATCCCCTGGAGTAGGAAATGGCAACCCACTCCAGTATTCTTGCCTAGAGAATCCCGTAGACAGGGGAGCCTGGCCAACTACAGTCCATGGGGTCACAAAGATTTGGGCACAACTGAGCACGCACACACACCACCCACCTTTAAATGTACAGGTGTGTGGAATTCTCCAGCATCCTGGTGTATTGGGCAGATGTGGCTTTGTTGAGCTGTGGTGTTTTACTGGTTATAGATTGAAGAGGAAAGACAAAGGGAGTGTCTCACTCCAGCAGGATGCTGATGTCACTCATGTTTTGTTTTTGATGTCACAATTTACATCTTATGTGTCCATCACAAATTATTGTAGGTGATTTTACAAAGTTCCTTTTTTAATGTTCATGCTAGCTTTGTGATTACTTCAGTGTCTTTACAACATTAGATTATTCTGAATTTTACCATATTCTTACCATTACCCATGAGATTTGTACTTTCATGTGCTTTCCTATTAACTAATAGAAAGTGAAGTCACTCAGTCGTGTCCGACTCTTTGCGACCCCGTGGACTGTAGCCCACCAGGCTCCTCCATCCATGGGATTTTCCAGGCAAGAATACTGGAGTGGGTTGCCATTTCCTTCTCCAGGGGATCTTCCTGACCCAGGGATCGAACCCAGGTCTCCTTCATTGCAGGCAGACGCTTTAACCTCTGAGCCACCAGGAAAGCCCAATTAACTAAATGGTACCATTTCATTTCAACTTAAAGAAGTACCTTTAACATTTTTTGTAAGGCTGGTTTCATGGTAATAAACTCCTATAGTTTTTGCTGTCTTGAAAATTCTTCATCTCTCCTTCAATTCTGAAGGACAGCTCTGCCAGGTAGAGTATTCTTGGTTGGCAGGTTGTTTTTTTTTTTTTGTTCAGCACTTTGAAGATATCATGACACTCTTTTTTGGTTTGAAAAGTTTCTGCTGAAAAATCTGCTTATAGTCTTATGGGGTTCCCCTTGTAGTGAACACATTTTTTATTCTTGCTGTTTTAAAGATCCTCTTCTTGTCTTTTAACATTTGATGTTTTAATTATCATATCTTGTTGTCAGTCTCTTTGGGTTTATCTTATTTGTAACTCTCTGGAATTCCTGGATCTGGATGTCTGTTTCTTTCCTCAGGTTAAGGAAATTTTCAACCACATTTTTTCAGGTAAATTTTCTGCCTCTTTCTCTCTCTTCTCCTTTTGATAACCTTGTTGTTATCCTATAAGTCCCTTTAAGCTATCTTCACTTTTTTAAATTCTTTTTTCTTTTTGTTGCTCTGATTGGATAAGTTCTATTGCTGTATTTGAGTTCACTAATCTTTTCTTCTGCGTCATATAATCAGATGTTGAGCCCCTCTATTGTATTTTTCAGTTTCATTACTATATTTTTCAGGTCTGTAGTTTCTGTTTGGTACTTTCTTACATTTTCTACCTCTGTTGAAATTCTCACTTTGTTGATCCATTGCTCTGAGTTTAGTGAGCATCTTTACAATCATTATTTTGAACTCTTTATAGAGTAAATCACTTATGTCAATTTCATTAAGATCTTTTTCTGAGGCTTCATCTTGTTCTTTCATTTGGAACATATCCCTATTTCTTCATTTTCCTTGATTCTCTGTGTTGGTTTCTATGCGTTAGGTAAAATATATGCCTTTCCAAGACTTGAAGGAGCAGTATCTTGCCCTAGCTCTTGGTTGTGTCCTGAACATATGGTTGTCCAAGCCCCCTACTTTATTCTTAGTGCCTCCAAGGAGTTGAGCATGCGCCAGAACCTGTCACTGACCCCAGGGGGGCAGATCGTAGCACTCGATTCAGGCTGATTAGAAGCCGGAACTTCAGGCTGTTGTTGCTCAGTCACTAAGTCGCGTCCGAATCTTTGCGGCCCCATGAGCTGCAGCACACCAGGCTCCCCTGTCCTGCACTGTCTCCCAGAGTGTGCTCAAATTCATGTTCATTGAGTCAGTTGGATGATATCTAACCATCTCATCCTCTGAATTTTCACACTAGGTATTTTGGGGGCTCATCTCTCAGACACAGAACTTATAAGTTGAAGTGCCAACCAGTGTTTAAAGCAGCATTATTTACAATAGTCAGCCATGGAAGCAACCTAAATGTCCATCAACAGATGAATAAATAAAGAAGAGGTGTATATATACACAGTGGGATACTACTCAGCCATAAAATAGAGAATGAAATAGTGCCATTTCATCAGCATGAGTGAACCAAGAGACTATCATACTAAATGAAGTAAGTTAGACAAATATCATATGATATCACTTACATGTGGAATTTAAAATATAACGCAAATGAGTCGATCTATGAAACAGAAACAGACTCATAAACATAGAGAAAAGACTTGCGGTTGCCAGGTGGGAGAAGGGGGTTGGGGGGGAGGGATGATTGGGAGTTTGGGATTAGCAAATATAAACTATTATATTAATATATAAAATGGATAAACAACAAGGTCATACTGCATAGTACAGGGAACCATATTCACTATCTTATAATGAACCATATGGAAAAGAATATGAAATACAGTACACACACACACACATACATACCCATGATAATAACTGAATCACTTTGCTGTACACCAGAAATTAACACAACACGTAAGTCAACTATACTTCAATAAAAAAATTTTAAAAGTTGAAGTACCAGCTTGGGGTTCAAACCTTTCACTTCTTAGGGAGATGCTCAGGGTTGTGAATTCCCTCCCAGTTATGAGTTGCTGCTCTGAGGGTGGGGTTTTTGGTGAGATAGTCTCTCAGCCTCTCCTACCCATTGTGGTGTGGTCTTTCTTTTTTCTCATTTTCTCAACGTGTAGGAGTAACTTATCTCGTTTTTTGGTTTCTTGCAGAGGAAATTGTTCCATGTGCAGCTGTAGATGTACTGTGTCTGTGGGAGGAGATAGTTCAGGACGCACCTTTGCCGCCGTTTTGAACTGGAACTGGTAGAGTTTCTTGTACCCACTGACACAGTTTTAATGATTTATCAACAGCCAGGCTTCTCTCATCTTTACTCCCACTTAGTCCCTTTCTCATTATTTCAGAGCATATATCAAATATATTACATACTTTATCACCTGGAAAAATTGTGACACAGGAGTTAAAACCAAATTCTTTGCTAGTCTGTTTCACTTTGTGAAACATTCCTTTAAATGTTTATGTGAAGAAGGATTTTACTGAACTGTCACAATAGCAGACTACATCAAAATAAAGTACCAAGGTAGATGGATTTCTGATTTCCAGTCTTCTGTCATCTTTTTAAATTTTTTTAATTTTCATTATTTATCGGTTGCACTGGGTCTACATTGCCACACCAGGCTCTTCACTGATGCCTGCGGTTTTGGTGAGGGGAGGTTGCTCATCCACTGTGGTGTGTGGGCTTCTCGCTGTAGTGATGGCTTCTCTTGTTGGAGAGCATGGGCTCTAGAGCTCAGGCTTCAGTAATCGTGGCCCATGGGCTTAGCTGTGTGTAGTATGTGAACTGTGAACTTCCAGATGTTCAAGCTGGATTTAGAAGAGGCAGAGGAACCAGAGATCAAATTGCCAACATCCGCTGGATCATCAAAAAAGCAAGAGAGTTCCAGAAAAACATCTATTTCTGCTTTATTGACGATGACACCAAAGCCTTTGACTGTGTGGATCACAACAAACTGTGGAAAATTCTGAAAGAGATGGGAATACCAGACGACCTGATCTGCCTCCGGAGAAATCTGTATGCGGGTCAGGAAGCAACAGTTAGAACTGGACATGGAACAACAGACTGGTTCCAAATCGGGAAAGGAGTACGTCAAAGCTGTATATTGTCACCCTGCTTATTTAACTTATATGCAGAGTACATCATCCGAAATGGCTGGGTTGGATGAAGCACAAGCTGGAATCAAGATTGCCGGGAGAAATATCAATAAGCTTAGATACACAGGTGACACTACCCTTATGGCAGAAAGCAAAGAACTAAAGAGCCTCTTGATGAAAGTGAAAAAGGAGAGTGAAAAAGTTGGTTTAAAGCTCAACATTCGGAAAACTAAGATCATGGCATCCAGTCCCATCACTTCATGGCAAATAGATGGGGAAACAATGGAAACAGTGACAAACTTTATTTTCTTGGGCTCCAGAATCACTGCAGATGGTGACTGCAGCCCTGAAATTAAAAGATGTTTGCTCCTTGGAAGAAAAGCTATGACCAACCTAGACAGCATATTAAAAAGCAGAGACATCACTTTGCCAACAAAAGTCTGTCTAGTCAAAGCCATGGTTCTTCCAGTAGTCATGTATGGATGTGAGAGCTGGACTATAAAGAAGCTGAGTGCTGAAGAATTGATACTTTTGAACTGTGATGTTGGAAAAGACTCTTGAGAGTCCCTTGGACTGCAAGGAGATCCAGCCAGTCAATCCTAAAGGAAATCAGTCCTCAATGTTCATTGGAAGGACTGATACTGAAGCTGAAACTCCAATACTTTGGCCACCTGATGCGAAGAACTGACTCATTTGAAAAGACCCTGATGCTGGGAAAGATTGAAGGCGGGAGGAGAAGGGGATGACAGAGGATGGAACAGTTGGATGGCATCACCAACTCGATGGACGTGAGTTTGAGCAAGCTCCTAGAGTTGATGATGGACAGGGAAGCCTGGCTTGCTGCGGTCCATGGGGTCGCAAAGAGTTGGACACGACTGAGCGACTGAACTTAATTGAACTGAAAGTATGTGGAATGTTATTGGACAGAAATGAACGTGTGTCCCCTGCATTGGCAGGAGGATTCTTAACCACTGGACCACTAGGGAGCTACCTTGCCTCTTTTTTAAAAAAATTCATTATTTTATCCAACTTTATTGAGGTATAATTGACAAAATTGTAAGTCATTGAAAGTATACAGCAAAATGTTAATCTGATATACATGTACATTGTGAAAGAGGTCTCTTCCTCACTGACTAAATTAATGCATTCATTACCCCACTTTACTTATGAAAACATACAAGTTTTCCATCTTAGCAAGTTTCAGTTGTACAATACAGTGTTATCAACTATAGTCACCATATTACAAATTAGATTTTCAGACTTTATTCATCTTATAACTGAAAGTTTATGCTGTTTTTCTAACCTTGTCCTATTTCCCCCACTCTCTAGCCACTGACAACCACTTTTTCACTCTGTTTCCATGAGATTGATTTCATTTTCTTACCTCTTTAAAAATATTTCATTTAGCATAACGCCTTCTGGGTTCATCTATGTTGTTACAAAAGACAGGCTTTCTTTCTTTAAGGCTAAATAATGTTCCACTCTGTGTATGTATATGTGCTCAGTCACTAGGTCGTGTCCAGCTCTGCGACCCCATGGACTATAGCCCACCAGGTTCCTCTGACCGCAGGTTATTCCAGGCAAGAACACTGGAGTCGGTTGCCATTTCCTACTTCAGTGTATGTGTATATACATAGGGAAATGCAGATCACTACACACATGCCACGTTTTCTTTATTTTCTTCATGCACTTCGGTTTTCTCCATACCATGTCTATTTGAATAATGATTTTATGACTGTGAGAGGACAGATATCACTTCAAGTTAATTATTTGGCTACCAAAGGAAATCAGAATATGTTCAGAAGTTGGATTGCTGGATCAAATGGTAGTTCAATTTTTAATTTCCGTGCTGTTTTCTATAGTGCCTGTACAAGTTTACATTCCAACAAACAGTGTACAGGAATTACCTTTTCTCCACATATTTGCCTGCATTTGTTATCTCATCTTTTTTTTTTTTATAATAGACTTCTAACCTGTGTAAGGTGGTTTCAAGTTGCATCTCCCCAGTAGTAAGAGGGCAAGGAGGAGAAGTGGGTGACAGAGAATGAGATGGTTAGATGGCATCACAGACTCAATGGACATGAGTTTGAGCAAGCTCCAGGAGAGGGTAGAGGACAGGGAAGCCTGGTATGCTGCAGTCTATGGAGCTGCAAAGAGTTGGACACGTCTTAGTGAACAAATAACAATTAGTGAGAATGAGTACTTTTTATGCATCTGTTGGCCATCTGTATTTATTTATTGAATAATGTCTATTTAGATGTTTTACCCACTTTTAGTTGGGGATTTTTTGGCTATTAGTTGTGTATATTCCAAGAATATTTTGAATATTAATCCCTTAACAGATATGTGGTTTGCAAATATATTCTTCTGTTTCATAGCTTAAATTTTCATTTTGTTGATGGTTGTTTTTGCTGTGTAGAATCTTTTTAGTTTCTAAAAGACTAGGAATACTTAGGAGTAAATCACATAAGAATAGTTTAGGATGTAATCACATTTATTTTTGCTTTTGTTACCTTTTCTTTTGCTGTTAAATACAAAATATCACTGCAAAGACCAATGGCAAGTAGCTTCTTACCCATTATGTTTTCTTATGGGAGTTTTATGGTTTCAGGTTATACATTCAAGTCTTTAATCCATTTTGAGTTGACTTTTCAGTGTTTTATAAGTACTGATCCTGTTTCATTCTTTTTCATATGGTTAACCAATTTTTTAAACACCTTTTATTGAAGAGGTATCCTTTCTGAACTGTATATTCTTGGCTTCTTTGTCATAAATTAATTGACAGTATAACATGAGTTCATTTTCAGGGTCTCTATTCTGTTCCAGTGATCTATGCGTCAGTTTTTATGACTGTATCATACTGTTTTTTGGTGGTTTTTTTTTATATCATATTGCTTTGATTATTACAGCTTTGCAGGACAGTTTGAAATCAGGAAGTGTAATGCCTTTAGCTTTGTTCTATCTCAAGATTACTTTGGCTATTTAGGTTTTTTTCAGGTTTCAAAAAAAATTTTTTTGTTTGACAATTTATTAAATATACTACATTTGCACCTTCAGTTTCTTAAATCATTCATACACGAACTTTGTAAAACTGTACTTTATAGAAAACCATCTGCAAAATAAAAATGCACATTTTTGCTCACATTTTAGATAAACTGCTGAAAATGTTAGGAATTATTTTATTGAAGGTGATCATGAGACTTGGGGTGGCTTGATTTTATTAAATCTGACACCAGACAATGACTTTAGTAAGGTTAATGTTGAAATGTGGATACAAAAATGTCTATTTACTGTTCAATCTAATGGTGTTTGAGAAAACACTACAAACAGGACAAAATGAAGTACTATTTTTTTTCTTTACAGACATTTCTCTAAATCCACTTTCTGTACACTTTCTCTCCCATTCATAATTAGTTATGCAGACTGATGAGGCAAAAAAAAAAAATTCCTTAAAAAAACTTCGATCCTATTTACATCACGTGCAAAGTGAGAATTTTAAGTAGGTGTCATGGCAGAACTGGTTAAAAGTAAATACAGTCCAGTGACAGATACCTTTGCCTCTCCAAATATAAGTCCTTCCCCCCTCCTCTCTGGGAGAAATAACATTTTCAGGTCATAGACTGTGAAACAGCATGCAATGCAAAGACAGAAACAAATTAAAAATTATTTTTATTTGCAGCTGTTGAGACAATATTTCTGAGAGTTGAGGTTACCTCTAGTGGCAAAACCAGAGCGAGCTGTTAAACAGTTGGAATGCTACAGTACTTGAGTACATGGCCATTTCTCTTTTAGCACGTTTTTTGGTCTCCTCTTCTAGAAGTTGTAGGTGTCTGTTTAGCTTGATTGCCTGTCATCTTAATGAAGCTACATCTACAATTGTCAGTCCTCTGAAGTTCCTTTAATAGTTGCATCCATATTTGAAATGCCTACATGGAGTCACTTCTGACCAGCTGGCCATTTTGGCTAACAGCATTTCCCACTCACAGAGTGATCTTCTTAGGCTGCCAGCTACATGACTTGCTTCATTTTGAGGGGTTGGACGAGGGCTTTCTAAATCCAGAAAATTTAGTGATCTCTCACTTACCATAAGCACACGATGTGGTATTTTTAGTGCCATAGCCTTAAAGGGAGTTGATTGTATAAGGTCAAGATCTGGTTGTCTTGAAAATGGAATTCTGGCTACAACAATTCTCTCTGGAACTGCAGAATCACACTAGCATTTGAAACTCCTTCTTGGAATTCTTGTTCCAGGTCAGCATTTGGTGGTGCTACCTTTAATTTTTCCAGGGCCCTCATTCACTAATACCTTCAGTGTATTCCATTTCATACCGAATTTGACTAATGTCTGCCATCTGAGCAGCAGTGGGAGAAGGAAATGCTGCCCTACTCTAAATGTGTGCCAACTACTGCTTGCTTTTAGGCATTATCTGCTCCTGTGCCTCATATTAAATCTTTCAACTTGCCTCAATATGCCTATGCTGGATTTTGTCCCCCTGGGCCCGCTGGAGGGTCCCTGGTGAGGGCCACCACCTGCTGGCTCCCTGGGCACTCGAAGGATGGTCTCAGAGGCAGCTTGGCCCAGTGCATGGAGATGCCCAGGTAAATCACTGGCCAGAGAGCCAGGTTCCAAATTTTAAGATTTTTCTATTTATATGAAAAAAGCCTTTGGCATTTTCATAGGAATTGCATTGAATCTGTAGATTGCTTTGGGTTAGTTCAGTTCAGTCGCTCAGTCGTGTCTGACTCTTTGCAACCCTATGAAGTGCAGCACACCAGGCCTCTCTGTCCATCACCAACTCCCGGAGTCTACCCAGACCCATGTCCATTGAGTCGGTGATGCCATCCGACTATCTCATCTTCTGTTGTCCCCTTCTCCTCCTGTCCTCAATCTTTCCCAACATCAGGGTCTTTTCCAATGAGTCAGCTCTTCGCATCAGGTGGCCAAAGTATTGGAGTTTCACCTTCAACATCAGTCCTTCCAATGAACACCCAGGACTGATCTCCTTTAGGATGGACTGGTTGGATTTCCTTGCAGTCCAAGGGACTCCCAAGAGTCTTCTCCAGCACCACAGTTCAAAAGCATCAATTCTTCGGCGCTCAGCTTTCTTTATAGTCCAACTCACATCCATACATGACTACTGGAAAAACCATATCCTTAACTAGAGGGACCTTTGTTGACAAAGTAATGTCTCTGCTTTTTAATATGCTGTCTAGGTTGGTCAGTATGGACATTTTAATAATAATAATACCTCCAGTCCATGAACACAGAATATCTTTCCATTTATTTGTGTCATCTTTCCTACATTTTCAGTGTACAATTTCTTACCTTGGTAAAATTTATTCCTAGGTTGTCTTAATTTGCTTTTTTGGGTAATTCATTGTTAAGGTATAGAGAAGAAATTGATTTTTTATATTGATTTTGTACTCTACAACTTTATTGAAATTGTTTATTATTTAGTTCGGTCGTTTAGTCGTGTCTGACTCTTGTGACCCCATGGTCTGTAGCATGCCAGGCTTCCCTGTTCATCATGAACTCCCGAAGCTTGCTTAAACTCATGTCCATCAAGTCAGTGATGCCATCCAACCATCTCATCCTCTGTTGTGCCCTTTTCTTCCCACCTTCAGTCTTTCTCAGCATCAGGGTCTTTTCCAATGAGTCAGTTCTTCGCATCAGGTAGCCAAAGTACTGGAGTTTCAACTTCACCATCAGTCCTTCCACAGAATATTCAGAACTGATTTCCTTTATGATGGACTGGTTAGACCTCCATGCAGTCCGAGGGACTCTCAAGAGTCTTCTCCAATACTGTTGGAGATGTTCAAAAGCATCAATTCTTTGGCGCTGAGCTTTCTTTATAGTCCAACTCTCACATCCATACATGACCACTGGAAAAACCACAGCTTTGACTAGACAGACCTTTGTTGGCAAAGTAATGTCTCTGCTTTTGAATATGCTGTCTAGGTTGGTCATAACTTTTCTTCCAAGGAGCAAGCATCTTTTAATTTCATGGCTACAGCCACCATCTGCAGTGATTTTGGAGCCCCAAAAAATAGTCTGTCACTGTTTCCATTGTTTCCCCATCTATTTGCCATGAAGTGATGAGACTTGATGCCATGATCTTAGTTTTCTGAATGTTGAGCTTTAAGCCAGCTTTTTCACTCTCCTCTTTCACCTTCATCAAGGGGCTCTTTAGTTCTTCTTCACTTTCTGCCATAAGGGTGGTGTCATCTGCGTATCTGAGGTTATTGATATTTCTCCCAGCAATCTTGGTTCCAGCTTGTGCTTCTTCCAGCCCAGCATTTCTCATGATGTACTCTGCATAGAAGTTAAATAAGCAGGGTGACAATATACAGCCTTGACGTACTCCTTTTCCTATTTGGAACCAGTCTGTTGTTCCATGTCCAGTTCTAACTGTTGCTTCCTGACCTGCATACATATTTCTCAAGAGGCAGGTCAGGTGGTCTAGTATTCCCATCTCTTGAAGAATTTTCCAGTTTCTTGTGATCCACACAGTCAAAGGCTTTGGCAAAGTCAATAAAGCAGAAGTAAATGTTTTTCAGGAATTCCCTTGGTTTTTCAATGATCCAGCAGATGTTGGCAATCTGATCTCTGGTTCCTCTGCCTTTTCTAATCCAGCTTGAACATCTGGAAGTTCACAGTTCACATACTGAACCCTGGCTTGGAGAATTTTGAGCATTACTTTACTAGTGTGTGAGATGAGTGCAATTGTGCAGTAGTTTGTACATTCTTTGGCATTGCCTTTCTTTGGGATTGGAATGAAAACTGACCTTTTCCAGTCCTGTGGCCACTGCTGAGTTTTCCACATTTGCTGGCGTATTGAGTGCAGCACTTTCACAGCATCATTTTTCAGCATTTGAAATAGCTCAGCTGGAATTCCATCACCTCCACTAGCTTTGCTTGTAGTGATGCTTTGTAAGGTCCACTTGACTTCACACTCCAGGATGTCTGGCTCTATGTGAGTGATCACACCATCATGCTTATCTGGGTAATGACGATCTTTTTTGTACAGTTCTTCTGTGTATTCTTGCCACCTCTTCTTAGTATCTTCTGCTTCTGTTAGGTCCATACCATTTCTGTCCTTTATTGAGCCCATCTTTGCATGAAATGCTCCCTTTGTATCACAAATTTTCTTGAAGAGATCTCTAGTCTTTCCCATTCTATTTTTTTCTCTATTTCTTTCAACTGATCACTGAGGAAGGCTTTTTTCTCTCTCTGTGCTATTCTTTGGAACTCTGTTTATTGTTGGGCTGATCAAAAAAGTTCACTGGGGTTTTCCATAAGATGTTAAAAAAAACAACAAACTTTTTGGCCAACCCAATATTTCTAACAGTGTTTTAGTAGATTCTTTAGGGTTTTCTAAATACAATATATCATCTGCTAACTGTGATAGTTTTACTTCTTCTTTTGTAATTTGAATGCCTTTTATTTCTATTTCTTGTCTAATTGCTCTGGCTAGGGCTTCCAGTACTATGTTGAATAAAATTGGTGACAGTGGTATCCTTGTCTTGTTCTTAAACTTAGAGGAAAGCTCTCAGCATTTCACCATTGCATGGGTTGTTATCTGTGGGTTTGACATATATGGCCTTTATTATGTTGACATGCAGTCCCTCAATACCCAGTTTGTTGACTTTTTAAATCATGAATGGATGTTGAATTTTGTCAAATGCTCTTTCTGCATCTATTGAGATAACCATATGCTCTTTATCCTTTATTTTGTGAATGTGGTGTATGTCACGTTTTATTGACATGAACCATCCATGTACCACTGGAATAAATCCAATTTGATCCTTTTAATCTATTGTTGAATTCAATTTGCTAATACTTTATGAGGATTTTTGTAACTGTTCATCAGGAATATAGGCCTGTAGTTTTTTTCTTTGTATACTCTTTGTCTGCCTTTGATAAAGTAAAGCTGACCTTGTAAAAATAATGTGAAAGTGCAATTTCCTTTTCTGTTTTTGGAAGAGATTGAGATGGATTGGTATTAATTAGTCTTTAAATGTTTTGTGGAAGTCACCAGTGAAACTGTCTGTCCCTGAACTTTCTTTTTTTGCTGGGAGATTTCCTATTACTGGTTCAGTTTCGTTACTAGTAATTTATTCGGTTTTCCTGTTTCCTCATGATCCAGTCTTGGTAAGTTGTTTCTAGGAATTAGTCCATCTCTTCTAAGTTATCCAACTTGCTGGCATATAAGAAATGCATAGTGGTCTTTATGATCTTTTGTGTTTTTGTGGTATCAGTTGTAATATCTCCTTTTTTATTTATGTCTTGATGTAAGTTCTCTTTTTCTTAGTAAGTCTGATTAAAAGTTTGTCTGCTGCTGCTGCTAAGTCGCTTCAGTCGTGTCCGACTCTGTGCGACCCCATAGATGGCAGCCCACCAGGCTCCGCCGTCCCTGGGATTCTCCAGGCAAGAACACTAGAGTGGGTTGCCATGTCCTTCTCCAATGCATGAAAGTGAAAAGTGAAAGTGAAGTCACTCAGTCGTGTCCAACTCTTGGCAACCCCATGGACTGCAGCCCACCAGGCTCCTCCATCCATGCAATTTTCCAGGCAAGCGTACTGGAGTGGGTTGCCATTGCCTTCTCCAATCTTTTTTAAAAAGAAGCTGTTAGTTTCATTAATCTTTTCTGTTGTCTTTTAAATCTCTATTTCATTTATTTCCACTCCTTGTTACTTCCTTTCTCTTGCCTAGCCTAGAGCTTACTTTGGTGGGACTGTGCTCAGTCCACTCTCTGTGACCCTATGGACTATAGCCTGCCAGGCTCTTCTGTCCTGGTATTGTTCAGGCAAGAATACTGGAATGGGTTGCCATTTCCCCCTCCAGTGGATCTTAGCTTGTTCCTAAGTCCTCAAGATACAACGATAGTTGTTCAAGATGTTCTTTCTTCATGTAAGTGTTTATCACTGTAAACTTCCCTTTTAGAACTGCTTTTGCTATATCTTGTAAGTTTTGCTATGTTTTGTTTCCATTTTCATTTGTCTCAAAGTATTTTTTTATTTCTTCTTTGATTCAGTGGTTGTTCAGGAGTATGTTGTTTAATGTCAACATGTTTGTGAACTCTCCAGTTTTCTTCTTATAATTGATTTCTAGTTTCATACAATCATGTTTGAAAAAGATGCCAGATAGGATTTCAATCACTTTAAATTTATTAAGACATGTGGCCTAACATATGATCTATCCTGAAGAATATTCTATGTGAGCTTGAGAAAAATGTGCGTTTGATCCTTGTTCAGATGGAAAGTTACGTCATGGCTTTCAGGTTCATCTTGTCTAACGTGTAGTGTAAGCCCAATATCTTCTTGCTGATTTTTCTGGCTAAACGATCTGTTTTTGAGTGGAGTATTTAAGTTCCCTGATATTACACTGCTCTTTTTCTCCCTACACAATCATTATTTGCTTTCAGTTCAGTTCAGTTCAGTCGCTCAGTCGTGTCTGACTCTTTGCGACCCCATGAATCGCAGCACGCCAGGCCTCCCTGTCCATCACCAGCTCCTGGAGTTCACTCAGACTCAACGTCCATCGAGTCCATGATGCCATACAGCCATCTCATCCTCTGTCATCCCCTTCTCCTCCTGTCCCCAATCCCTCCCAGCATCAGAGTCTTTCCAATGAGTCAACTCTTCGCATGAGGTGGCCAAAGTACTAGAGTTTCAGCTTTAGCATCATTGCATCCAAAGAAATCCCAGGGCTGATTTTCAGAATGGACTGGTTGGATCTCCTTGCAGTCCAAGGGACTCTCAAGAGTCTTCTCCAACACCACAGTTCAAAAGCATCAATTCTTCGGTGCTCAGCCTTCTTCACAGTCCAACTCTCATATCCATACATGACCACAGGAAAAACCATAGCCTTGACTAGAAAGACCTTAGTTGGCAAAGTAATGTCTCTGCTTTTGAATATGCTATCTAGGTTGGTCATAACTTTTCTTCCAAGGGGTAAGCGTCTTTTAATTTCATGGCTTCAGTCACCATCTGCAGTGATTTTGGAGCCCCCCAAAATAAAGTCTGACACTGTTTCCACTGTTTCCCCATCTATTTGCCATGAAGTGACTGGATGAAGGGACTGGATGCCATGATCTTTGTTTTCTGAATGTTGAGCTTTAAGCCAACTTTTTCACTCTCCACTTTCACTTTCATCAAGAGGCTTTTGAGTTCCTCTTCACTTTCTGCCATAAGGGTGGTGTCATCTGCATATCTGAGGTTATTGATATTTTTCCTGGCAATCTTGATTCCAGCTTGTGCTTCTTCCAGTCCAGCGTTTCTCATGATGTACTCTGTATATAAGTTAAATAAGCAGGGTGACAATATACAGCCTTGATGTACTCCTTTTCCTATTTGGAACCATTCTGTTGTTCCATGTCCAGTTCTAACTGTTGCTTCCTGACCTGCATACAGGTTGCTCAAGAGGCAGGTCAGGTGGTCTGGTCTGGTATTCCCATCTCTTTCAGAATTTTCCACAGTTTATTGTGATCCACACAGTCAAAGGCTTTGGCATAGTCAATAAAGCAGAAATAGATGTTTTTCTGGAACTCTCTTGCTTTTTTGATGATCCAGCGATGTTGGCAATTTGATCTCTGGTTCCTCTGCATTTCTAAGTTCACGGTTCATGTATTGCTGAAGCCTGGCTTGGAGAATTTTGAGCATTCCTTTACTAGCATGTGAGATGAGTGCAACTGTGCAGTAGTTTGAGCATTCTTTGGCATTGCCTTTCTTTGGGATTGGAAAGAAAACTGACCTTTTCCAGTCCTGTGGCCACTGCTGAGTTTTCCAAATGTGCTGGCATATTGAGTGCAGCACTTTCACAGCATCATCTTTCAGGTTTTGAAATAGCTCCACTGGAATTCTATCACCTCTGCTAACTTTGTTTGTAGTGATGCTTTCTAAGGCCCACTTGACTTCACATTCCAGGATGTCTGGCTCTAGATAAGTGATCACACCATCGCAATTATCTTGGTCGTGAAGATCTTTTTCGTACAGTTCTTCTGTGTATTCTTGCCAGCTCTTTTAATGTCTTCTGCTTCTGTTGGGTCCATACCATGTCTGTCCTTTATCGAGCCCATCTTTGCATGAAATGTTCCCTTGGTATCTCTTAATTTTCTTGAAGAGATCTCTAGTCTTTCCCATTCTGTTCTTTTCCTCTATTTCTTTGCATTGATCACTGAGGAAGGCTTTCTTATCTCTCCTTGCTATTCTTTGGAACTCTGCATTCAAATGGGAATATCTTCCCTTTTCTCCTTTGCGTTTTGCTTCTCTGCTTTTCACAGCTATTTGTAAGGCCTCCTCAGACAGCCATTTTGCTTTTTTGCATTTCTTTTCCAGGGGGATGGTCTTGATCCCTGTCTCCTGTACAGTGTCACGAACCTCATTCTGCAGTTCATCAGGCACTCTATCAGGTCTAGGCCCTTAAATCTATTTCTCACTTCCACTGTATAATCATAAGGGATTCGATTTAGGTCATACCTGAGTGGTCTAGTGGTCTTCCCTGCTTTCTTCAATGTAAGGCTGAATTTGGCTGTTCTTGTTTTGGGCTCATATTTACAACTTACTTCCTTTTGATTGATTGGCTTATCTTTTATAATGACCTTTTTGTCTCGTTAAATTTTTCAGGTTGAAGTTTTGTTTAATGTAATTACAGCTACCTTTGTTTTCTTTTGGTTTTCATTTGCCAAGAATATGTTTTTGCATCCCTTCCCTTTTCAGTCTGTGTGTGTCCTTTAAGCTAGGTGAGACTCATAGTCAACATATAGTTTGGCTTTGATTTTTATCCATTCAGGCACTTTGTCTTTTGATCAGACAGTTTAATCCATTTACATTTAAAGTTTAAAAAGTGTTTATTGAAGAATAGTTGATTTACAGTATTTAGCTTCATGTGTATCACACTGTGATTCAGTATTTTTGCGGATTATACTGTTACAGATTATTATAAGATAATCACTATAATTCCCTGTGCTATACATTATATCCTTGTTGCTTGTTTTGTGTATGTTAGTTTGTTAATCTCATACCCCTAATTTGTCCCTCTTCCCGTCCGTCTCCCCTTTGGTAACCATAGTTTATTTGCTCTGTCTGTTAGTCTATTTCTATTTTGCATATATTCATTTGTGTTATTTTTTTAGATTCTGCTTATAAGTGATATTATATAGTATAGTATTTGTCTTTCTCTGACTTATTTCACTATCCATAATATTTCCTAGGTCCATTCACATTGCTGCAAATGGCAGTATTTTTTTCTCTTGCTTTTTCGATGATCCAACGGATGTTGTCAATTTGATCCCTGGTTCTTCTGCCTTTCCTAAAACCAGCTTGAACATCTGGAAGTTCATGGTTCACTTATTGCTGAAGCCTGGCTTGGAGAATTTTGAGCATGACTTTGCTACCGTGTGAGATGAGTGCAGTTGTGTGGTAGTTTGGGCATTCTTTGGCACTCTTGTTTAGTAATGCTAATATGAACATTGGGGTGTATATAACTTTTTAAATTTGTGTTTTTGTTTATTCCCAACACAGGGAGTGGAATTGATGGGTCACATGGTAGTTCTTTTTTAGTTTTGAGGAACTGCCATACTGTTCTCCCTGATGGCTACACCACCTTACATTCCCACCAACAGTGTACAAGGATTCCCTTTTTTCTGCAAACTCTCTGACACATTATTTATAGACTTTTTGATAACTGTTCCAACAGGTGTGAGGTGATGTCTCATTTTCATTTTGCATTTGTTATATTCATAAATTTTGTGATTTCTATTTGGCAATTTTTAATGTTTTCTATCTTTGTTGCAATTCTTTGTTCATGCATTGATCTTTTGACCTCAGTGAGCATTTTTACAACCATTATTTTGAACTCTCAGGTAAGTCACTTAGTTCATTAGATCTGTTCTGGATATTTATCATGGCACATCTGGAACATTACCTTTGTTTCTTTTTTATTGTCACTATGCATTATACAAAGCAGCCACCTCTTCCAGTCTTGACTGAATGGTCTCTTGTAGGAGATGAATCCTGTTGCTCAGCCCAGCCTGAGCTCTTAATTGGCTTTCAAACTTTTGTGACTATTTTCTTTGAGGCTACTTCTTTGCTTTTAGTGGCTTATTTAGAGGATATGCTAAGACTTGTATATCCAAAGGTGGGGACTACAGTTAGCACCTAGATGCAGGCTGATTAGACCCTGGACCCTGAGGCTGCAGCTGAGGGTATGTAGTTAAGCCCTGTGCAGGGAGAAAAGGAAATGGGCATTTGTTTTTGTTTTTTTTCACCCGTTCCTTTGTGCTGAGCACAGATGTACAGTCACTGGGGGGTAGGGATGGTGGTACCTGCATCCATTAAGAATTGTATTTTTGTTTGCTATAATCCTGTAGAATTCATGAATGCAAGCCCCATTGGCTGTCAGAGCCAGATGACCCAGGGACGACTCCTTGGGTATCAGACATAAAAGTTGGGGCACAGTATATAAAAACTCCTTCCAGGGAGATACTAGTGATTGGAGTGGGCTGGAAGATGGGAGAGGTGTCCTTCAACTTCCCCAGTCTCTGGGGAAGACTGCAGCTGCCCCTAGCACCTGCTAGATTAGGAGCTGGGTCTCAGGCAGCAGCTTTTAAAGCATGTGGATAAGCCTTTTTCAGGGGAAGACAGGGAGATGGACTATTCTACCTGCTCCCTCCGCACCTGGCCCTGAGGGGCTACTCGAAGTGAGCTGTGACCATCAAGAGTGTTTATTTTCTATAGCTTTGTGGATCTCATAAACACATGCCCTGTTGGCTTTCAGGGCTAAGGATTTGGGAACCCATACCTCAAGTGGAAGTCTTCAAAGTTAAGAGTACTACAGGTGGAGTCTGAATGCTTCAGTGCTCAGGGAGAACCTAAGAACTGGGAGTTCTCTGCTGATGCAGTGCTGTGCCTGGGTTAAGATGTATGGTGAGAGTGTATCTCAGCCTTTCCTACTATTTTGGTATTTTCTCGTTTGTTTAATATGTAAGAGCTGCTCAGCTAGCTTCTGGATCTTTTTTAGAGGGAACTGCTCTACATGTCTGAACATCTGGCATATCCATGGGAGGAGGAGAGGCGCTGTAGAGCCTCCTTGGTCATCTTTACCTTGGGTGAATTACCATGGGTGATTGAGAATGGCTTTATCTACAAGGGTAGACAGACTCCTTGTCTGTCCCCTTTGAAGTTGAATCTGGTTTTAAAAATTGTGGCCATTATTGTTAACTTTAATTGTAATGTGAGAAGGCTCTTCTGCACTCATTTCTACATTCTTTTTTAAATTTGTTTTTAATTAGAGAATAATTGCTTTACAATATTGTGTTGACTTCTACCATACAGCATGAATCAGCCATAGGTATACATATGTCCCCCCTCTCTTGAACCTCCCCCACATCCCCCCCCCCCCCCGGCATCTCACCCTTCTAGGCTGTCACAGAGCACTGGGTTGAGCTCCTTCTGAAAGTGAACTGAAAGTGAAGTCGCTCAGTCGTGTCCGACTCTTTGCGACCCGTGGACTGTAGCCCACCAAGCTCCTCCATCCATGGGATTCTCCAAGCAAGAACACTGGAGTGGATTGCCATTTCCTTCTCCAGGGGATCTTCCCAACCCAGGGATCGAACCCAGGTCTCCCACATTGCAGGCAGATGCTTTTAACCTCTGCACCACCAGGGAGCCCCTTCTGTCACACAGCAAATCTCCACTGGCTCTATTTTACATACAGTAATGCTACTCTCTCAATTCGTCCGTCTCCTTCCCCCGCTGTGTCCACAAGTCTGTTCTGTCTGTGTCTCCATTACTGCCCTGCAGATAGGTTCATCAGTACCATCTATCTAGATTCCGTATGTATGCGTTAGTATACAGTATTTTCTCTTTCTGCCTGACTTCACTGTGTGTAATAGGCTCTAGGTTCATCCGGTCTCATTAGAACGGACTCAGATGTGTTCCTTTTCGTGGCTAATATTCCATTGTATGTATGTACCATGACTTCTTCATCCATTCATCTGTTGATGGACGTCAAGGTTGCTTCTGTGTCCTGGCTATTGTAAATAGTGGTGCAGTGAACATCGGGGTGCTTGTGTCTTTTTCAATTATGGTTTCCTCAGGATATATGCCTAGTAGTGGGGCTGTTGGGTCATATGGTAATTTTATTCTTAGTTTTCTAAGGAATCTCTGTACTGTTCTCCATGGTGGCTGTTCCAATTTACATTTCCACCAACACTGCAGGAGGGTTCCCTTTTCTCCACACCCTCTCCAGCATTTATTGTTTGCAGCTTTTTTGATGATGGCCGTTCTGATCAGTTTGAGGTGATCCCTCATGTGGTTTTGATTTGCATTTCTCTAATAAAGAGCAGTGTTGAGCATCTTTTCATGTTTGTTGGCCATCTGCATGTTTTCTTTGGAGAAAAGCCTATTTAGGTCTTCTGCCTACTTTTTAATTGGGTTGTTTGTTTTCTGGTATTGAGCTGCATGAGCTGCTTGTGATCAATCCTTTGTCAGTTTCACTTGCAATTATTTTATCCCATTCTGAGGGTTGTCTTTTCACCTTGTTTATTGTTTCCTTTGCTGTGCAAAAGCTTTAAAGTTTAACTGGATCCCATTTGTTTATTTCCATTACTCTAGAGGATCTCGCTGTGATTTATATCAGTGTTCTGCGTATGTTTTCCTTTAGGAGCTTTATAGTTTCTGGACTGACATTTAGGTCTTTAATCCATTTTGAGTTTATCTTTGTGTATGGTGTTAAGAAGTGTTCTAATTTTATTCTTTTTACACCCAGTTGTCCAGTTTTCCTACCGTCAGTTACTGTAGAGACTGTCTTTTCTCCTTTGTTTATTCAAGCTTCCTTTATCAACAATAAGGTACCCATAAGTGCGTAGGTTTACCTCTGGCCTTCTTGTTCCATTGGTCTGTTATTTGTTTTTGTGCCAGCACCATACTGATTTCTACATTATTGTATATTAAGTACTATGTGTGACAGACTTACTAAAGAATATCAAAGCTACAACTGGGAAGAGTTAGGTGGTCATGAGTTGTGAGACATAATCGGATTTATCATATTGATTACTGTGACTGCTTGTGAGGAACATTCTGGCCCTTCTTATCATGAACACTTCTGGATTAGAATATCTGAGATAGAACTCAGAAATTTGCATTTTAACAAGCTTTCCAGGTGATTATTTTGTAGACTAAAGCTGGAGTTCCTCCTGTTCTCTGGAATGTTTCACTATGCTACTTTGTGGACATCATTTGCTAGTTTTTGCCCCTACTAGTTTATTCTCTTGCCACGTCTTTTACTACTAGATGAACTTCACAGCTAATCTGACACGCAGTTCAATTCCTCAGCCATGCTCCTTCCTCAGAGGAATACTGGCATTCTGATTCTACATGCGAACAGCAGGAGCAACTACACTGCCACTTTTTCTTTCCCGAAACTGTGGGGAGTTGGGGAAGGAGGGCCTTAAGAAGCTGGTTTGTATTCTTCAAAAGTTCCTCACGTGACTCTGATGTAGAAACTTTTGTATAGTTTTTTTACAACTTTGTTATTTATCCTGCTATTCTGTTTTTATACCAAATCACAAGTAGAATTGCTTTTCTTATAAATATCTTTAACAAATCAACCAATTTTAATTTAGATTTTAGCATTAGTTATGGTTTCTTTTTCTAATAGGTGTCATCTTTAAGAAATGAAAAGCGAGGCTCATCATATCTCGTCTCTGCCCCAGAAGGTGGTTCAGTGGAATTTGTTGACCAGCATTCTCAGGGCACAGGAGCATATTACATGGAAACCTACTTAAAAAAGAAGAGAGTGTACTGAGTTAAGTTCTCTCCTTATAAACTGATAAGGTTCTTTGCAGTATCTCTGCTGTTCATCGCTGCCTTAACTACATTCAGACTAGCCATATCCTTTAAATTACGGGTTTATAACTTCCCAGAACGAACTGTGTTGTGCAGCAGGCAGAATTGCCAAGTAAAAAAAGTAAGTAGCAATAAGAGACATCAATTGAGGACATATTCCACTAGAATTAGACACATCTTAATCAATGTGCTATTAACTTAGTCCATTGGAGAAATTAACATATTCCAATATTCCTTGTTTAGGACTGGGAATAATTTTGACACCATATATAGAAGTGTGAAGCAATAAAATGGGAAACATTCTTGGTTTCCCAAGCCTTAGAATAAATTTCTGGTAAGCCAATGTGCATTTCAATTTACTTTATCTAGAAGTAATCTCATTCACAAATTTTTAGACCTTTTCCTAGAATCAGAGCGCAAGTACAAAATGCAGTGACTGGTAATGTTATACTCTACATGCAAACTTCATTTTCATCCCCCCGATACCAGTCATGCATTGTAAAACTCAAACACAGAGGTGACATCCAAGGTATATACCACTACAGATGCTTTACGCTTAATATATTATTTACCACTAATACCTCTTGTGGGGGAAAAAGGTATTTTTTTAAGTAGCTTTGGTGATCTAGTACTAATTTCAGGGGTTGGCAAACTACTCCCTGTGGTCAAATTCAGTCCTCCACCTGTTTTTGTACTGCCTGCAAGCTAAGAATGATGTTTACATTTTTAAATGTTTGGAGGAAAAAAAAGTATGACTTGAAATTCATATTTCAGTGTCCATACATAAAATTTTATTCAAACACAACCATGCTTATTCACTTACATATCATCTATGGCTAATTTTGTGCTACAGTGGCAGAGCTGAGTAGCTGCAAAGCCTAAAATATTTACTATCTGGCCCTTTATAAAGTTCACAGACTCCTGATCTAATACCTTTAATTCCCTAATCCTTTTATTTTACACCTACAAAAAGACTTAAATTTTGCAACGGATTTGTAAGTAAGTGGCAAGAAACATAGGTTTCTAAGTCTTGTTTCGTAGAACAGTGATGATTAATTTACACGTTTTGGTCATCAAATGCCCTATTTCCACAGTAAAGCAGTCAATTCTGCCATTTCTAAAGGGAGCTTATGAGGTAACAGTATTTATAACCATTCTTAGATAATAAGCTATACCTCACTCTCTGCTTTGTTTCTTATTCAGTTGCAGTGTGTTAGGCTGACAAATTATCCAGGTGTTTAACCCAGTTTTATCCAGCTTCCTTTCGAAAGAACTGTGTTTATTGCACATAACTTTTGACATCACCATTTCCTGAAGACCTTGGTATTCAAAATGCATGAGAAACCCTTTTGCTATCCAGAATGTCTAAGTTTTTCTTTGTTATGAGACACTAATTGATGATGTGGAATTGAGGGGTCTCAGTGATCCTAGTCTTTTTGAAATCAGATCTTTAAGTATCTTGTATTTGGGGGACTTTATAATAGAGGGTTATCACTCCTATTTTAGAAGTTTAAAACTGGTATATATGATTTATAATGTATTGCTTCTATTAACTTCTACTGGCAAATGACAGCTAGAAAGTTAAACTAAGATAATTTCCAGTAAGTATACTACCTATAAATAACCAAATCAGGATGGGCATCATTCAGTTCTGACTCAGCAGATGAAAAATGGGTTCTCCATGCTCTGCACTTCTTGTTTTCCTGTTGCATTAAGCCTCTTCAGTGCTTTGTCATAACTCTATGACAGTAGAAGAAAGCAAAGATGGAAATTTTAGAACTATAAGCAGAAAGAGGTTGAAAGAACTAAAAGGTACTTTGAGTTAATAGATGTGGGTCTGCCATCCATACTGGCCTGTGCCCTATTGGGACATAAGAGATATGACATGACTCAAGTGGTGTTAGTATAAGGACCATTACCCATGCTCTCCCCACCAGTCCATACTGTTATTTTTCTATGTAAACAAATTGTTTGTAATGCTTTGAAAATGAACTCTTAATATTAAAAGGCATATGCATGTGAAGGCTCCATATATTTATTTGTATAAAGAGTAAACAAAGTGCATAGAGAGTGGCCACAGGTTTGACACAGACAGAGACATTTGTGATGCCAGGTTATTGAACAGATTTAAATGGCAAAAGTTTATTGTTGCCATTGACTCAATACACAACTCTCTTTTCAGGCTTACGGGGGAAAAATAATGATATCAAACAAATAATAGCATCAACAAAAAGTTTTGCAGACTCTTGGTCAAAAAAGGTCTACAGTTCACATTGAATCAGATTTGACATTTTGATGACCCGGCAGTCTCCAGGAAAACTGAGAACC